>NC_056741.1:21472471-21814722 GCF_019279795.1 Protopterus annectens
TTTAACTCTGCCACATCCAGCTCTAACTCCTGTTTTTTTGTCAATGCTACTGTCTCCAACCCATATAACATAGCTGGTCTCACTACCATCTTGCAGACCTTCCCTTTCACTCTTACTGGTACTCGTCTTTCAAAAATCACTCCTGAAACTCTTCTCCACCCACTCCATCCTGCCTGTACTCTCTTCTTTACCTCTCTTCCACACTCACCATTACTCTGAACTGTTGATCCCAAGTATTTAAACTCATCCACCTCTTCCACCTCTACTCCCTGCATCCTCACCATTCCTCTATCCTCCCTCTCATTCACAAACATATATTCTGTCTTAGTCCTGCTGACCTTCATTCCTCTTCTCTCTAGAGCGTATCTCCACCTCTCCAGGGTCTCCTCCACCTGTTCCCTACTCTCACTACAGATCACAATGTCATCTGCAAACATCATAGTCCACTGGGACTCCTGTCTGATCTCGTCTGTCAACCTGTCCATCACCACTGCAAATAAAAAAGGGCTCAGAGCTGATCCTTGATGTAATCCCACCTCCACCTTAAACACATTTGTCACTCTCACCGCAGACCTCACCACTGTCACATTACCCTTGTACATATCCTGTACCACTCTTACATACTTCTCTGACACTCCCAACTTCCTCATACAATACCACAACTCCTCTCTGGCACCCTGTCATATACTTTCTCTAAGTCCACAAAGACACAATGCAACTCCTTCTGACCTTCTCTGTACTTCTCCATCAACACTCTCAGAGCAAACATCGCATCTGTAGCGCTCTTTCCTGGCATGAAACCATACTGCTGATTACTAATCATCACCTCCCTTCTTAACCTAGCTTCCACTACTCTTTCCCATAACTTCATACTATGACTGATCAGTTTAATCCCTCTGTAGTTACTACAGCTTTGCACATCACCCTTATTCTTAAAAATCGGTACCAAAACACTTTCTCCATTCCTCAGGCATCTTCTCACTTTCCAAGATTTCATTAAACAATCTAGTTAAAAACTCCACTGCCATTTCACCTAAACACCTCCATCCTTCCACAGGTATGTCATCTGGACCAACAGCATTTCCATTCTTCATCCTCTTCACAGCTGTCCTTACTTCCTGCTTGCTACTCCTTTGCACTTCCTGATTCAATCACCACATCATCCAACCTTCTCTCTCTCATTCTCTTCATTCATCAGCTCCTCAATGTACTCTTTCCATCTGCTCAACACACTCTCCTCGATTATGAGTACGTTTCCCTCATTATCCTTTATCACCCTTACCTGCTGCACATCTTTACTAGCTCGGTCCCTCTGTCTAGCCAATCGGTACAGGTTCTTTTCTCCCTCCTTAGTGTCCAGCCTTTCATACAACTCTTCATATGCCTTATCCTTAGCCTTCGCCACCTCTCCCTTTGCCATGCACCTCATCTCCTTATACTCCTGTCTACTTTCTTCATCTCTCTGACAATCTCACTTCATCTTCGCCAGCGTCTTTCTCTGTACACTCTCCTGTACTTCCTCATTCCACCACCAGGTCTCCTTGTCCTCCTTCCTCTTTCCAGATGTCACACCAAGCACCTGTCACACCAAGCACCTTTCTAGCCATCTCCCTTACTAGCTCTGCTGTAGTTACCCAGCTATTCGGCAACTCTTCACTGCCACCCTGTGCCTGTCTTAACTCTTCCCTGAGCGCCACCTCACAATTACCCTTTTTCAATTTCCACCATTTATCCTTTGTACTGCCCTCACACTCCTCCTCCTTATCTTGATCACCAATGTCATCCTACAAACCACCATCCTATGCTGTCTAACTACACCAGCCACCACTTTACAGTCTCCAATCTCCTTCAGACTGGCCCTTCTACATACGATATAATCCACCTGTGTGCATTTTCCTCCACTCTTGTATGTCACCCTGTGCTCCTCCCTCTTGTTAAAATATGTATTCACCACAGCCATGTCCATCCTTTTCGCAAAATCCACTACCATCTGACCTTCCGCATTCCTTTGCTTAACACCATACCTACCCATCACTTTCTCATCCCCTCTGTTCCCTTCACCAAAATGCCCATTGAAATCTGCTCCAATCACCACTCTCTCATCCTTGGGTAGAGTCATCACCACTTCATTCAACTCACTCCAAAATTTTTCTTTCTCAACCATCGCACACCTAACTTGTGGAGCATATGCGCTAACAACATTCATCATTACACTATCAATTTCCATCTTCATAAACATCACTCTATCCGACACTCTTTTCACCTCCAAAACACTCTTAGCATACTGTTCCTTCAGGATAACCCCTACGCCATTTCTCCTCCCATCCACACCATGATAAAACAATTTGAACCCGCCTCCGATACACCTAGCCTTGCTCCCCTTCCATCTGGTCTCTTGCACACACAATATACCAACCTTCCTTTCTGTCCATCATATCAGCTAGCTCTCTCCCTATACCAGTCATACTGCCAACATTCAAAGTTCCAACTCTCACTACCACAGTCCTAGCCTTTACCTACATTCGGGCATGCCTTCCCCCTCTTCTCCTCCTTCAGCCAACAGTAGCCCAATTTCCACCAGCACTCTGTTGGCCAACAGTACTGGTGATGGTCGTTGCTAACCCGGGCCTCGACCGATCCGGTATGTATATCTGTACTGTTGTTCGCATGTAGGATTTGGCAAAATTTTACGCCGGATGCCCTAACTGACGCAACCCTCCCCATTTATCCAAACTTGGGACCAGCACAAAGAAATGCACTGGCTTGTGCATCCCCATTTTCCAACAATGTACAAATTATATACTGCAACTGATGCCAACAGTGTTTACAGACATTTAGACAAAAAAATCTATCATGACAAAAGAACAAAGGGGTAGCAAAATAATTTCCTACACAGCAAAGGATCATTTGTTGTTAAATAAAGTCACAATGGAGAGTTATAAAAGGGGAAGAATCTAAGTATGGCATGGCTACACTACAAAAAAAGCATTTGACATTGTGAAGAGTGGTAGAGATGGGTGAAGGCTGCCAGCCTAGCCAAACAGAAATTTGTACATAAGTCTGTCATTTGTAAATATGAATGTTGAACTACAAACTTCTTTTCTTAATACTGTGAAATGTTGTAAACTACAGGCTTGTTGTCTTAAATGTAAAAAAAATACTGTTACATGTGGAACTGGAAATAAGTGTGACAACAGTGCACTCTACCGACCAAAGTAAAGTGTGTGGTGACCCTTTGAAGTAGACAGTGGTGCCGAAAGGTCTAGATGAAGAAATTCTTTCTATTGTTTTAACCAAGAGTTAAATTGCTAGATTTAAATATGCAAATGTATTTTATTCCTCTGCTCCTGCAGCTGCAGGATAACAAAAGGAGGTGTAAAAGAATGTACATGCAGTTTGTTAGCCTGGGAACTAAATCAAAATGATGTAATGTGTAGCCTGGGAACACCAGGAAGGTGCAAGAATGGTGTAATGTTTATCAGAACTGTGATTTCAATTTAAACAAAGAAAATCAGAAGGCATTAAGCATTTTTGTCTTGAAATCCAACTCAGCACTCTGCCTTGCTCTATGTAAGTTATCTTAGACTTGTGTTTTCTCTTAAGGATAGCTAGAATCTAGAAAGTTTAGACTTTTTTTCTGTGATGTCAGAACTTTACTACTGTGTTATTTTAAGTATTTCTCTGTGATCTCTCAACTCTTGACTAGCACTGTGTAGTAAGAAGTATTGTCTTGTGTTGTTATTATTTATTATTAAATATTTTTAAACCTTTCAACTATGGCTGTTTTGTATAGAGATAAGTTAAGCTCTAGAGTACATTGCATATTTATAGTGATAACTGTACAAAGCCAATCCTATAGTTTTAGCCCTGGGCTATACTACCAATTGGATAATAATATTGCACTGTACACCCTTTTAAGGGCCTTTTAGTAACGGATAATTATTAGCTGGGTGGTGGCAGGAATTACTACCATGTAGTCTGGGTAATAGGGGCACAGCTGGAGAACCTGTGTCAGCCTTTCCCAGCAGGGTCTGTGTGGTTGTATAAACTCTTCTCAAAGTGTGTGTGTGTCAGCTACTTGGGCAGGGACACAAAGCACTGGCTGGGCAAAGAGGGTACTGGAGGTTTTAGCTTGACCAGCTAGGCTGAGATCTGGACCCTATAGCTGTGCCAGTGAGGAGTCTTATTGGGGACCTGGAGAGCAAGGGAGCAACCATCCCCAGACTGACTGTGATCTCTGTGTGCTCTTAAGGGAAATTGTACTTTACTGTGAGTATTTATCCTCTCCTCATATATGAGATGCTCTCTCTGGTGTTAATGGTGAGGATTGAGGTTCCTTGATTGCTGGGCCAGGGCACGGGTGTCACATATTAATTGGTGGCGGTGGTTGGGATATCCACATCACATTTGTGGTTTGGCAGCGGTGGGATATCCACATCACATATTAATTAGTTGGCAAATACTAATTGGCTTGTGGTGGTGTGGGTAGAGTGAATCCTGTAGCTTGTGTACAGTGAGCTTTGAAGGTGTTTTGTACTCTATATCAGCCACACAGTGAATACTCAGAGTTCAGATCACAATTGTTTTATTTCTTTTGTTAGCTTAGTTAGTCAGTGAGCACGCAGCATGTCAGCAGAGAAGTATGGAAAGCTGACATGGAGCCAGCTGGCGGAGATGTGCCAGGCTAAGGGACTGGTGCAAGGAAACCCGACTAAGGCAGACCTGATTGCAGCCTTGGTTACAGCTGCATCAGAAAACAGCATCCAGGAGGACAATCAGATTGGCAGTGGAGATATAATACCCTCAGAGAATGGACAGCTCAACCTTTCTGCAGTGGACTTAAAAATCCAGCTGGAGCTAAAGAGATTTGAGTTGGAGGCCAGGTGTCTGGAGATAGAGACCGAGGAAAAGGAAAGGCAGAGGAGGCATGAAAGGGAAATGCTGACTCTTCGCCAGAGTCATGGAGGTAATGGGAAGGGAGTAACAGGACCCCAGAAGCACAAAAGTTCAGTAAATTTCTTCTGCAGTTTAAAGAGGGGGGATAATTTTCATAGTTTCAATCATATGTTTGAAAGCGTATGCAAACAGTATGAAGTTGACCAAAGACTCTGGGTACGGTTCCTGACCCCCTTACTCCATGGTAAAGCTGCAACTGTTGTATCAAAAATGTGTGACACTGACTGTTTTGATTATACTGCTGTAAAAAAATGTCTTTTAGAATGTTTTAAGCTAGCACCTGAAATATATAGGAAAAAGTTTTGTAAGCATAGATGCAAGGCAGATGAAAGTTTGTGTGAATATGTTGCTTAACTGAGAACTTATTTCCATAGGTGGGTGAGTGGATGTCAGGTCACCACTTTTGAAAGGCTGGCAGACCTTTTGGTGAAGGAACAAGCCCTTAGCACTTTGCCTGAGGACATGAGGATCTGGTTAGCTGATGGACAATGTGCTACTTCAGATGAGTTGGGGAAGAAGGGAGACCTATACCTAATTAGCAGGGCAGCCCTGCACAGGAAGGAGACTCCCAGTACTGCTCATGGGTCTAATGAAACCCATGGTGGGCGGCACAGACTTCCCCAACAGAATCTGTCAGTAGCAGGGGGAAGCCACTAGTCCAGGTACACGTCCAGGGGCTAGGGTTAAATGTTATGAATGCAATCAGTGGGGCCATGTGGCATACATATGTCCATGGAGGTAAAGTGGGAAACAAAAGGTGAGAGAGCCAGTAAGTGGGAAAGACAAAATGCCAATACTAGGTTGTCTTGAGACAACAGGGGTATGGAACTACCATCCTGCAGATGTCCTGAGAGGGAGGGATTTGGATGAGGCAGTACTGTGTTCTTATGCAGTTACACACAATCAGGCTAGGAGACAAGCATGTGGGTCTGGGTAGCCTGGGGTAGACCAAGACATACTGCATACTTGCAGCCAGGACTGGTGAAGTGGTTACTTCAGGGAGGAAGCTACGTTGTAGCAATGAGACTGAAGGTGAGCCACAGCTGCTTGTGGGTATTGAGGGTCCCTTGGATAGAACAACTGCAAAGGTAGAGGTGAGTAGTAGTACCCAGGCTGACAGGGAGGCACCACTGTCAGAGGATGCCAGACTTCCTGTGGAAGGGGAGCTGGGAAGGGTTACAAGGATAGAGTTGGGACAGGCTCAGCTGTCAGACCCTACATTGCAAGGCCTGAGGCAGGTAGCAAGGAAGGCACCTGATTCTCAAGGGAAGAGGGAATCTGTATACTGGGACAAAGGGTTACTGTACAGAGTGGACCCCTGAGGGAGGGCTACAAGGTAAGAGAGTACAGCAGTTGGTAGTGCCTAGAGCCTACTGTCTGGTGCTCCTAGCCATAGCCCATGATATTCCCTTTGCAGGTCATACAGGCATAAAACGTACAAAGAGGCGTATTATGCAGAACTTCTATTGGCCTGGAATTTTCAGAGATGTAAGAGAGTACTGCAGGACCTGTAAGCAGTGCAAAAAGGTAGGCAAGGCAGGACTCAAGGTGAGAGCTCCTTTGATGCCTTTGCCTGTGATTGAGGAGCCATTTCAGAGGGTAGCTATGGATATTGTGGGTCCTGCGAGTACCCCAAGTTCCACAGGGAAAAAGTATATCCTAGTGGTTGTGGATTATGCTACACGATACCCTGAGGCAGTGGCTTTGTCCTCCATTGAGGCAGAGAAGGTGGCAAACACTTTGTTAGTGATTTTCAGCAGGGTAGGTTTCCCAAAAGAAATACTGACTGACAGAGGTGACAATATCATGTCAAACCTGCTGGCTTGTCTGGATAGTAAAATACATGCAATGAAAATGTGTTAAGTCCCTTTAGCTTTATATACAGGTTAGGAATATTTTTATCAACTGAAGGAGAAATTGTGGACAATAAAAAACTTGCATACCACTAGAAACATTCTTGAATAAAACCCTTTCCCCTTTGAGACACAGGCACCTCTTGAATAGTACCCCAACACAAGAGGTCTCAAAGAACCTCTGGGAAAAAAGGAAGTTGTTCCCGAGAAGGCTGAGAAATGCCCATAAAAGGAGGGCTGAAAATCCAGACCATGAAGTACCCCTGCCAAATGACTGACAGAACCCAAGAATCCTGGATGATTTGGAGCCAAATAGGAAGAAAAAGGCTAAGACAAAGAGGAATATGGCTGGGGACAGGTGGCTAGTCAGACAGCACCTGGTTTGTCAGGAAAGGAAGGATTCAGAATCCCTGCAGTCTGACTGGCCTTAGCAGGAGGAGTCCGTTACCACCCTTTTTACCTTTAGAAGGAGGGTGAGACTGCCTAGGAACAAAGGCTGGCTTAGAAGGGTAGTTTCGCCGAAATTTAGGCACAAGAGAAACAGACATGTTTAAGCTCCTGTAAAGCCTTCCCCTTGTCCTGAAGAGACTTAAATAAACCCGCAGCCGCTTCTCCAAACAAAAGTTTATTATCCAGAGGAGTATCCATCAACTTATCCTTAATATCATTAGGTACAGGTTGATTCCTAAGCCAAGAATACCTCATAAGTACTGAGCCAAAAGCAGCAGCCCTAGAAGAGGCATCTGCTGCATCATAACTACATTTGATACAATGACGAACTACTTAAGAGGAAGTCCCTAACAAGGAAAGAGAAGAAGAGGAAGTCCCTAACAAGGAAAGAGAAGAAGACTTACTCTCAGAGTCTGGAAAATCAGAAAGAAGCTGACAAGTCTGAGAGAGAATAGCCAACACATACCTAGAGATATGGGTCTAATAATTAATAACCCTATCAGCTACGGTAGTCAAAGTATAAACCTTCTTACCCAGCCTATCCATGGTTCTAATGTCCTTGTCAGAAAGCAGTAACTTGGACAAAGGAAGTAACTGAGGCACCTTATCAGAGGCTACAGATACCGCAGAGTGGTCAGCAGCAGGACATTTAAACAAAAAGGAACAGTCTTCAGGCACCCTGTAAAACCTATCGCACTTCTTGGGAGCAGGGGGCAGAGAATCCAGCACTTTAGAGACATTGGAAAAAAAACATCCAATAAAGCAGCCAAGACAGGAGGAATGGCCACAGGTTTAGGAGATTCCATCTGCAATAACTCATAGTACCTCTTATGGATATCCGAAACCTGGGCAGAATCCCACTTAAAAAATTCCATCATCCTAGAGACTGTCCCCCCAAAGAAAATTTCCTCAGAGGGATTATCTAGAGTATGACTCCACCTCCTCAGACCTGTAGTAGGAACATCTTCCCTAAAGAGAAACTGTGGAACCCCTCTAGACCCCTTGGAAACAATCAACCATGGTTTCCCCCTGAATGCCCAAAATGGATGCCTGCAAAGCCTCGTCAGATATGCTGCCCGTCAGATCCTCACGAGCTTCCAACCTAGAGGCGGTAGAGAAATCTGACAATACAACCAGGTGAGTTTCCAGGTTTGTAATAACCTTGGGAGAAACTCCCGGTGGAGGATGAACAGCGGAAGACTCCGGTCTTGCCTTATGCACCTTCTTCTTCCCTGACTGCTGACCCTCGGGTCAGGAAGTTCCATCCACAGTATCTTTAGCAAGAAGCTTAAGACACTGGTTCACAAGATAGAATGAAAGGGAAGAAAGCCTACTACGAACAGTTTTGGAGACAAACGCCTGACAAATTGAACAAGACGTATGGTCGTGAGCAGCACCTACGCAAAAAAAAGACACATCATGGTGGTCCTTACGGGGAATCAGTTTCCCACACTGGCATTTCCTTCCTGGATGACATTAACCCCCCACACAGCACAAAACAATCCGAAAAGGAAATAAAACCCAACTGGGCACTTATCTGCAAGGGTGATTACTTTAGCAAACAGGAGTTAATTACCGGAATGCTACAGAAAAACAGCAACAAACGGGACAGAGGTAACACACCGATGGTTAAAAACAGCGCTCAGACTGGCACAAAGATGGTACACCTGAACGTCACCTTTTTGCCCTATACTATGCAAGGAGTGTGTAGGTGACGTTCAGTGTACCTTAAAGCAACGATAAACTTTGTTAAACTGGCCAGACGGTGGGCTTCACGGCAGGAATCCCACGTGTGATGAATACTGCAGCGGTGAATGCAAGGACATCAACCTTAACAGGGCTAGCCACCCAGTGATGTGAACTTTGGCTCTAGGTGATAGTCACTGTTGCTATGACACCCACCACCCCATCTGCAGGACTTTCTCTGTATTTGTGTGTGTGTAATATAATAGTTTGATAGAGTGAGACTATACCTTATCTCACAACTTCATGCTTCCTAAGATGAGGCTGTGCTCTTCTTACCTAGTCAACATGGTAAGGACTGCTTTGTCTCTACAGTAACAGCACCAACGATGTACCCCTTTGTGCTGCAATGCTGCTGAAAATACTTCCACCTATGAGAATACTTTTGAAGAGAGGCTGCACAGAGTATACAATATTAACGTTTACCTGAAAAGAAAGGCACAGATGAAATGTTGAGAACTTAAGCTGCTCTAGAGTGCACTTAATCATCTCTGCCTGCATCTGTGAATTCATAGCATTTTTTCTTTCTGTAAATTACACAAACGTCCAGCACAATTATACGAATTACCCAGTAAATGACAGTGTGTGGAGTGTACATGTCCTCCACGCGGTTGAGTGACGTTAATGACATGCAGGTAGGTGCGAGCGTGAATGGGCGTGCTTTCATTGGAGGTTGGGCGCCGGGCTGGCAACTCGGCCCCGGAAAATCCACTGCCAATCATGAGCAGACCGGAGTTCCGCTGTGGCGACCCCTAACCGGGAAAAGCCTTAATGATAGCAATGTGTGTAACATACCTCTCAACCTTTTAGAGTAAGAAATCTGTAGAAAGCCATGAAAAAAAAGTGGTACAAATAGGGACAGTTTTTAAATATTGCTCTTACAAACTTAGAAAGTTGATAGAATAACAGGTTTTACAATAGCATGAATTTTCTGAAGGATACGAAGTCTAAAACTCAAATGTCTGTCATTATTTTGTAACTTCAGTCTTTAATAGGGTTGCCAGCTGTCCGGTTTTTGACCGAACTGTCCGGTTTTCAGACAAATTGTCCAGTTAAAAAATTAAACTCAAGTCAAGTTTTTTTTTTCCAGAGAGGAAGAGTAGAAGCAATGTATCCAGGCAAAGATACTATACTGACTACACACTAATGAAACTACTTAAATGCTTTTAACTTTCTGTATTCCTGGTCCTGGTAGCGTTTAGACAGTAGCAACAGTAACTACAGTAGCAATGTAAAAATTATGTTTTCAATTTTATTTTTCTGCTATTTCTGCTTTTAGAGATATCACTGGAAGGCAGTGTCATATTTTCTGAAATATCATTATTTTTATTTTTATCATATCCCATTCAACTACCAGTGACAAAGGACAAAGAAATCTTTAGAAATAGAACAGCAAACATTACACAGTCATTGTACATAGTACTGTTGATGTAGCACATCAGTTCACAGTGCATTGCCCTAGCAATGTATCAAGCAGCAATTAACTATCCCCTGATACTTGCGTGATCATCTACTATGTTGAATATCATGATCTACTATGTTTAACCATTTGCAATTTGGCACCATTGTTTTGCTTCCTTTTTGGGCATTTACATTATTTTCAATTTATGAGATTCATGTTGAAAAACAAAAAATCTCTTGCTGAATTTCGAAAAATTGCCTAGTGTGCATGCTAAATGCTAGCAGTTTTCATCTTTCTAGAATTCAGAGTTTTAGCATCTTTCTTCTTTTCTCTGTTACCGGTTCTTAACTCTATTCAGCGCGTCTTGATCGCATTTACAACTTAGTAAGCTAGATTTACATTGTTGTTGTGATTGTTGATGGTTTTACGCATTGACTTGAAGTATTATAATTTTAACCTTGAAAAACTACTTTATATAGAAAACTTTTTTGAAATTGATGAAGTAACATTATGAATGTAAGAAATCATCCATTAGAACACCATGGACACAAATTTTTTCATCCATTTTTATCCACAAGAATAAATGAAAAGAGGGGAGTGTTAGTTGGACCAGTGTACAAGATCTAAGTCTGAAGCATCTGAAATATCACATCAGGTACTGTAACACTAGTACAGGAATAATACACAACTCCATCAAGGGGCATGCACACAGTGGAAGAACTCCCAGAAAGGCACGCAAATCCGTCACAAGACTTACCCAACTAAGTACAACGGCACGCCCCCAGTACAAACAGTACAGTACAGAACTTTCAAAATGCAACTGAATAAATGGTAAAAATTTTTTAAAAATGGAATGTGAAGATAAGATTGAAATTAATGATCTGATGGGGTAAAATCAAACTTTACAATTTTTAATAGCAAGATTTTTACTAGCTTTTTTTTTGGGTTTTTAATCAGATTTACTTTTGCTTGTGTTTTTTAACAGCTTTTACCTTTTTTTCCTCCATATCCATACTTTTCATAGAACATAGAAAAATGCCAAATAATCCATAAATGCACATATGGTCATCCATGCATCAATACTGGTACTGCATCAATAAGCAACCTTTTTAATGCACCTCATACTTCAGCTTACTTGTGCGGCTTGTTAAGTAAGTGGGTGTATGGCTTGGTGTCATTTCAGTGTGTGATGTCACAAAACAGGTGGGGCTTGTGGGCATGGGGTGGAGGGGGTGGGAATGCATGTGGTGTGTGTGGGTGGAGTGTGGTGAGTTTTAGGGGGGGTATGCTAAGAAACCTGGCAACCCTAGTCTTTAACGATTTGCTTCTAATATGCCAGAAAGCCACAATTTTATGAAAAACAGACCAAAAATATAAGGCAAAAATCTGGACATTTTGTGAAAATCTGTACAGTTGACAGGTATGTGTGTAATAAGGACGCCAAATGCCCCCACCCCAAAAATATTATATAGAAGATGCACTGATAAATAACGAGTTGTTATCACAATGGATCATATTACAATGTTATTATAAGAGAATGGCGCTCTTTGCTAAGAACATGGATTTAAGATAAGGATTTGTCAAGAAGATGGATTCAAGAAACATACTTTTCAATTGTCGCTCGCTTCCGTACAAGCTTAGTTTCCGTAATACTTAAATGGCTGTAATTTACATCGTTCTGCAGCCTTAAAATTCTGGCGCTTTTGGTTTTGTGCATTTCCAACTTTAGCATAATAAGCCACACATTCTGCCGACTAGTCACAAATGTCAGTGAAAAAAGATATAATACTTTGGAAGCCATTAGCTAATTGAAATCTATCTGAACACCGTTACAAACAGTAAAACCTCAAAATCAAGTAGTTGTGTATATGTAAAATACACAATACTTCACAATTTTATAAATACTGCGCAGACCGACCCCCCCCCCCAAAAATATCAATTAACCGCATCTGGTACACTCAATCGGGTTCCACTTTAACTTCAGATCAACCGATGTCGTCTACACTGTGAAATGTGGTGATTAAAAAGATGAAAAAAAGAGGAGTGTCCTTCAAAAAACTGTGGTCAGTCACCCATCACAAATAGGTTTATAATGACTGAGAGAAATTGTATCGGTGTACTTGTCCAATGATGCGCATTATATATTTTCTATTGCTGGATCGTGTGCTTGTGTGTTTAATTATTTGTCTATTTTCTCTTTACACCTACCGTTTTTGAAGCCGTGAGAAGACGAAGCCTTTTATCTAGTGTCAAAACAAAAACTCTGGGATAGACTTCAAAGACAAGAAAACTAGTCCTGTTGACTGGCCTTTGTACAAAAATTGGGCGGGAACGGTAGCAACTGTCACAAGGAATCCCTTCCGCTCCATGAATCAATTGTTATACAAATCGTAAAAAATGCTTAGTCAGCGGCGGATCCTTGTTAATAGGGAAGGCAGATTTTTGCCCGTTTCTCAAAGTGTGGGGATTTCTGGCAAGTCACAGAGGATTGCAGTCACTAAATAATGGCATACATTTGGGTTTCAGACTTCATATCCTTCAGAAAAATGCATGCTAACAGAAATCCAGTTATTTTAACAAGTTTGTTAGAGTTGTATTTAAAATCAGTTCCTAGTTTGCCCCCACCGATATTTTAGGTTTTGTCTACATTTCTTTTTCCAAGAGGTATGGAAGAGCGACTTTGTTTTTATTCTCCTACCACATATTGCAGGGCTGAATTTCTGATTTAGTGTTTCTGCTGCAACTTATTGCCACACATCGGAATTGCTGTAATGTGACACTATAACTTTGACCTCATATCTTTGCTAATTTTGAGTAGAATGTCGGCCCTGTTTAAAGAGGCACAAGTTAATACGGAGAATTATCCTTACTAATGATATGGCGTTTTCAAATAGACGGCCTGCTGTTATGCTACATGTTTTAATACTCAGGATGAGTGCGCTGTGGTAATCACATGTACAATAGTAGTGTACTTTGTGACTAACTTCATATTGCATAACGTTACACTTCAAATTTAACATATTTCACTTTAGTGAATGTGTTGACGAAAAAATTAGTTTAGTGGTGAGACTTAGGTTGGTGCGTACCTTTTGGGGGAAATGAAACAACTGATGAATATGTGTGGACATACCACATTCGCGGTTTGGCACAGGAATACTGTCATACGTGACAAGATGCACTCGTCCTGGAGGGTATGATTCATACCCAGCAGGCATCTGTCTCTGTTTTACTGGGCTGGAACTTGTTACTTTTCTGAGACAGTGACGCTTTCTTCAGCGTCATCCTCCATATTCTCTTTGTGATGTGAAGTGGGATGGATATTTATTGTATTCAGAAATAATCCTGACAGGAAGTGAAAACATATTTAAATTAGGGGTTTTATTTTTATTGGAAGGTGAAATTCATAAAGTGAAATACAGAAACGTTTTCGATAAGAATGCAAATATTAAATTTGTGTATATCAGAGGTATAACCAGAAATGTTTTGTACTAGACTAAATGCTGCTGCCTCCACCACCCACTTACTGTTTAAAAATGCACTCAAAACGTTGCTTCTACACATTTTAGAAGGGGAAGACATTTTCAACTGTTGCAATTTATAGCCATAAATATATATTTTAGAAGTGTATTCTTATCACGTGAGCATAATTTTGTATAGCTCTGTATATAGTAAATAGAAGCCAGTTCTAATAATCCTGTGTTAAGTCAGACTTTCCGAGAAATGCTTAAAATGTAATCACTGAGCATGCCTAGCACTAGCACCAGTCTCTTCGTTTATATAACCCATTCATACCTCTTTACCTTCTTTCGGTAAAATGTGTGAGTTGAGGGTACGATTGGTGACGCAAGGTAAATTTGAGAATTAAAAACGTAATAGAATTAAATGCACAAGGGTTCACAGTGTTTTGGACTGCAGAGCATCATCACACATTACATTGAAACAATGCTGTAAAATGCTATTGTGAAATCCACACCCCCAGTACATTTGCGGCCTCCCCAGTTGGAGGTGTCTAGTGAGGTACACGTACATGCCAAATGGGGCATTGTATAGCAATAACCCACGCCTGGGTGTGGGTAATGCGGTTTGACCAAACAAAGACAACCGCGGGTAAATCCAGCATTACCCACACCCAGAAGTGTTATTTTATATATATATGACATTATTTAAGAAAAGAAATAATTACTTTTCTTAAATAATGGCATTGCCCTTCCGCAGCTGTCTGGTGTTCGATGTACTTACATCAGAGCTGTGGGCAAAAGCAACGGAGAGCTAAGATCTCCGTTAGTTTTTTGTCCTCGCCTATGTTAAATGGGTTTAACATGGCGGATCTCCGTCGCTATGTTAAAGGAGTTTAAAAAAGCAACGGAGATCTTTTTAAACCTGTGTCGCTATGTTAAACTCTTTTAACATAGCGAGACAGTAGTTTTTATAACGAAAAAGTGACCTTTTCCGTTAGTATATTGAGGGATTTACAAC
Source organism: Protopterus annectens (assembly GCF_019279795.1). NCBI lineage: Eukaryota > Metazoa > Chordata > Ceratodontiformes > Protopteridae > Protopterus > Protopterus annectens. Next base: position 21,487,352 of record NC_056741.1, read on the forward strand.
GGGCATGCTGGTTGGGCTGGCCAATCAGCTTGCACGTTTTAGAGGAGGAATTGTATAATACTCTATAATCTATAATGGGTCTGATGAGGGACAAGTAGAGAGAGACAATGACTTATTTTTTCCTGGATGAGAAACCTTTTGTGATGAGATGTGCCATGTAGAAGGACTTCCTAACTACAGTGGCGATGTGATTGTTGTGATGTGCTACAAAGAAGGACTTCCTAACTAAAATGGTGGTGTTGTCGAAGGAGAGGTTGCTGTCTATCTGTGTCCCTAGATCCCTTAGAACACCTTCAGAGTTTAAGTGGGTTCCCTTCGATATGGTAGTTTGTGGGTACCTTGTTTTCCCGAAGGGAATGACGATGCATTTTTTGGCATTGAGTCTAAGGCACATGGTTTTGGCACCAGTTGTTGGTCTGTCTCCGTGAGGCTTTTTTTTAGGATGTCCACATCAGCTTGAGAATCAATAATAACTCCCAGTTTGCAGTCATCCATGAATTTGGTTAACCAGAGTACCTTGGTGTTGGCTTGAACTTCAGAGGAGTAGATACCAAACAAGAAAGGACCCAGAACCGATCCTTGTGGGACTCCACTTGTAACTGCCTGGTAGTCAGATTTGGAGTCAGCTACTTTCACCGTGTGGGTTCTGTCAATGAGCCAGTTGGCAACCCATCTAGTGATGTAAGGGTTAATGCCCAGATTAGTGAGCCTATCAATGATTCCAGAGTGTGGGATGGTGTCAAAGGTTTTGGCTAGATCGAGGTAGGCTGTGTGGACAGCCTTGCCTTCATCCAGCGCTCTGATGACCACTTCGAAGAAGTCTATCAGATTGAGCAGACATGATCTGCCTTTCACAAACCCAAACTGCGTGGTGTCCAGGATTTGAAGGTTCCCTGTATCCTTATTTATAAGATCTGTAATAATACGTTCCATAGCCTTACAGATCAGGCTTGTCAAGCTGATGGGGTGGTAGTTCCCAGGGTCAGTAGTCACACCCCCTTTGTGGAGTGGGATGAATGTAGCAGCGTGCTATTCGGTGGGAACAACGCCTGAACTGAGGCTGTAGTTGAACAGGGCACTCAGGTGTGGTGCCAGTTCTTTTTGTAAATCGTGTAGGACACAACCTGGTATATTATTTGGTCCCATGGAAGCTATATTCTTAGCTTTGGTTAATGCGGTTTGTACTTGTGCAGTCGTGATAATAGGGATTTGGTATTCCTGGTATGTGGGTGGGCCCTTTAGGGGAGTAAAGTTTAGACTAAACTTGTCTGCCAAGATATTGGCAATATCAGTTGGTTCAGTATAAGTGGTGCCATTGTGCTGTAGCTCCGAGCAGAGCAATATGGTTCCAGCATTGTGTATGTACCAGAAACCTTCTTCTTTCAGCTTTTCCCGGTTAGGGGTCACCACAGCAGATCACCTGTCAGCTCATGATTGGCAGTAAAGTTTTATAGTGTCTAGTTGTCAGCCCAACGCCCAACCTTCCACGGAAGGCATACACACGCCTAGGAACAATTTAGAGTCTCCAATCCACCTACAGGATGTCTTTGGGATGAAACCAGAGCACCGGAGGAAACCGGTGCAAGCACAGGGAGGACATACAGACTCTGTACAGAGCACCCCAGCTGAGGATCGAACCAGGGAACCTCTTGCTGTGAGGCGGCAATGTTAACCGCTGCACTGCCGTGGCCGCCCGTGTACCAGAAACCTGCTTGTAGTTTTTAAAACTTTTATTTCCTTGCATTGGAGTCAAAGGAGGGGAAAGCCCACCTCATTTTTTTTTAAAACTCAACTTCTAACATACTTTGCAAAGAAATTTGTCTCCACCTGCATGATATATAGACACAATTAAATCTGTAGTTTACCCTGTCAGGTACTGCTGTCAATCTTAGATGGGTAATTAATCCTGCTAATGTCAGGAACACAACAGCTGATATAAAAAAAGACAGAAAGCTGTGGAATTGTTTACACTGCTTTTATTGCAGAGGGGAGGAGAACTTAACACCCCCCTTTCATAGCAAAACAAAGCAATTAGATCAGTCGGATTTAAAGGCAATTGTCAACTTTTCTGACAAATTTACATAAGTAGCAACACAGTATTGAAATTCTAAGCTTTAAATGTTATTTATACTACTTTGTGTTAAGATAACTTAAGAGTAGTTGCAGAGATTTATGTGACATTTAGAGAAAAGTCAGTAAATATTTTTTCTTGTAAAGTATAAATGCATTTACCATTTTCAAGCCCCACCCCCCAGGACAGAACTGCAGAAAGAGAGTCAGGTGGCAACCCTATCAACTAGGTGCACTGATACTGTTTATAAAAAAAGGTCCTTTATGTTTTGTGTGACATCCTTAGAAATTCCCACTGACTTTGAGTCAGTCCTTGCATTGTCAGAGAGAAACCATAATATACAGCTGAATTTACTTTAACATACATGTACTATGTGCCCTTGCATTTAGAACACTAAGAAAAGAAAATCAGAAGTACTTAACTGTGTTTAAATGCACACATACACATGCTTTTGTACACATGTACTGTATACATACACATATACAGAAACATATACACACACACACACATATTGTACTGTGTGTGGCGCGCAATATGTGTGCATACAATGAATTATTTATAATAAATAACATAGTATATTACAAAAGACTTTTACAAAAAACATTTTTTTACCTGCTTTTTTTCATTGCAAGTAGCTAACAGCTATTTATAGCATAGAACAAGCTCTGGCAGACAGAGGCTCAGTCAGGTAAACAGAAAAGCAGCTCTTTTACAGAAGGTGTGTTTAGATTACAGTGTTTCACAGTCCTGCCATATTTTAATGGCATGAAAAAACAGCACTAATGTTATTCTAAAAGTGTATTAGTTCTGGTTTAAGCACTGGGGGGTTTGTGGTGTGCACTCTTGTGGGAGGGGAGGCTAGATTATGCTCTTCTGAGCTGGGAATTTCTGGTTAAAGGCTTACTTTGCCTGCTTATTTTGCCTTGTCTGCTGTAGCATAGACTAGATTCAGGCCTGCTGAATCTAGCTTTGTTTGTATGTCTTGAGTACTAATCCAGGTCATCTTTTTTTGGAGAAGGTTCCCCTGCACCCTAGTGGCAGGAGTGTGCGGTTAGAACTTGTCAGATTGAAGACTGCTGGAACAGGGCTCAGTTTTGAGTTTTTTTACTGGTTAAATAGGTTGTTGTGTCTTTCGGCTTTTCCCGGTTAGGGGTCGCCACAGCAGAACTCCGGTCCGCTAATGATTGGCAGTAGATGTTTACGTGCCAAGTTGCCGGCTCTGACGCACAACCTTCAACGAAGGTACGCCTATTCACGCATGTTTCCACACAGAAGACGCTCTAGCTGAGAATCGAACAGGACAACATCTTACTGTGAGGCGACAACGCTACCGCAGCACCACCAATTTGTTTAAATCAGTTGGCTCGTTTTCTATTGTTATAAAAAAAAATAAAAATTGCACTTTATTCATCTCCTTTTACTGTAATTGTGTTTCTTTCCACTTTATTACCTTATTTTGCTTGTGCTTCTTCTTAAAAGTACTCAATTGTATTATTCTCTTGCAGTTATTACTGCTTGGTAGTAGCCTGATTAAATTGTAACTGTTATTCTAAGCCTTTTGGTTTAAGCACTTGGACTTTAGACCAGTTGTTTTACATTAAGAAGGTTTGTGGACTGCATTGTTGTGGCAGGACAGGTAGCTTACATCCTTCTAAGTTGGGAATTGCTGATTGAAGGCTCAGTGTCTGTTATTCTGAAAGCGCATTAGTTCTGGTTTAAGCACTTGCGCTTCAGGCCAGTTGTTGTACATTAAGAACGTTTGTGGTCTGCACTCTTGTGGGAGGAGAGGCTAGATTCTGCCCTTCTGAGCTGGGAATTTCTCATTAAAGGCTTATTGTGCCTGCTTATTTGATCTGTTTCTTTCTGAAATGTGTGTGCCTTGTTTGCTGTAGCCCAGAAGATAGTAACGTATTGGTCATTTTGGGCTAATTTCTCTCTCTCTCTCATTTCCCTGCTATAAAAACCGAATTTGAGCGGTTTTGTGCACCGGCAGCGCCAGTTATCTAGGGTTAAACTATTCCTGGCTCCACAAAGTCTATTCTTCAATTCTTCCCTTGGAACTAGACGAACTTTCAACTTAAGCAGTCAAACCATTCATTTCACAGCCCAGCACTTGCTCAATACTCAGAGCAAGCACTAATTAACCCTAGCACTAGACCCCCCTGTCCAGAAGGACAAGGCTCTCTATTCGACCCTACCAGCCAATCAGTAAAACAGCTCACTTTACCTATTCAGGCATGTCCAAAGGGCAGTTTCAGGTGTACTCTCCAGTCCAACTGGTGAATCTGGGCATTTTGAGGCAATGTTACAACTGCCTCACGTACACAGACAACCCTCTCCTCCTACTACCAGACACTAATATATGTGAGAGATGCAATTATATAGACAAACTAGAGGCAAAGCTCTCTCAACCCAAGACTGGAACTGACAGTCAAGAGGAGAAGGAAATACTTGCAACACACCACTAGTCTCACATAGACCTACTAAACCAACACCGGCAAATAACAGACATAAATACACAAAAACATACTCGGAGGCTCTAAATAAAAATCTGCAAAAGCAACAGAGACCTCTAAAGCAGACACCCAAGCAACCTCCCACCCATCACAAACCATGAAACACATACTTCACATAATCAGCGTACCACACAATCACAGCCCTTAAGGCAAACTAACATACTCAACACACTAGTAATAGGCGACTCTATAGTCAGGCACACTGATGTCCCACTAACAAGGTTGGACAAGGAGGAGGTTACAGTTAGCTGCCTGTCGGGCGCCAGGATCCGCCACATAACACAAACACTCAGGTCACTACAGAACAAGTACAAATATGACTCTGTCATTGTCCATGTTGGTGTGAATGACCTGAGACGTACCTCCCTGGACTACATGAAAAGAGACATGGAAGAGCTCCCTCATCATGTAGCCCAGGCTGGTATGACCCTGACCCTGAGTAGTATCCTGCCCTCACCAAGAATGATGCCACAGTATAAAGAAAAAATAATCAATTTTAACAATTGGCTAAGTTTCTGGTGTCATTAAAAGGGGATCCAGTATCTGTCCACCTGGGATGACATGCTCGACAAGCCATGTTGCTTCACAAGAGATGGCTTGCACCTGTCACCCTTAGGCTTTCAAATACTGGCCAAGGCTTTTGCTGCCCCCATAGTGCCTTTTTTAGGCAAGGCTCAAAAGACAAACCCACCATCGTAAATAGCACAAGTAACCAAAAACTGAGGGTGATACCACTCAATGCCAGAAGTCTAAACCTCAAAATGCATGTACTCGAGGCACTCCTCAGTATGGAGAACATCGATTTCTGTGCAGTAACAGAAACCTGGTTTAAGGCTCCAGAGAGCATCCCAGCACTACCAGGCTATAACTCATGCCATACTTTTCGGCCACAGAACTCAGACCGAAACACAAAAGGTGGGGGTGTATCCATATTCATCAAGGATAACCACACCTCCAGGTTAGGGGCACAGCACAATGCCTCAGAGATCATCCATGTGCAACTAACAATGAGCAAAACTGCAATTCAAATTGTAGCTTGCTACAGATCACCCACCATGACCCAGGACCCCCATTCCATGGAGACACTGGAAAATATGAAGGTCCTACCAAACGCCCTAATATTGGGTGATTTCAATTACCCAAACATTAACTGGGAGAGCTACTTAAGTACTAACTCCCTTGCCAAACGCTTCCTAGAATTTATAAACTCAAACGCCCTGGATCAGCTGGTCAACACCCCCACCAGAGGTGACAACATATTGGACCTGGTCATCACCAACATGGGCGACCGGTGTTCTACACCGGAGTCAACCCCTCGCTGGTTAGAGCAGACCATAGACTAATCACTCTGGATATCCACATTCCGCCCCACCCCCAATCAAGGAAACTACCATGAAAAACTTTTCAAAAGCAAAGTTCACGTTACTTAAGACCGAGGTGGAAAGGTTCACAGCTCCCATGCTAAAGGACAACGCTGTCCAAGCTGCTGAATCCCTTACAAAGGCACTCTATGAGCACCTGCAAGAATGCATGGATCGTGCTATCAGGAGCAACCCTAGGTCAACTGGTGCCCTAGGCAAAAGGGCTCCATGGCGCCCCCCACCACACAACCTGGTGCCCCCATCCTGGTCTATCTACATCAAATAAATACTGGAAAAGTGCCCCTGCAAGACCGGCGCCCTAGGCGACCGCCTAGTTGGCCTATGCCTAAGGCCGGCTATGCGTGCTATCCCAAGCAAAACCAAGACTCACTCCTCCAAGAAAAGAGAACCAGTCTGGTGGACCCCTGCCATAAATAAGCTATACAATAGAAGGAGGAAACTAGTACAGAAAAGAGTAAAATCCCAAGAAGGAAAGACATCCCTGATCAGTATCAGCAAGAAACTACAATCCCTCATAAAATCATTCAAGGCTAGCTTTGAAAGAAAAATTGCCAAGAACTCCAAAGATAACCACAAAGCGTTCTTTAACTATGTCAAGAACCTAAGTGGAAACTCTTAGATCTGCTCCGAGTTAGTTCAGAATGGCACAAAATACACTGAACCGACTGATATTGCCAACATTCTGGCAGACAGGTTTAGTGCAAACTTCACCCCCTAAAGGGCCCATAACCATAACAGAAGAATGTAGAGCCCCGGCAATCACTGACACACAGGTTAAAACAGCCCTATCCAAAGCCAAAAACACAACTTCAATGGGACCGGACGATGTCCCAGGCTGTGTCTTACACGAGCTCCAAAATTACTTAACCCCTCACCTAAACACACTGTTCAAATTCAGCCTCTCTACAGGCTGCATACCCATAGAGTGGCCACGGCAACAGTTATCCTGCTCCACAAAGGTGGAGCCAAAATGGACCCTGGGAACTATCGCCCTATAAGCCTGACTAGCTTGGTCTGCAAGGCTATGGAGCGCATCATCATGGTACTCATTAACAGAGACATTGGGAACCTCTATCCATTGGACCCAACACAGTTTGGCTTTGTTAAGGGCAGATCATGCCTCCTAAACTTGGTGGACATCTTTGAGACAGTTACCAAAGCTTTAGATGAGGGAAAGGAGGTCCACACAGCCTACCTAGACCTCGCAAAGGTTTTCAACACCATTCCCCATTCTGGTATTATAGACAAGCTCACCAGCCTGAACATAAACTCCTACGTCATGAGATGGGTTGCCAATTGGGTCATGGATAGAACCCACACGGTGAGAGTTGCAGGCTCTAGGTCAGTCTCTAAACCGATTACAAGTGGCTTCCCCCAGGGCTCAGTCCTGGGACTCCTCCTGTTCGGTATATACTTCTCAGGGGTACAGGCAAGCACAGGGTGACTATGTCTGACTAATTTCGCAGATGACTGCAAACTGGGGGCCATAATTGACTCTCCGGCTGATACAGACGAATACCTGGTGTCAAAATCATGGCCTCAAGCTAAATGCCAAAAAGTGCATAGTCATCCCCTTTGGAAAAAAACAAAGTACCTGCGAACTACCACATACGTGGTAGTCCTCTAAATACAGAAATTTAATAAGGGATCTGGGAACCCAAGTAGATAGTAATCTCTCCTTTGATAATCATATTGCCAAGGTGGTTAGAAAATCATTCTATGTGGCCCACCTAATCACAAAAGGGTTCACATCTAGAACAAAAGAGGTTATTGTGCCCCCCTACTCATCACTCATCAGACCCATCATAGAGTACAACACCCCATTTGGGATGTACCTTACAAGACACCTGCAACAGCTGGAAAGACCACAGAAGTACATCAGCAAGAGGATTACTGGCCTCAAACATATGCCCTATGCAGCCCGACTGAAGAAACTCCAGCTGTACTCGGTTGCATACCTCTTACTCAGAGGTGATCTCTGCCTGACATACAAGGCCATGTCCAACCCAGAATTGATGAATATGCTCCACCTAAAAAAAAACAAATCCACAAGAACCACATGCTCTAGGGATCTAAATCTCACCACAATGATAAATAGGATGTGCTGGTGGGATAGATTCCTGTCCCCGAGACTCCCCATGCTTTGGAACAGGATTCTAATCTACATAAGGCAGAGCCCCTCACTAACACTCTTCGAGAAACCTTGACGAGTGGATGGGAAACAGAAAATTTACCCCGGGGATCACTGCAGTTGCTCTGCTGGACAGAGGCACAGGGAACTAATCTAAGGGGGCAGCGAAAGCCAACACATTCTGACTAAGCTTATAGCTGCCCTTGGGCAGATAGCCTAGTACTTACCTATGAACCTATAAACTTCCATATGTCTGGCATGAGTCATATAAAGAGGACTTGAAATGTATTCTGGGAAGAAGGAAGGAAAGCAAAAAAAAAAAAAATAAGATCACATTACCATTTTGAGAGAAACATTAAAATTGTAAAATAAGCACTTGGGGTGATTTTTTTACTTATATTGTTTTTATTTTCAAATAATAATATAATATAAAAACTTTCCTAATATTTTTGTATGACATTTAAATAACTATATACACTATTTACAGTTAGCCTGATATCAATAGTAATAACTCATATTTTCAATTACTGTACATATGTAACTATATAAAGTTATCAGAGAGAATCTGTTGTTATTTATAGTGTCCATTAAGGATAAAGTTTTTTTCCGTGGATTGTTCACCATTAGCCTAGGATAAATTCTTAGTTCTTTGATTTGATTTCCATCAAAATTGTACTCTTCAGCAGGTCTAAATAGTCTTCCATAGTTGGCGATGTGTTTGATTTCCATCTTCTAGTTATGCATTTCCTGGAAATTGCAAGTATTGTCCATAATAAATACCCATCTGTTTTATTCAAATAAGGACCTTCATTAACATTCAACAATATCAAGGCTTTAGATAAATTAAAGGATTCACTGAATAAGGCCTGTAAAAAATTAATTCCATTCCAATATGATTTAATTTTAATACAATCATAAAACATGATTCCAGTCAGCACTAGATTCCTGTTCACATCTCCAACATATTCCTTTCCTAGAAGGACTGATTTTAGTAATTTTATCGGGAGTTAGAAACTTGGAGTGATTTTGAGGCATTAAAATAGCTCAAAAACAAAGATACAATGAAAAAATATGTTTTTTTGAGTTCTAAGGTGGAGTTTTCCTTTAAGTGTAACATTATTACTGTTGAAATTCACAGAGACCAGATCATGATTGAAGCCATTTTGTTGCTAAGAACAATCTGATCCAAAATAGACCATAGACGTAAGCTGTGCACATGTGCTGTTGCTATGTAGGAGTGCACTGTCTTAATTTTACAGTACTATATACACTGTTCAAATATTTTATTTAACATTATTTGTTGACTGGGAAAGTCTGACTAGGACAGAGCCAATTTTCAGCAGAGGCCCGGGGAGAAACACCGTAGATGCATGTCTTTGGAATGTGTTAGGAAACCACAGTACCCTGAGAAAACCCACGTGAACACAGGGAGGACATGCAGACTCTGCACAGAAGGCACCTCAGCCAAGAATCAAACCAGTGAACCTGTTGCTGTGCAGCAACAATGTTAACATCTGCACCACTGCGCCACCACATACCACCTTAGCCTCCTTTTTATGTTAGACCTTTGGGTAAAAATTAAATTTCAGTTTCCATAGACACTATCCAGAGGTGAGGCATCTTGTATATTATTACTGCAATACAACAAGTTCTAGTCATGCATAAGTTCAGTCATTGCTAGTCAGTAGGTCAGGCATTAAGGTGGGTTTTCTCATCCTTTATAAGGTTCTGAGTTCTGGCTTCACTGGCATAATAGACAATGTATTACACTTACAGAGCATTCATATTTAAATAATCAGGGACTAGAAAATGTTCCACATTCCTCATTTGGTATACTATCACAATGTGTAGACTTAGGAATCACTCCATCTGGAAAATTCTTACCATAGGCATTGCTTTGCCTAGGTTACAACTATCATAATCTCTTATGTAGAAATCAATGACACAGTCCCTGTATATTTATCCATGATAATTCATGGAAATCACACTGGACCTGCTTCAGCACTATCATGGAAATATAACCAATCTCTTCTTTGAACAGCCTGTTCTTGTGTGCTTACAACACAGGCATCATCTTCAAGTGCTGTTTTTTTAGTAATCCCAGTAAGACTTGGTTTTGTAAAGTTAATCTGTTTTTTGGTAATTCTGCTCAAGAAGAGTTCCACAAGTGTCTTCCTTAGGGATTGCTACTGCTCTTATTTCAACATAGAAAGCAAAATGTTATCTTCAGTTCCTAACATGATACTTGACAAGTTTTGTCTTGTCTGCCTTAAAAGTTTGTATGAACCTTTTAGTTAGTTCTTTTATTGCTGAGTGATCTGCTACAGTAGTGGAATGAATTATTCCAGTTTTGTTTAAAATAGAATTGCTCTGATGTAAACTGGGTTCCATTGTCAGTGACATATTTAGGGAAACTATAAGCAAAAAAATAATTTCAGATGAGATGGTAGGCTGAGGCATGATTTCAGACACACAGTGCCACTAACCACTTAAATATGCATCCCAGAGACATAACAAGGGTAAGACAAAGGGGCTGCTTCCCTGGGTGCAAGCTGTTTGGGACGCGGTTTGCTAATGGGGCACAAGTGCAGTACCTGCATTCATTTAAAACGCCATGGCTAATATTGTGGCTTTTTAAATGAATGCCAATATTGTATTCTTGTTTGCATTTCTAGTTTTATTTAGGAGTTCAACATTAGTATCTTTAGCAAGGCACTTCAGGAAGACCTCTTTATTTTATATATATATATATATATATATATATATATATATATATATATATATATATATATATATATATATATATATATATATATATATATATATATATATATATATATATATTTACATACATACATACATTTTTTGGTCTTCAACTTTGGGATGCCCCTAGCCATAGCTCTGATGCATCTGTTATTACTATATTATTCATAAATGGTCCCAGAAGATCAATATGCAGTCTTTTCCAATATCTACTTGGAAATTTCCATGGCTATAATGGTGCATCTCTAGGCATTTTAGTTCCATTTAATATTCCACATAAACCTTCCTCACATTCTCAATATTGTCATCAAGTCTTGACTACCAGTCTGTTTTAGTAGTACAGCTTTTCTCAGCTTATATGGCGCTAATAATGATGTGCCCTAATATATGCAAACTTTTTTCCACCAGAAGTTCAACCTTTCTTAAAAGCATTTCTAATTCCCATCAAAATTTGTTGCATCTTAAGATTGGTTGGCCAGCCTTCCATCATCTGTGACAGTTCATGGTTTTGGAGTTCATTTTACTTGCTTTGCTGTTGAACCTGCTTTAACAGAAACATCCAGAAAGTGTTCCTCAGTCAAAGTATTCACAAAGTCTGAGATCCCTTCTGTAGTATTAATTGAGATTTCTGGTTAACAATAGTCTAGAAAGCTCATAAGCAGTGCCATAACTCTAGGATGTCAGCAGAGGAGTATGGAAAGCTGACAAGGTGCCAGCTGGCAGAGATGTGCCAGGCCAGGGGACTGGTGCATGGAAACCTGACTAAGGCAGACCTGATTGCAGCCTTGGTTACAGCGGCATCAGAAAACAGCAGCCAGATGGACAATCAGATTGTCACTGGAGCTATAATACCCTCGGAGAATGGACAGCTCAACCTTTCTGGAGAGGACTTAGAAATCCATCTGGAGCTAAAGAGACTTGACTTGGAGGCCAGGTGTTTGGAGATAGAAGCTGAGGAAAAGCAGTGGCAGAGGAGGCATGAGAGGGAAATGCTGACTCTTCGTCAGTATCATGGAGGTAATGGGGAAGGGAGTAACCGGACCCCAAAAGCACAAAGGGTCAGTAAATTTCTTCTGCAGTTTAAAGAGGGGGATACTTTTGATAGTTTCATTCACGTGTTTGAGGGGAATGTAAACAGTATGAAGTTGACCAAAGGCGCTGGGTATGGTTCCTGACCCCCTTACTCCATGATAAAGCTGTAACTGTTTTGTCAAAAATGTCTGACGTTGCATGTTTTGATTATACTGCTGTAAAGAACTGTCTATTAGAGTTTTTTAAGCTATTACCTGAAAAGTATAGGAAAAAGTTTTGTGAGCATAGATGCAAGGCAGATGAAAGTATGTGTGAATATGTTGCTGAACTGAGCACATATTTGCATAGGTGGGTGAGTGGATGTCAGGTCACCACATTTGAAGGGCTGGCAGACCTTTTTGGTGAGGGAACAAGCCCTTAGCACTTTGCCTGAGGGCATGAGGATCTGGTTAGCTGATAGACAATGTGCTGCTTCAGAGGAGTTGGGAAAGAAGGGAGATCTATGCCTAGCAAGCAGGGCATCCCTGCACAGGAAAGGGACCCCCAGTACTGCTCATGGGTCTAAAGGAACTCATGGTGGGCAACACAGACTGCCCCAACAGAATCTGCCAGTAGGAGGGGAAGCCACTAGTCCAGGTACATGTCCAAGGAGCTAGGGTTAAATGTTGTGAGTGCAACCAGTGGCATACAGATGTCCATGGAGGCAAGGTGGGGAACAAAAGGTGAAAGAGCCAGTAAGTGGAAAAGACAAAATGCCAATGGTAGGTTGCCTCTGTACAACCAGGATACCAAACTACCACCAGAGGTTATATCCTATTGTAGTGAATGGCAAAGAGGCCATTGCCAAAAGAGACAAAGCCTCTGATATAACCATTGTAAAGCCTGCAATGGTTACAGAGGAGCACTACTTGCCTGGGCAGTCTACTCCAGTCAGGGCTTTAGGAGGAATCCCATTACAAATACCCTTGGCTAGGGTTCACCTTGACTGGGAGGGTGGAAAAGGAAGCTAGCAAGTAGATGTGCTTGAGGATACACCTGCAGATGTCTTGATAGGGAATGATTTTGATAGTGCAGTACCCTGTGCTTGTGCAGTTACACGCAGTCAGGCTTGGAGACAAGCATGTGGGTCTGGTAGCCTGGGGGAGACCCAGACAGACTGCATACTTGCAGCCAGGACTGGTGAGGTGGTTACTTCAGGGAGGAAGCTACACTGTAGCAGTGAGACTGAAGGTGAGCCACAGCTGCTTCTGGGTACTGATGGTCCAATGGACAGATTGACTACAAAGGCAGAGGTGAGTAGTAGTACTCAGGCTGACAGTGAGGCACCACTGTCAGAGGATGCCACATTTCCTCTGGAAGGGGAGCTGGGAAGGGTTACAAGGAGAGAGTTGAGACAGGCTTAGTTTTCAGACCCTATATTGCAAGTCCTGAGGCAGGTAGCTAGGGAGGCACCTGATTATCAAGGGAAGGGGAATCTGTATACTGGGACAAAGGGTTACTGTACAGAGAGTGGACCCCTGAGGGAGGGCTAGAAGGTGAGGGAGTACAGCAGTTGGTAGTGCCTGGAGTCTGCCATATGGCTCTTCTAGCCATGGCCCATGATATTCCCTTTGCAAGTCATATGGACATAAAACATATTATGCAGAACTTCTATTGGCCTGGAATTTCCAGAGATGTAACAGGGTACTACAGGGCCTGTGAGCAGTGCGAAAAGGTAGGCAAGGCAGGAGACAAGGCGAGGGCTCCTTTGATGCGTCTGCCTGTGATTGAGGAGCCATTTCAGAGGGTAGCTATGGATATTGTGGGTCCTCTGAGTACGCCAAGTTCCACAGGGAAAAAGTATATCCTAGTGGTAGTGGCTTATGCTGCATGATACCCTGAGGCAGTGGCTTTGTCCTCCATTGAGGCAGAGAAGGTGGCAAATAGTTTGTTAGAAATTTTCAGCAGGGTAGGTTTCCCATAAACAATACTAACTGACAGAGGTGCCAACTTCATGTCAGACCTGCTGGCTTGTCTGTGGGAGTCCTGTGGGGTGAAGCACATAAAGACCACCCCCTACCATCCCCAGACTAATGGTCTTGTTGAGAGGTTAAACTCTACAATCAAGTCCATGCTACGGGCATTTGCAGATCAGTTTAAAAGGGAGTGGGGCAAGTATTTGCCCCATCTGTTGTTTGCTTACAGAGAGGTTCCCCAGGAGTCCACACGTTTTTCACCATTTGAGTTGCTGTATGGGCATAGGGTGAGGGGACCTCTAGATTTAATTCGAGATGAGTGGGAAGGTGAGTGTGAGTCTCAAAAGGAGTCTATTGTGGCACATGTCCTAAACCTCAGGACAAGGCTCAGGGAACTCATGGGCTTGGCCCAGGAGAACCTGGCAGAAGCCCAACAACAGAAAAAGGTGTGGTATGAAAGGAATGCTCGAGCTAGAGAGTATGCTGTGGGGCAGCAGGTAATGGTTCTCATTCCTGTCAGACACAACAAGCTGCAAGTAGCTTGGGAGGGACCCTACAAGGTGGTAAGAAAGGTAGGTGATGTTAACTACATGGTGGAACTGCTAGGCAGAAGGCAGGGGCACAAATTGTACCAAGTTAACATGATGAAACCTAACCATGATAGGGAGGCCCTTGGGCTGAGCATTTGCAGTGGATTGCAGGAGGAGTCTGAGGGCGATCTGGTGACTGATGATCTCAGTGAGGCTCGGACTGACACCTCCGTGGAAGGGGTAGCAATGTCCCAGCAGCTATTGCCTACCCAGGTTCGAGAAATCCAAGCAGTGTTGCAGGAGTTTGGGCATGTTCACTGAGAAACCAGGGTGCACCCACATGGTGCAGCACCAGGTGGATACAAGACCCCAAAGGCCTATTAGGCAGGCCCCTTATAGGGTGCCTGAGAAAGTCAAACAGACTCTGAGGGAAGAGGTCCAGGAGATGTTGGAACTAGGGGTGATTCAAGAGTCCAACAGTCCCTGGGCCTCCCCAGTGGTGCTGGTGCCAAAGAAGGATGGCAGCACCAGGTTCTGTGTGGACTACAGGAAATTAAATAGTCACACAGTCAGATGCTTACCCCATGCCTAGGACAGATGAGGCCCTAGAGCAGCTGGGTGGGGCTAAGTAACTTGCAACTATCAATCTTACCAAGGGTTACTGGCAGGTGCCCTTGACTCAAAGTGCTAGAGAGAAGTCAGCCTTTGTGACTCCTTTTGGCTTGTATGAGCTAACAAAGATGCCCTTTGGGATGAAGACTGTCCCAGCAACTTTCCAGAGGCTGGTAGATCATATCCTAGCAGGAGCAGGAGGGTTTAACATTGCTTACCTAGATGATATTGCTATCTACAGCCATTCCTGGCACGAGCACCTTCAGCATGTCAGGGAGGTGTTGGGCAGACTACAGAGGGCAGGGTTGACCAATAAGCCGAGCAAATGTCAGGTGGGTAAGGCACAGCTCTCCTACCTTGGACATAGAGTGGGGAGTGGTAAGATAAGGTCAGAACCTGCCAAAGTGGAAGACGTTCAGGCATGGCCTGCACCTGTTACCAAAAAGCAGGTGAGGGCATTTTTAGGGACAGCAGGGTACTGCAGAAAGCTCATCCTCAGTTATAGTACCATAGCTGCTCCCCTCACAGACCTGACGAGGAAGAACAGGCCAGATAAGGTAGTGTGGACCCCAGCATTTGACCAGGCATTCCAGAAGCTTAAAGAAGCTTTGGGAGGACCCCCTGTGTTAGCCAGTCTAGATTACAGCAAGGAATTTTTGGTACCGGTGGATGCTTCGAACAATGGGGTGGGGGGCTGTACTTAGCCAGATTTCTTCAGAGGGAGAAGAGCACCCAGTGGTTTATCTCAGTCGTATACTCCAACCCAGGGAGGAATGCTATGCAGCTGTGGAAAAGGAATGTCTAGCCATATTGTGGGCACTGCAGAAACTTCAGCCTTATCTGTATGGAAGAAAATTCACTGTAATGACAGATCACAATCCCCTGATATGGTTAAACAGAGCCAGGCAGCAAAATGCCAAGTTGCTAAGATGGAGCCTGGGGTTGCAAGCATATGATATGTCAGTGCAGCACCGCAGTGGGAGTAGCAATGCCAATGCAGGTGGGCTCTCAAGACAGGGATTGGGGTAAGGTATACACAGATAGACCTAACCCTCTCAAACAGTGTTTTTCAAGCTTACTTGAAAAACTAGCTTGAGTTCTCTAAGGGGGGAAGATGTGTGACGATAGGTGAAGGCAAGTGAAGATAGGTGAAGGGTGCCAGCCTAGCCAGATAGAATCCTGCAGGTAATTCTGTCATTTGTAAATATGAATGTAAAGTGCAGGCCTGTTGTCTTAAATGTAAAGAAATAGTGTTACACGTGGAACTGGAAAAAAATGTGACTGCACTCTACTGTCCAAAGTAAAGCATGTGGTGACCCGTTGATGTTGACAGTGGTGCTGAAGGGTCTAGATAAAGAAATTATTTCTATTGTTTTAACCAAGAGTTAAATTGCTAGATTTAAACATGCAAATGTATTTTTATTGCTCTGCTTCCTGACCAGCTGCAAGATAAAAGGAGATGTTAAGAATGTAAATGCTGCTTCTGTTAGCCTGGGAACCCAGTGATGTGTAAAGAATGATGTAATGTTTAGCCTGGGAACCCCAGGAAAGTGTGAAGAATGATGTAATGTGAATCAGAACTGCAATTTCAATTTAAACAGAGAGAACCAGAGAGGATTGAGCATTTTTGTCTTGACCATCCACATCACAGCACTCTGCCTTGCTTTATATGTAAGTAGTATTTCAGCACTGTGTTTCCTCTTAGAAATAGCTAGGAACTAGAAAGATTAGACTAAGTGTTTTTCTGTGATGTCAGAATTTTACTACTGCATTGTTTTACATATTTCTCTGTGATCTCTGAACTCTTATAGTTTCATAGTTTAGTACTAGGCTATCTGCCCTGGGGCATTTGCAAGCCTAGCCCTAGAGATGTGGCTTTTGCCACCCCATGTAGTGGTACTAAGGTGTATAGAATAAATTTAGAATACTGTGCCTTTGTCTAGTAGTGACACATTGAAGACCCCCTCACTTATTAAAATTAGTTTACTGTGCCTCTGTTAAGTAGCGACACAGGGGTGACCCCCGGGGTAAACCTACGATCTCCCATCCACTCGTCAAGATTTCTCTTGAAGAGAGTCAGTGAGGGGCCCTGCCTAACATGGACTGGGATTTTGTTCCAGATTATGGGAAGCCTCTGAGTTATGAATCTGTCCCTCCAGCATGTTCTAGTCATGTTTGTACTGAGGTTTAAATCTTTGGCTCTCGTGGTTCTTATGGATTTTGATTTTTTGACTAGCACTGTGTAGTCAAAAGTATTGTCTTGTGTTATTCTTAATTGTTATTAAATATTTTTAAACCCTTTCCACTGTGGCTGTTTTGTATAGAGATAAGTTAAGCTCTTAAGAGTACTTGCATATCTTTGGTAAAACTGTACAAGCCACTCTAATCAGCCTTGACTGTTTAGTCACACTTACCAATTGGATAATAATATTGCACAGTAATAATTGGACACCCTTTTAAGGGCCTTTGGGTAGATGATAATTATTAGCTGGGTGGTGGCAGTAATTTCTACCATATAGTCTGGGAAATAGGGGCACAGCTGGAGATCCTTTGACAGCCTTTCCCTGGAGGGTCTGTGTGGTTGTATAAACTCTTATCTCAAAGTGTGTGGGTGTCAGCTACTTGGGTAGGGACACAAAGCACTGGATGGACAGAGAGGGTACTGGAGGTTTTAACTTGCTCAGCTAGGCTGAGATCTGGACCCTATAGCTGTGCCAGTGGGGAGACTTATTGGGGACCTGGAGAGCAAGGGAGCAACCAGCCCCAGACTGGCTGTGATCTCTGTGTGCTCTTAAGAGAAATTGTACTTTACTGTGTGTATTTATTATCCTTTCTCCTATATGAGATGCCCCTCACTGGTGTTAGTGGTGAGGATTAAGGCTCCTTGATTGCTGGGCCAGGGCACGGGCATCACAGTAAAGTACATTAGATAGCAGAGAGAAAATCAGTCCCTAGTAGGGCAAGATTGTTTTAGGTTGAGATGAAGCAATAGAATTGGTAAATGATAATGATTTCAGTGCAGGGTAGAAAGAGATGGGGTGGAGAGGGGTTTATGTTGGAGCGTGACATGGGCATTCCCATTTGGCTATAGAGGAGAGAATAGCTGAGATATGAAATTGGTATGGTTTGGAAGGTTGCAAAGGTGGGCAGGGGGAGTTCCACTGCTTGGCTAAGGAGTAGGACAGTAGTAGATGGCCAGGAGGTTGTGCTGGTTTGTGGACCTGAAGGAGATTTTGGTTTGTGGATCTGAGTTGGCGGTTGGGTATATAGTGTTTTAAGGATGTAGTGAGAGATGGGCAGCTTGTGGGTTTAAAGATGAGCTTGTGGGCAGTGGTGAGTTGTAGGTAACTGAGGTAGTCGGGGAGTTCAAGCCAACCGAGGGTGAGGAGGGAGTGGCAATGGTGGGATGAGTTTTTTTAATCATTTGCAAATTTGCAGATCTTGTGGTAGCAGGATTCAAGTTTGGATCGTAAGCCGAGGTGGAGATTTGTGAACAGAGGGACACCATACATCAGGGAGGGGAGCAGGAAGGTGGATGCCAGGGTTTGACGGGTAGAGGAAGCGGTTGTGTCTGTAGAGGAGACCTATCTTTTGGTGGGTTGTTTTGATTGCGGAATGGATGTGAGTATCAAATTTTAGTTCATCAATGATGATGCCGAGAAGCTTAGTGGTGGGAACAATTTCAAGGGGGGGGGGGTGTTGTTCTGGCTCTGTATGGTAAATGAGGTTTTGTCAATAATAGAGTTTTTGGTAGGGGAAACGATCATTAGTTTGGTTTTATTTGCATTTAGAGCTAAGTGATTGGACTGCATCCAAGTTTCAGTTGTGGAGAAGGCAAATTGGGTTTTTGTAAGGAATGCATAGGGTGAGAAGGCTGAGCAGATGATAGTCGAGTCGTCTGCATATTGGATGACAGATAACTCTGGGATGGAGTGGTGAAAGTTGTTAATAAACAGATTAAAGAGCAGAGAGCCAAGAACAGAACCTTGAGGGACGTCTGTGGGTGTAGGGAGGAAGGGGGAGGTTGAAGTTTTCCATTGGACAGCTTGTTGGCAGTTGGACAGGTAGCTGGAAAACCAGACTATGGTGGAGGGGGAGAGAGATGTAGGGTGGAAAGTTGGGATATGAGTAGGGTGTGGAAGATGGTGTCAAAGGATTTTGACAAATCTAGGAATAGTGTAGATACAAATTTGCCTGAGTCTTGTTCAATGTTGATGGCTTCCAGAAAGGAAAGAAGGGCAGTCATGGTGGAATGGCCATGGCGGAAGCCGTGTTGGGTAGGGAGAGGAGATTGTTTTAGGTTAGGTGTGTCATTAGTTGTACTTGGATGGTTTTCTCTAGAATCTTTTTGCTTCCACAAGTGACATAACCTCTCAGGTCAGCTGTACCATTCCTTGAAGTCAGTGCTTCCATGAGATCTATAATATCCACCAAGGATTTAGCTATGAGAATGTGTGCTCTGAGCATGCACTTCCACACCCTTCTCCTCGAGGACAGACAAACCAGCAAAGTCACATCATTGCTCTCATCCTTTTATTAAGACAGCATCCAGTATGACTGGTATTCCTACTGCTGGGCTGTCAGTATATCAAAATGAATGTACATGTTGTGTGTGTGTGTGTGTGTGTGTGTGTGTGTGTGTGTGTGTGTGTGTGTGTGTGTGTGTGTGTGTGTGTGTGTGTGTGTGTGTGTGTGTGTGTGTGTGTGTGTTGAGTGGCAGTGTCATTTCCATTTTCTTTTTACTATAGATGGGATTTGCTTGAATGTTTTAATTTCATGGAAAACACACATCAGTGGATACTAGGACACCTCAACCATCTCGATATATAGATAGATAGATCGATAGATAGAAGGAGAATTTGTACTCATATGAGCTAGTTTTATTGAAACTGTGCACAACACAACCTGGTGCAGAGATGCCCAGCAAATAAATGGCAAGTATAGTAAACCACATACCATCATGGAAGGGTCGGTAACAAATAACTAAACACTTGCCACTATTTGCTTTCACTCTGACTATTTTGTAGTTTAAGACAAACTGTTGCACTATAACTGTTTAAGCATTAACAATATTTTGTGAGGTTGTGACAATTTATTTGCCTTTGATAGAAACCCATTGTGGCACATATTCCAAATACCTTAAAAAGCAGGGTAGCTGCATGTATTTACATAGCTGAGTGGGATTACCTGAATTATCAAATTATCTATCAGTTTTTTGGCTTTAAAACCATTCACATTAAATGCTGTTTTCTAACAGTAGTTATCCAGCTTATATAACAGAAAGTAACCTGCAAACAGCCAATAGCTTTGCCACAGAGAAAACGCTGCTTCTCCATTAAGTACACAGATAAGAGGGTTACAGGTACTTTCTGAGTTGTCCTTTTCCAACATTCACAATGGATTTCCAAAGCAATATAGAAACTGCCACATGCTTAAAAATAATTATGTCATTTATTGCTCACAATATGACTATCAGACAGAAGTGTAGTAAGATACAATATGCTTGAGGCAAACTCAGCCTATGAAGATATCAGGTGAACAAGCACCTTCTCCTAGACCTCACCTTTAGATTCTCAAAAACTCACTCAACAAGACTTCTGAGAACAATAGAGCAGATCCTCAGACACATAGTCCTTCATATTTACTCTGACGTGCAGCTTTGCTTGATATCTAAATGGGCACTTTCAGCATACCATACCCAGGATATATAAACCCTTAACGTTAGCACACATTCTGCCTGGCAGTGTTTCGTTGTCATTGACAACTCTATCATCTGATGCACACATACTGCACTAAGTTAAGAATCAGTAACTGTCCCCTTTCTCATTGGGGTCAAAATAAAGGATTCACTAAGGACACATGGGCTACTAATGAGAAGTTTAGCCTGGATGTTGTTTACGTGGACATAAAGGATACTGGTTATTCCACTCTGAGGGATATGCAGAGTGATATGCAGCATTCTCTGTAGGCCTTTTTGCCACTTAAGAAACTCACATATTGTATGAGATCCTTTTATCACAAAGGTGGTACAGTGATTTAAAGAAAAGATAGCTTTGTGATAGGAGCCTGTGAAGGGAAATTCAGGGTGTGTCCACATGGAGGGACAAATAATGGCCTTCATCCCAATCACAGGTGGTACACCTCTTCAGTTGATAATTTTCTGCCCCTTCCCCTTGACCTTTTTTTAGGTGCTGTAGAATTAAAAAGAAGTTATGTACTCACCATAACGTTCCATGTTTGTAGTCCATCTCGCCTTTCATTCTTACATATGGGTTCAGATCCGATCCTCAGCTCCGACTCGGCCGATTTCAAAGCTCAAAGTCTCTCAGTTGGCTCATGGCTAGGTAGGTATCCCATAGTGTACTAGTAAGAATCCCCAGATCTTGTTTGTTGCTAACTATAAGAGTGATAGAAAAGTTATCCACAAGAAACAGCAAAGATGGAAGGTCTCCACCCTCCCAAAGGCCATACTACCCTGTCTCCAGGTCCTCCAAGGATACATGGACGGGGGTAGATGGATGGGTTCGTAAGAATGAAGGGCGAGATGGACTACAAACATTGAACGTTATGATGAGTACATAACTTCTTTTTGTTCTGTAGTCCTATCTCGCCTTCGTTCTTACATACGGGGCAGCATCCCTAGCACCATTTTCTCGGGTGGCTCACAGGAATATACTCCTAAGAACCATGGAACCAAAGGAGGCTCTACCCCTAGAAGTCAAATCCAATTTGTAATGGGTAATAAATGTATGAGGGATAGCCCAAGTTGCTGCTGCACAGATATGGTCAATGGGCACTCTGGCTTGAAAGGCAGCAGATGTGGATAGGGATCTGGTAGAATGAGCCTTCATTTTTAACGGAAGTTCCTTTCCATTGGAAGAGTAGGTAAATGAAATACAGTTGGAAATCCAATTAGATAAAGTTACCTTAGAGACTGGCAGACCTATCCTATTTTCAGAAAATGATACGAACAATTGGTCCTTCTTTCTAAGTTCTTTGGTTCTATGAAGATAGAACCATAACTGTCTGTGAACATCAAGTTGATGAAATTCTGCACAGTTTAATGATTATGAAAAAATACTGGCAATTCAATAGTTTGGTTCAATTTAGAGGGAAACTGTCTCTATGAAAAATCAAGTAAGGAGGTTTGACTGACAGTGCTTGCAATTCTGACACCCTTCTAACAGATGCAATAGCTACTAGAAGGATGGTCTTCCAAGACAGGAACTTCAGTTCACAAGAATGCGTGGGTTCAAAAGGTGGGGAAGTAAGTTTGGACAGAGCGAAATTTAGATCCCAAGGAGAAACAGATTCCTGAAAAGTAGATCTCAGCAAGGTAGTGCCTTTAAGGAAGGTTTTACACAATCTATGAGTCATCAGATTAGGCTCATGTTGTCCCAAATGGAAATTGGATTTCACTGCCAGTTGAACTTTAATGGTAGCAGCAGCTGATCCCTGATGGAAAAGTTCAGTTAGGAATTCTAACATCAAGGGGATAGATGCTGTGTAAGGATCTACATTTTTCTCTTTTGCCCAGATAGAAAATCTTCTCCATTTGCTGGCAAATAATTTCCACATGAAAGGTTTGTGGGAAGACGTGAGGATATGGCTCACTGCAGGTGAAAGATCATGAAGCCTGACTAGGGATGGAAGTGGAGCAGCCACGCTGTCAAGTTGAGGGTGTGGAGGCAGGGGTGAAGGGAGCCTGACGTGTGTCAAAAGGTCTGGAACTGGGTCCAGACTCCATGGATCATCTAGGAGATGAGGCCTGAGAAAGGGGAACCAAATCTGATGAGGCCAGTAAGGAGTGATCAGGATCATTCTGCTTCCCAAGGACTTTGCTTTCTGGACCACTTTTGATATGAGCGGGAAGGGGGGAAATGCATAAAGAAGTTCCGGAGGCCAATTGTGAACAAGTGTGTCTCTCGGTGACTCCCCTGGAGGGGGAATAAGGGAGAAGTAGCGGCTGCATTTGGCATTGATTGGACTGGCAAACAGATTGTAGGAAGGCTGTCCCCATTTGCAGAAAATCTGTTCCGTGACTCGGATTCAGAGACCACTCATGTGGGATTCAGAGACCACTCATGTGGCATCAGGATTGCCCTGCTGAGCTTGTCAGCTATCACATTGGTAGTCCCCGGGATATGCGTTGCTACAAGAAAGCGCTGGGAAGATATCGCCCACTGCCAAACCCGAAGAGCCTCTCAACATAGAGGGTAAGATCTGGTTCCTCCTTGCTTGTTCAGATACCATACCACTGACATATTGTCCGACTGGATTGCTATTGTCCCTAGAGGAAGAAAGTCGTGAAGTCCTTGCAACGCCAGTAGCACTGCTCTCATCTCTAGGACATTGATATGCAAGTGAGCCTCGTGATTTTGCCATGTGCCTTAGACAGTCCTGCCTAGATAATACCCCCCCACCCTATCTGGGAGGGATCCATGTTCACAGTAGCAACGGGTTGGTGAGGAAGAAAGGGTGTTCCTTTCGTCAGTTGATCGGGCTGAATCCACCAACAAAGGTCCTTTTTGCAAGATTCTGTTATCAGAATATGATGAGACAGAGGTAGTTGTTGAAGAGACCACTGGGAGAAGAAAAGCCATTGAAGGATTCGCATATGCAGTCTGGCTAGCTGAACTAGAGATATGGTAGAAGCAGTGGTCCCTAAAAGTTTCAGCACTGACTTGGCCTTGACTCTTTGTTGAGGAAGTAAACTGAATATCTGTTTGAGATTTTGAATTCTGTCAGCAGGGAGGCGAGCCATCATGGCGACTGTCTATTTCTGCACCTATAAAAGTCACAAATTGAGAGGGCAACAAGGCAGACTTTTCCCAATTTATTGTAATTCCTAGCTGAGTGTAGAGCTGGATGGTTGAATACCTGGCTTGTAGGAGTAGATGCCTGGTGGTGCCAGTCCGGAGCCAGTCGTCCAGGTACGGAAACACTCAGAATCCAAGATGTCTCAAGTGAGCTGTCACTACCGCCATGCATTTGGAGAACACCCTGAGGGCTGTGGTGAGACCAAAGGGCAGAGCACGAAATTGGTAATGACTGGCTCCCAGCCTGAAGCATAGATGACTCGTTGATGCTCTGTCCATTTTGATGTGGTAGTACGCATCTTGGAGGTCTATGGAGCGCATCCAGTTGTCTTTCCCTAACAGAGGGAGTATAGACTCCATTCAGAACCTGGGCTTCTTTACTGATTCATTTAATTTGCTGAGGTCCAAAATGGGCTTCCAGTCCCTTGTTTGTTTTGGCACTAAAAAGAATCTGGAGTAAGTTCCGAATCCTATCTGGTCTGCGGGGACGGTCTGGATGACTCTCTTTGAAAGCAACTTTTGAACTTCTATGGTTGTTTGATCCCTATGATTGGGTGGAACATCTAAGATCTTCTTGGGGGTGTGAGGTGGAAGAAAGAAGGGTATGGAGTATCCTCTGGGGATTATTCTTTGTACCTATTTGTCTTGGGGGATGTTGAGCCAGGCTTCTGGATACAAAGATAAGCGACCCCCGACTGGCTCCAGAGAAGCGCAGCCAAGTCCCACATCAGGAGCGCTGACAGGGGCACCCACAAAAGGAATCACGGCCACCCTGGTTTTGTGGACCCCCCCGCCTCTAGGGCGATGTCTACTATTAGCTCCTCCTCCTCTGCCTCTGAAGGAGGAATCACCCTGTGCATCCGGGAAAAATCTCTTGGATTTCTTGAACCACATTTTACAGCCTTTCTGACCCTTAGGGTATGGTCTAGAAGGGACGGTAAAATGTACTGGCAGAGAGAGTTTTCCCTTCCTGTTCGGACCTGGTGAGAGTATCTTTTACCTTTGGTCCAAACAAAGAAGAACTGTTGAAGGGGCATTGGTAAAAGTAGATTTGAAGGGCTCCACAAAATTACATAAGCGCATCCAGGAGTGTCTCCTAAGGGACACTCCTGAACCCGCTGCCCTGTTCGCTCCATCTGCTGCATAGGATATCAGCCTCATGGAAGAGTTAACAATGGAGTTTAAGGTGGACAACTGAGCAGTGACCTTCTCCAGGACTCCTTCAGTTGATGTACCTTGGATAGTATCTCCTAACTCCTTGAGGAAATCTCTTTGAAGCCTAGTAAAATGTGTGAGATAATTCACCGATCTGAGAGTAAAAGCCACTGAAGAGAAGATATGCTTCCTATCAATCCATCATTCGAGACTCCTTGTTCTGTGGATGGACAGATGTAGAAGTCTTCGCTAGTTCCTTCTTCATGGCTGCCACTACCACCATGGCATCTACAGGCACACTTTTGGTCAAGAACTCTTTCTCCTTGGGGGCTGAGAGAAATTTGTTGGGTCTTCTGGTGACTGGTTCTACGGCATCAGGAGTTTCCCACACCTTTTGATTAACTAGGTCCAGGAGCTTGTTAAAAGGTGGAGACACCCAAGAGGCTGAAGGTTGAGACCAGAAAGCCTTTAGGAACACTGACTCCTCATCAGAAGGGGTGACAGTGGGCCAGCTGCCTCTCTGCTTCAGGATCTGTAGGATATCTACAAAGGAGATATCATCAGAGGACGACTTAGGGGACCCTTCTGACTCCTCGAGGTCAGTGTCTGAGGTGATGGACTCATCCGGGAAGTTTACATGCTTCCTCTTGCATGTCCTCTTCTGAGGGGACTCCTCAGAAGGATATTCTGGGGAGGTCTCGGAAGACTGGGGGTCACCCAATGGGGGCTCCTGAGGCTGTGGGTCTCTGCTGTCAAGAGAAAGAGAGATGGTGCTGAGACAGAGGTTGGTGCTTGAGGGGGAAGAGTATCGGTATCCTTGTGTGGAGCTGATGACCGAGACAGCACGCTCCTCATCATCTCAAATGCAGATCTCTCTGGTTCCGAGAACAGCCCTGGCTCTGAGGAAACGAAGGTAGCCCTCGGCTCCAAAGCGATTGGCTCTGAGATGGATGTAGGGTCCGAGCTCAACCTAGCCGATGCAACGAGAGGTAGGCTCAGCACCGAAGAGGTTTGGGTACAAGCGTCCCTGTCAGGGCAGACTGGAGAGCTTCGGCTCCTAGACACTAAGGAGGGCGCCAAAGGTGTCGGCTCCGAGACAGACACAAGGGGTGGTGGAACTGATGGTTCCACAAGTGGCACTGAAATCTCCGGCTCCGAAGGGCCAGCATGGCTCGGAGGAGGAACAGCAACAGGGAGAATGGTCTTAGATGGCTGCGGAACTGACTGGGTCGGAGCCATCAACAATTTTGGTAAAGCAGATGACTTCAAGAGTCTAAGCACTATTCTCTCTACATTCTCTTCCAAAAGGCTCTTGGAGGATCTGGATGACAGGGTAGGCAACTTAGATCTCTGTAATACGGGAGATCGTAAAGTTGGGGAGACTGGCAATAGCTCTCTGGACCTGCTTCGATGCAATTTCTCAGTTGTCGGCTCCGAAAGACTTGGGGCCAACACTGCAGTGTCAATATCAATAACCTCGACCGGCTCCAAGGACAGTGGAGCTGAAGAGGTAGAAGGCTTATCCAATTTTAATACTTTCTGAGGAGGTTCAGACAAAATAGTCGGTGCAGGAGAATGCCTCTTTGCCGACTTGACCTTCTCTTTCTTTGCAGAGGGAGACTTGGATGATGATGATGAGCTGGCTAAATCCTCCTTAAAGGAAGGCTTAAGGAGACCTTTCAGTATTAATTTGTTCTTCCTTTCCTGGAGAACTCTGGAGTTGAAGGAGTGACAGAAAGAACAAGTTTCCTGAAGATGAATGGCTCTGAGGCAGTAAACACAGTTACTATGCCTGTCTGTAAGTGACATTTTTTGGGAGCACCTAAGGCACTTTTTAAAACCCGAAGGTTTATGATCTTTGGACTTAGACATGGTTAATACAAGCAGAACTTTATCAAAAACAGAAGAGAGGACAAGGTCTTCTAACTTAAATGGGCCTCACTCTGTAAGAACAAACTACACACAAGAATACAACCGAGGACTAGGTCCTCTAACTTAAACGGGCCTAGCCGCTAAGAAAAACAGGAAGAAGCAGTCAGAAAGTACCACAAAGGGTAAAAGTTAAACAATCAGGCTAGAAACTAGCTAATATAATGTTAAGCAACATGGCACACCAATACTGTTCTATAGCGATACAAGGGAACAAGGTCCTAACATAAAAGTGGACCTACGCTAATAAGAAAACGATGCCAAATCTAGCACACAGAAGGGATACCACCCAGAAACAAACACGACCTAGAGACAGCCAACAAGTTCTCATCAATAACTACAGAAAATTAACAAAAAACACACTACTAATTACTATCTATGAAAACTATACTAAAACTATATAAACTAAGCTATATTATATGCAGGAATATAGATAATAACTATAAAAGTAATGAAAATATGCAACTTAGCCACGGCCAATCAAGAAGCACTTCTGAACTCATAGACGCGGCAAATGAGATCTGGGGATTCTTACTAGTGCACTATGGTATACCTACATAGCCACGAGCCAACTGAGAGACTTTGAGCTTTGAAATCGGCCGAGTCGGAGCCGAGGATCGGCTCCAAACCCATATGTAAGAATGAAGGCGAGATAGGACTACAGAATATTGGCTATTTTATATTAGCAGCCCAGAAGAATGAAAGTGAGCCTAGCTACCCTGGAAAAGAACCTCATTTCTGTCACTTGTCATTGTGATTGCATCATTTCATTTACTGCCCAAACTCCATATGCATAGTTGAGGGTGGGGACAGATATTGACTGGTAAACTGAGACCTGTACCCCATTATTCTATTTTTGCTTCACCACCCCAGTTTGGTGCAGCACCTGCAGCAATGCTGCACTGTACCATCCACTGGTCAGTCTTCTGATGGCCTGTACCTTCTCTTATGAGAATGACCCAAGATACTTTAACTCCTCAACCTCAGGTATTTGTTCCCCCTTCAGATAAAGAGAGCAATCCACTATTTTCCATGAAAGAACCACAATGTCTCATTTGGAGGTGTTTATACTTATTGTAATGACATCACACTCAGCAGTGAATTTCTCTGGTGTATGCAAGGCAGTGTTATCAGCAGACGGCAAAGATGCAGCTCTCTTGTTCCTTGACTTGCTGCTTTCCAAATTTTGGCTGCACCTTGAGATCCTGTTCATGAAAATTACAAAAAGTATGGGAAAAAAGATACATCCTTGGCAGAGTCACATACCTGCCTAGAATGTGATTGACTTAACCCCATAAATGCAGACATTTTGGGATATATGCAGTCTCTCCTATAGCATGACATCATTGTGGTGTAGGGATTTGTGCACCCTTATGATCCTTACAGCTATGCTGTATGGAGCCTATCGTCCTGGCAGGACACCCTTTGGTCAACTAGTCTGACAAGAAAGCCCAGACTGACATTGATTTGGAAGGGTATATATTACATGATCAAAACCATACGTTATCGAACACCTAAAGGTCGATCACAAAATATCGAACCCTTAAGATCGAAAACAGCTGTTTCCACACACAGAAACAATGCTGCTGGCCAAATTAAAAAAAAAAAAGTTATAAACAGAAATAAAATGGGAGGCTGTGCCCTCCACACCCCCCTAACTAAATATACAAACTCCGAGATTGGTCTACAGTGGAGAAAGAACAAAATCCACGTAATGGCCAAATGACTTGTTTCCCTGTGTGGAAACGGCCATTTGCAATTTTCAGACTTCGACATTTTGTGATCGACCTTTAGGTGTTCGATAACCTAAGGTTTCAATAATGTAATAGGAAAATGATTTGGAATGCTCTCCACATAATGGCTCACTTTAAAAATCTATGAATTTTACCTGGTAATGGATACCAAGACCACCTCTGGAGCTATGCATGGGGGTGGTGTTCACAAGCAAGGGCCTGGTGGTTCGTATCCTAGTCAGGTTCAACCCCAAAACATTTTGCATGGTGACACGATATGGTCTCACCACATGCAAAAAAGTGGGCTACAGATACAGTACCTAGCAAATGGCAAGCAGGCAGAATTGGCATGGATTAAGATAGACTCTGGCAGTGGAAACTGAATGTTGGAAAATGAACTCTCACCTCTGCTTGGGAAGGAATTTGTGGGAGATTGAAAACTACAAGAAATTGAGTTGGTCTCATCTCTACAGAGAGAGGGTGGGCAAAGAGGGCAACCACCAAAAGCGAAAGGGGCTGGTTTGTCTGATCTGAACCTGAGTGACAAAATTGCTTTTGGATATCGGGGCTAGTCATGTGTTATTTATAGAAAGCACTCAATCTGAATTCAAGAATGCTTATAAATATTCTTGGTATCAGAACTCCTTGTGCCAAAGATCAATGGTTGATTTTATAATCATGTTATGAGACCTGAAGCAATGTGAAAAACAGGGATGATATGCAAAAGATTAAATGTTTAAAAAAAAATGTTTGTTTTAAATAACATTACTAGAAGCAGTCTGATTGGGATTAATAGTAGTCCTTTCAGGAAAGATTTGGAGTGGGATGTTAATAGGCTTCATCTCCATAATTCTTTAAGCTAAAGAGAGATCTGGAAGCATCACTGAATATCCCTTTTAATAAAGTAAATATGGATGGTAAAGTGCTTGGGGTTTGCAACAGTGGAGATATAATTCCACACCACAAGAGTGGAACAGGTCAGAGATTGCTGCCATGTTAGGGAAACTGCCATGATAGAGATTACCAACTAGTTATTTCTAAAGAAAAGAATACTAAACAATTACAAGACAGTGGGGAACAGGACCCAAAGGAAATAGTTGGAAGGTTACTTATTTTTTTAACTTGGTGACCAGAGCAGTGGGTTGACTAAAGAACTGTAAATATAGTCTGCCTAGACTTTGGTAGTGCATTTGACTCAGTGTTACATATAAAGGCTAGTAAATATATTAGCAGCAGGATGTTATAGTAGCCTGGAGAAACATATACTAGACAACCATAGATAGAATGTGCTAGAAAATGAAGCCACCTAAAGAATTTTGAGACTGTACCCACAGCTAAAAAAGAAAAAATAATAAAATAATCACCTCCTACGTAAAATGATATCCAAATGAATGGCTGCAAGAGGTCATTATAGAGCTCAATTTAGCATACCCAGCTACCCAAAACTGAATTCTGCCTGCAATGGAGAAATTCTCTTTTTTCAAGATACAGTATCTTGGAGTTCAAATAATTTGAAAGGTACACCTCAGTTGCGGGTAAATCTACACAACCATCACTGAAAAAGTTATTGAAAATGTCCAGACTTTACTGAATGCTGCTATGTCTAACTGAATTTCCCAACATGGAACTTGACAAGTATGTATTTAATTGATGATACTGTAATTGTAAAATATATTCTGTTTCCAAGTTTGTGAGGATTCTAGTCAACAGGAATCAACTGAAAACTCCTCCCACAACCAAAGTCACTAAAATAAACTGAAACGCTAATCTGATCCAGTAGGTTTTCTCCACCCAAAAATAGGATTGGAGGGGTTCATCCCCAATACCTCTTTATTCATATTATCATTTCCAGGTCTCACACTATTTGCAGAGAGTGTAAGTTAGTAAAATGGATTTTAACAATCTCTGTTTCTAATAGGGATCAGTGAATTCAGCTGAGATAGAATGTTGACAGCAACTTCAGTGTGTTAGCAGCAAACTAGTTGGAAAGGAATTACTGATTAGATTAATATAGACCTACATTGTTACGTGTAACAATAGTGCAAGTCCCAGAGTTCATTTGTATGCAAGGCACAACAGTATCACAGTTTTAATTTTACAGGTGCAGTATTACATAAAAAAATCTTGCCCTTAAATTATATCAACAGTAGAATAGTAAAATGATTATCATTTAAATTAATTCAGATGAGGAAAGCTATCTTATAATTTATTTCCACATGCTGTCAAATCTTATCAGCTAAAGGAAGGTCATTACTGGTTCTGGCATACTACAAACAGTTGAAAAATGTACATATTTCAGACAAAATTACATTATCTGTTTTCTGAATGTTTGATAGCCAGGTAAGATGATCGATCTGTGAGATCTCTTTATAGCCACAGCCATGGCCCCAGGTAAGTAAACATTCAGCCTCAGGAGAATAAATTATAAGTGAAGCACTACACAACAAAACAATTTAGGCAAGTAAGCACATTTACAAAATACAAATGCACAAAATTACAGAGTGCAAAGAATATGTATATGGTATGCTCGTCATAAGGAGACATGAGATGAAGCTTTGCAGTTTGGTTGGTACACATTTAGTTTGGAAGAATAAGAAGGGATTTTGTGGGGAAATAAGTTTTTTTTTTTTGCAAATAAATGCAACATAATATAACATAATATGCATATATATATATATATATATATATATATATATATATATATATATATATATATATATATATTCATGAAAAGTAAAGAACTAAGGGAAAATATTTTAATACAGCAGCAGTACAATCAAAAATGGAAAGGGACTTTTGGTTGTTATATTGGGTATCCTACAATTTACCTTGCTGTGCTGCATTAAATTATATTGTGGATGTTTAAATGTATATTACACTTGTATATGCATGTTGATATGTTGGTATATGTGGTTTGATTGTACTTCCTGCCATTTTGGACCAGGTTGTCACTGAAATGGGTTCCTGGACCAACCCATATACTTGATTAACAGTTAATAAATACATATATACATAAATAACCAAACAGACAAGTATTGTGAAAATAGATTGGGGGTGCTGGATTTTTCTAGGATGTAGTGGAACAGTATAGCAAGCTGTACCACAATCAGTACAAAAGACTAGACAGTCATCTTTGGTTGAAAGAAATCCATAGAAAGCTTACTCCAGACAATGTCAGCAGTCTTCACCTGCAGCAGCATTTCCTAAAATGAGGGTCCTGTGTGGGGGAGACACTGTGCACCTTCATTGACTTACTATAACCTGCTGCAAGACCGTAATGTGTCAGAATAGGGTATACTACCACAAAGTTATTATACCTCACTAATACTTAACAACTGATCACTGTATAACTAACTTGCCTTCACATTCTAGCTTGCATTGCATCACTTTTCACTTACCGTAAAATTGTTCCCTTTACTCTCATCTACCATCTCTTATAATATTTAACCTTCCTTTATCTTGTATACTTGCTCTTGTAGGTATGATTGTTGTACTCCGCCTGTATGAAATGCTCTTTACTTTTTGTTAATGCTAATTACTAACACGTGAAAATTATTTTGTATTTGTAAAATCCTTTGAATAAAAAAAAATGGCGGTGTAAACCTTGGCTGTATATCATTGCCACTGTTGAAGTGATACCCCAACTCCATGTGCAAAACTGGGAAAAAAGGGTTGTGGATGATAGCAAGAGGTTCTCCGGTTCGATTGTCAACTAGGGTGCCTTCTGTGTGGAGTCTGCATATCCTCCCTGCATTTGTGTGGGTTTCCTCCGGGTGCTCCGGTTTCCTCCCACGTTAGAAAAACATGCATCTGGAGCATTTCCCCCCAGGCCTCCGCTGAAAATTGGCTTCATTCCAAGTTGGACTTTCCTGGTTAACAAATGTTAAATAAAATAAATAAATAAATATATATGTGTGTGTGTATATATATATATATATATATATATCTATATATATATATATGTATATATGTGTATATATACATACATATATGACAGGACCCAGGAGGCCAAAATAGGTGAGGCCACCTCCACCAAGAAGCCAGTCACTAGTAGAGTCCCCAAGGGCTCAGTACTGGGCCCGTCCCTTTTACATTTATTTCTCTGAAATAGAAGCAAATGCTGAAGGTTTACAGTTGACTAAATATGCAGATGATTGCAAGCTGGGGGTTATCACCAACTCCCCTGCAGATACAAGCATTCTTCAAGAAGGTCTTTCTCTGAGGAACAAATGGTGCCAAAGCCATGGTCATAAAGTCAATGCTAAGAAATGTGTAATTGCACCCTTTGTGAAGTCAACCATCCTGGCTAATTACCATGTTGATAATACTCCCTTAAGAGTTGACTCAATAATCAGGGATCTGAGTAGGCATGTAGACAGTAACCTTAACTTTAACCACCATGTGGCCACCATGATGAGGAAATTCTTTTATTTTGCGCAACTTATAAGTAAGGGCATGGCATCTATGTCCTAAGGGGTCATTATCCCACTGTACTCTGTCTTTATCAGACCAATCACAGAGTACAGTGTTCCGTTTGGTATGTACCTGAAAAGGCATATGCAACAACTAGAGCAATCTCAGTGATCTATGCCTGGCTTACAAGGCATCCACTCTTATGAATCTCCTACATATTCATAAGTCAAAGAGTAGCAGAAATAGGTCTAGGGATCTGAATTTTGTCTGTGACTTAAACAGAACATGCTGAAGAGACATATATGTGTCCCAGAGACTGCTCATCCTATGGAACAGACTTCCCATCCATGTGAAGCTGAATTCATCTATTACCCAGTTTAAGTGTGACCTAGACCAGTTGATGGGGAATAGGAAATTTACATCAGGCCTGGCATCCATGTCCCTTATGGACAGAGTTAGCTTATAAATGCCTAGCCCTCAATGTCCTATTTGGATACAGGACATCATTATTCTTTTGGGAAAACCTGGAAACTTATATATATATATATATATATATATATATATATATATATATATATATATATATGTGTGTGTGTGTGTGTGTGTGTGTGTGTGTGTGTGTGTGTTTGTGTATGTATACTGTGTATTTATAATGTGGAGCTTTTCTCCCCGGATCTCCATTGAAATGGGCTTTGACCCAATGGAGCTATCCAAGTAAGCAATTGGAAATAAATAAATGATAAAAATCAATCAAAATTCACTGGCATGGCAGTTGGTTTATTTCAGGGCTCCCAATGTCCCCAGAAGGAAAGAAGAAGTTGTTCTTCCTCTGTACTGATCATTGGGAATATTCCTACTGTGTACAAGTCTGAGACACAATCACTGCAAAGACATTGACTGAAACAGGTATTTTAATAAAGATAGCAAAAAAGGATATAGGAAATGTCTGAGACGGCTTTTGAAGACAAATTAATGGAAGTAAAATGTATATATCCATGCCCTAGAATATATTTAATATCTACTTCCCCTGTTATTAGCACTACTGTAGTAGCTCTTAGCATTCTACAAATTCTACTCTCTTCACTGCTAAAATTTACCTCTGCACTTATATATATCTTGTCCATTCTTTTGGCCAGATCACATTTATAGATTCATAGGTTGGTACTGGGCTATCTGCCCGAAGGCATATATTAGCCCAGCCACGTTGTGCAGTATTCACCGCCCCTTTATTAGTTCCCTAGACCCTTGTACTAGCAGCTAGTACCCTTGGCCCCTATCTAGTAGTGCTGTTGGTGTGATCCCTGGTGTGAACTTTCTGTTACCCATCCACTCATCAAGGTTCCTCTTGAAGAGTGATAGTGAGCGGCTCTGTCTTATGTAGATCGGGACCCTGTTCCATAGTAAGGGAAGTCTCTGCAAAGTGAATCTATCCCTCCAGCATGTTCTATTTATTGTTGTGTTGAGGTTTATATCCCTAGAGCGTGTAGCTCGAGTAGACTTGGTTTTGCTAAGATGGAGCATGTTCAGCAATTCTGGGTTGGACATGGCTCTGTACGTTAGACAGAGATCACCTCTGAGAAAGCGGTATGCAACAGAGAACAGTCTTAGCTTTTTCAATCGTGCTGCATAGGGCAACTGTTTGAGGCCAGTAATCCTCTTGGTTAGGTACCTTTGTGGTCTCTCCAGCTACTGGAGATGTCTAGCCAGGTACATTCCAATTGGTGCATTGTACTCAATAATGGGTCTGATGAGGGAAGAGTAGAGGGGCACCATTACATCCTTAGATCTTGATGCGAACCCTTTCGTTATCAGATGGGTCACATAAAAGGATTTTCTAACCACTTTGGCAACATGGTCATCAAAGGAAAACTGACTATCTACTTGGGTCTCTAGATCCCTTATTTCTTCTTCAGATTTCAGGGGATTACCT
This sequence comes from Protopterus annectens, assembly GCF_019279795.1. NCBI lineage: Eukaryota > Metazoa > Chordata > Ceratodontiformes > Protopteridae > Protopterus > Protopterus annectens. Next base: position 21,522,323 of record NC_056741.1, read on the forward strand.
CCTATGTTGTAGTTTGCGGGTACTCTGTTTTTTCCAAAGGGGATTACTACTCATTTTTTTGCATTTAGCTTGAGACCATGGCTTTGACACCATGCATCACTCTCATTTAGGCTCTTCTGGAGGATCTCCATGTCGGCCGGAGACTCTATTATAGCACCCAGTTTGCAATTGTCCACAAACTTAGTCAGCCACAGCCCTTCCATGCTTGCCTGTACTTCTGAGAAGTATATGCCAAACAGGAGGGGCCCCAGGACAGAGCCCTGAGGCACACCACTCGTTACTGGTCTGGATTTGGACATAGATCCCGCTACTCTTACTTTATGGGATCTGTCTGAGAGCCAGTTTGCGATCCATCTTGTGACGTAAGGGTTTATGCCCAGGCTGGTGAGCTTATCAATAATACCTGAATGGGGAATGGTGTCAAATGCTTTAGCAAGGTCAAGGTAAGCCGTGTCTACTTCCTTTCCCTTATCTATAGCCTGAGTAACTGTCTCAAAGAAATCCACCAGGTTCAGGAGGCATGATCTGCCCTTGACGAAGCCGAACTGTCTGGGGTCCAGCGACTGGAGGTTCCCAATCTCTCCATTTATGAGTTCCATAATGATTCGCTCCATAGCCTTACAGATCAGACTGGTCAGGCTTATTGGTCGGTAGTTCCCAGGGTCAGTTGTGGCCCCACCCTTGTGTAGCAGGACCACCAGTGTCGTGCGCCATTCTATGGGCACATATCCTGTGGAGAGGCTGAGACTGAACAGGGTATTAAGATGCGGGGTTAATTCCTTTTGGAGCTCGAGTATGACACAGCCTGGGACACCATCTGGTCCCATGGAGGCAGTGTTTTTAGCTTTAGATAGAGCCTTGTTAACCAACGTATCAGTAATAATTGGACTTACACAATCCCCTAGAATGGTAATAGGTCCTGTAGGTGGTGAGGGGAGAAATTTGCACTGAACCTGTCAGCCAAGATGTTGGCAATGTCAGAAGGGTCAGTGTATTTTGTTCCATTTTGTACTAGCTCAGAACAGACCTGAGCGTTGCCATTTAGGTTTTTGACGTAGCCATATAAGGCCTTATGGTTATCCTTGGCATCCTTGGCAACTTTCTTTTCAAAATTAGCTTTAGTTGACTTGATGAGGGCCCTCAATTTTTACTAATGCTGATCAGGGATGATTTTTCTACTTGAGATTTGGCCTTTTTTTGTATAAGTCTCCTCCTTTTATTGTAAAGTTTGCTTATGGCCGGGGTCCACCAGACTGGTTTCTTCTTGCCTGAGGAAGGAGTCTTGGTTTTATTTGGGATAGCATGGTCCATGCAATCCTGAAGATGCATATAGAGTGCCTTGGTGTAGGATTCCACATCCTGGATATCATTATCCTTCTGCAAGGGAATAGTGAAGCTTTCCACTTCGGATGCAAGTAGTTTGAAGTTTGCTTTGGAAAGGTTTTTGACTTAGGTTTCTTTGATTGGGGGAGGTAGAGGAGTGAGGATGTCCAGGGTTATCAGTTTGTGGTCGGATCTGACCAAGGAGGGGGTGATAACGGGTGTGGTACAATGGGCACCCATATTTGTGATGATTAAATCCAATATGTTGTCCCCTCTAGTGGGGGAACATACTAGTTGTTCAAGGGCATTTGAATTTATAAATTCTATGAATCGCTGAGCATAGGAGTTGGAACATTAGTAGTTCGCCCAGTCTATACCAGAGTAGTTGAAATCACCCAAGATTATGGTGTTGGGTAGGACCTTTATATTTTCTAATGTCTCAAGGAATGCAGAGTGAGCATCTTGGGACATGGTGGGTGATCTATAACCGGCTACGACTTGAAATGTGGTTTTGCCTGCTGATAGTTGTGCATGGATGATCTCTGGGGCATCATGCTGCGCTACTAACCTGGAGATATGGGTATCCTTGATGAATATGGATACACCTCCACCCTTTGTACTGCAATCCGATAACTGAGGCCAGAAGGTATGATATGAATTGTAACCTGGCAGTGCTGGGGTGCTCTCTTGAGCCTTGAACCAGGTTTCCGTCACTGCACAAACATCAATTTTCTCCATGCTGAGGAGAGCCTCAAGTGTGTGCATTTTGAGGTTGAGACTTCTGGCGTTGAGTAGCATTACCCTTAGTTTTTGGTTACCTGTGCTGGTTACGGTGGTTGGTTTGTCCTTTGAGCCTTGCCTAAAAAAGGCATTATGGGGACGGCAAGAGCCTTGGCCAGTATTCGAAAACCTAGGGGTGACAGGTGCAAACCATCTCTGGCAAAACAGCAAGGCTTGTCTATCATGTCATCCCAGGCAGACAGACACTGGATCCCCTTAGAATGACACCAGAAGCTTAGCCAATTGTTGAAATTGATCATTTTGTCTTTGTATTGTGGTATCATTCTAGGTGAAGGTAGTATGCTACTCAAGGTCAGGGTCATACCAGCTTGGGCTACATGATCAGAGAGCCCCTCAATGTCTCTTTTCATGTAGTCCAGGGAGGTACGTCTTATCTCTTCTATATCACAGAGGATTATGTGTGGGTCACCAAGCATAACCTGCTCAGCCTGTGTTCGAGACAGGAGTGACAAGAAATTCACCTCAAGTGCAAAGCTTGAGAGGCAAATCTTAGCATCCATGTCGAGAACACATAATAAAGGGTTATGATCAGAGATCTGATCATAATTCTTTGTAGTACATAGAGCTTCATCTCCGTCTACTACTAGTTACAGAAGAAAAAAAGTGCAAACTGTTTTGCTGCTTTCAAAGCCATAAAGCACTTAGCGAGCACTGTCAGAAGGGCAGTGTAAAAAATGTCTCATATTTAGACTCACCTTGCCATGCCTGTCAACTGTCCAGATTTTCATACAATGCCCATATTTTTGCCTCCTATATTTATTCTGCTCCTCATAAAATCTGTAGTTTTCTGACAAAGCACCGAGGACTGAAGTCACTAAATAATGACATATATTTGAGTTTCATACTTTGTATCCTTCAGAAAATAAAGGTTAACACAAATCCTGTTATTCTGACAACTTTCCAAGTTTATAAGTCTGGGACACATCACCAGCACAGACTGCAGGCAGAAACAAATCTTTTTCTTATTCCACTGTTGTTTTCTGGTCAGTACTGTCAGATTTCACTGTCTAGAGTGAAACATGACCTTAATAAGTTAAGCAGGGGGTGCTTAACATTTGTTAAAATTGAGTGTCACTATAGTAGCAAAACGAATTTGTCTTTTTCCAGACATGGGAGTGTAATCACTGCTCTCCATGCACTACAGCTATAGTATGCATTATATATGAATGATCCTGCTTGTTTTTAAACCTTCTTGTAAATACGTATGTTTGTTTACATCTATGTTATATTATAGCCCTATACTGTATAATTTAGTTTTACTTTTAATCTTACTTTATTTTTGTTACTATATATGGACCGTCCTGGCAAACAAACTTTAAATGAATAAATAAATAAAATGTAACCTGGGGTTGATCCCTCAAATGGCCAGATTTGATCTGAGCTCTACCCTGGTAAACTAAATAAAATAAATACATAAATAAGTGTAGTTTTATGGAAAGTAGGGAGGAAAACCTAATATAAACTTGTGAGTACCTGAAGACAAATAATCTTCAAAAGAGATGAATTAGAACAATAGGATAGAAAACACAATCCTAAGACAGAGGATAGACAGCTTAGGAAGGATTCATATGAAAACAATGAGCACTCAAACACTGAATTCCCAAACAATGCAAAAATAATGCTGACAGTACACAAATGTTGATTGTTGACTTTAACTAAAACACAAAAAGCAAGTGTTTTTGCTGGGCGCAAATCTCTCTCACCTCCACTACCTTCCAGTGACTTTAAAGACAGTAACGCCAAGGTCACTCAACCTCAGAGTAAGAGAAGAATTGCTTAGCTCTAAGTGTCATCGCTTTTTAACTTAGTATATCAGCTATCATAGCCGAGATATGTTCATTCAAAATGCACTCAATGAAATTTCAATGATGAAACAAGACACAAGTGCCATCAAAGAAAAATCACACTTATAGATAACATGTAAAAGGCATTTTACACAGAGTAGGTGGAGGATTTGTAATGCAGCTTTTCTGAGGAAATTGTGCACTCACAAGCAGTGAGGAAAGTTTAGGAACATGTAAGACAGATATATAAAGTAGTTTTAGTTAGGGGCAGTTTACATTTGATAAAATTAGTCTGAGAAATCAAGCAGTACTCTCAACAGCAACACTGAGTGAAGGTAAAATAGTCCTTTCTAAAAGCACAATCATTAAAATCAATCTTTTATGTCACACCCTCTGCAGCTTAATGCAACCAAATTGTGATTTAGCCACTGGACAAAATAAATAATTCTCTACTGCAGTGACCTCCAACTGAAAGAGCTGTTTTTGCTGTCTAGTTTATAAAATAGTCCTTTTAGTTACACTGTGGAATCAAATGGTTGTTTGGAAAGAAAACGCTCAGTTCACCATGTTTGCACAAATAAGAGGTAAATGCAGCGTGACCAGGGTACTGTCATACAGCTGTTACTTATAAAGAGGAGAGATGTGACTTATAATTAAGATTTGCATTGCGTCTTGTAGAGAGGAAAATGTTTTTAACCGAATAAATGAGATAAATAGTAATTATGTTCATTCAGAGCCTGTGTTTGTTTAAATATTCTCAATAGGGTGGAAGTAATGCTGCTTACAAACAGGTATAGAAGGTAAGGGGATATTTTTTTTTTTTATTTATTTATCATTTGTTGACTGACCGGAAAAGTCTGACTAGGTTCCACAGAGCCTGTTTTCAGCGGAGGCCCAGGGAGAAATGCTCCAGATGCATGTTTTTGGAATGTGGGAGGAAACCGGAGTACCCAGAGGAAACCCACGCGAACACAGGGAGAACATGCAAACTCCACACAGAAGGCACCCCAGCCAAGAATCGAAGCAGAAATTCTCTTGCTGTGAGGCGACAACATTAACCACTGCACCGCCTAATCATCTGATATCATCTGAGTATGCTGTGGAAAGAGTCCAAAAAGAGCATTTCAAACTCAAAGACAGAAAAAAAACAGCAAGAAGGAGTGAGAGGCAACTATAAATATTAGTAAGATGAAAGAAGATACTGGCAAGGGAGCTACTTTGCCCAACAGAACCTGTAATTCTAGAGTGACATATGAGAACACTGGCTCTAGGTGATGGTTACTGTTGATGTGATGCCCTGACCCCATGTAAAAAAAGGGAAAAAGAGCGATTGATGCCATTGTCGTGTCGATATGAGGTCTAGAGGTAGGCAGATATACCTACCTGCAGAAAAGGAGTAAAAAGTGATCTGATAACTATTAAGTCAGCTTTTATTCAAGTTTGGCAAAATTGGTAAGGCATTACGCGCACAAGGACCTGAAGTCAGAGAAGGACCACATCTGTTAATTTCTCAGTCTGTCGAATAAGCTGCCATTCTTGATAACCAACAACTTATCTTTTACTTCATGTCACTAGAATTATCTTTTTCATACATTTAGAAAGATTATGTCCCATCTGCTTTGTGTGTGAAAAATAATACCCTCTGATGGTACCCGAGCTGCCCTAATGCTGCCTTCGGCTTTTGAAATATGTTATTCTTTGTTCTGTTGAGGTATTTCAGCGTTTTACATTTGACAATAACTTGCTCCCGTGAAGGATGACAGCTTCCTAATTCCTATTGAGAATATTTCTGCCAGTACATCCCAGTACCCTCCCAGTGCTCCTTTCAGGCTTCTCATATTTCTTGCCTGCTTTTAGCTAATCTGTCATGAATGCTCAAGGGCAATGTATGTTCTTCTTCGTAATAATGTATTCCTTACGTTTTATTCTTCTGATGGATATTTATTTGCTAGATGCGTTGTTCCTGCATTTCTTATTTTTATTTTTATTTATCCTTTGTTAACCAGGTTAGTCCCAGTAGACTAGTAGCCTCTTTTCGTGGGGGGGGGGGGGGGACCAGAGGTGATATCTCTACTACTAGGGGAAATTTGGCAAAGGCTTTGGGAAATTTCCCTACACTTTTGAATAGATGCCCTGGGATCATTTTACATCCACCTGAGCTACTACCAACTCAGGCAGCTCTACCTAGTATGGAAATAGAACCCACAGCCTTCGGCACGAGAGGTGAATGTGCTGCCTTTTGCAACATTGACACTGAAGGTTCTTAGCATAATATTTAACCTTCTATATGTCTAACCATCTTCTAACCTTGCCAGCTCCTTTCTTGTCTTTCTACCCAGTTTGCATATCATAAACACTCATTCTTTTCATCTTTTTCACAATATCAGTTGTAGTAACATTTGTCAGTCAGAGTACCAAAGCCCATGGCATCAGACTAGCAACCTATTTTCTTCAGAGTACATTTACTGTAGACATATACTTCCCAGTCTGTGCCTGTATTCACTAGCTGTCACTGATGATGAGAGCTGTCCCAACATTTCTCAGTCCTGTCCAGTATCCTCCGTCCTCCCTGATAAATGTTACGATCATAGCAGTTATGAGAAGGCTAGGTAGAGCCTTTCCTTGTTAATCTTCCCTAGTAATGAGAGACATCCCACTGATGGTCAGCCCTGCCTCTCCTGTCAACACTCTTTAAGAAGGACAGATGTTCCATTAAGGCTTTGTATAGTTTGTACTGACCACCATTACCTGAGCTGAGCTTCTGTGACACTGATGCACAGGGCTGCTTGTTCTCAACACCCTTAACTGATGGAGGAGAGCTGTCCCACTGATGGTCAATCCTGCTTGGCTTCATCAAGCACTTGTAAGAGGAAAACTGTCCCAGTGCTGCTTAGTATACACTGCCCTTACCACCCGTCCCTGAAAGGAACAGTTCGTTTAACACTTGTTAGTACTGAGTATCCTTTTCAGTGCATGATAAGCAGGTCAGTCCCATCAGTGCTCAGTCCTGCCTGCTGTAACCATCCACCTCTTAGAATTAGAACCATTGCATAGTTAGCCATTCTGTCTGTGTTTTCCATCCCTCTGTGAGGAACAACATTATCTCACGGTGTTCATTCCTGCCTGTACTGACCACTCTTCCTTCAGCTGCACAGCCCTGCCACTGATGTCTAGTCCTGCTAATCCTCACCAGCCCACTCCGAGCTACACACCCCTACCACTGATATTCAATCCTGCTTATCCTCACCAGCCCACTGCAAGCTGCACAACTCTCCCACAATGTTCATTCCTAACTGCCCTCACCAGCCCACTCCGAGCTGCACAACCCTCCAACTGATATTCAGTCCTGTCTATCCTCACCAGGCCACTCTCAGCTGCACAGCTCTCCCACAATGTTCTTTCCTGACTGCCTCCACCACCGCACTCTGAGCTGCACAGCTGTCCCACAGTGCTCATTCTTGCCTGTTCTCACTCCACCCTGAGCTGCACAGTTTTCCGACTGATGGTCATTCCCGCCTGTCCTCACCACCTCTTCTTGAGCTGCACAGCTCTCCCACAGTGCTATCATGCCTGTCCTCATCACCCTGCCCTGAGCCGCAGATATTCCCACAATGCCCATCGTTACCCATCCTCAACACCACCACCCTCAGCTGCACAGCTCTCCCACTGATGTTCATTCCTGTCTGTCCTCTCCACCCTGCCCTGAGCCGCACAGCTCTCCCACTAATGTTCAGTCTTATCTGTCCACTCCACCATGCCCTGAGATGCATAGCTCTTACACTAATGTTCAGTCATGTCTGTCCTCTCCACGCTGCCCTGAGCTGCACAGCTCTCCCACTAATGGCTGCACAGCCACTAATGTCCAGTCCTGTCTGTCCTCTCCATGCTGCCCTGAGCTGCACAGCTCTCCCACTAATATTCAGTCTTATCTGTCCACTCCACCCTGCCCTGAGTTGCACAGCTCTTACACTAATGTTCAGTCATGTCTGTCCTCTCCACGCTGCCCTGAGCTGCACAGCTCTCCCACTAATGTTCAGTCTTATCTGTCCACTCCACCCTGCCCTGAGCTGCACAGCTCTTCCACTAATGTTCAGTCTTATCTGTCCACTCCACCATGCCCTGAGATGCACAGCTCTTCCACTAATGTTCAGTCATGTCTGTCCTCTCCACACTGCCCTGAGCTGCACAGCTGTCCCACTAATGTTCAGTCCTGTCTGTCCTCTCCATGCTGCCCTGAACTGCACAGCTCTCCTACTAATGTTCAGTCTTATCTGCCCACTCCATCCTGCCCTGAGCTGCACAGCTCTTCCACTAATGTTCAGTCTTGTCTGTCATCTCTACCCTGCCCTGAGCTGCACATCTGTCCCACTAATGTTCAGTCCTGTCTGCCGTCTCCACCCTGCCCTGAGCTGCACATCCCTTCACAAAGAGCATAACTATTTTTTGATGTCCTATACAGCCTGTCTTCACCATCCCTACATGAGGAGGAAAGCTTTTCCACTGAGGTTCAGTCCTCCCTGACTTCAAGGATCTCTGTGATAAGGAAAATTGTCCAAATGCTGTTAGGCATTGACTGTCTTAGCACATTCCCTGATGAGGACAGCTGTCCTAACATTGCTCAGTTCAGATTGTCCTCACCTTCCTCTCTGTGAGGGGCCAAGGACTTCCCACTGATGATCAGTCCTACATGAACTCCCAATCCCTCCCCAAGGATCGAAACTGTTCACTTAATGCTCACTGCTGCCTGTCCTCACCACCTATTTCCAAGGAGAAGAGTTCTGCCATTGCAAAATCTAGTCTGCTCCAATTGTCCTTTCATCAGACTGGACTCATTCCTGAATACTTCTCAAATGTGGTGTAGAAATGTGCTCTGTTGTGTTAAATACTATGCCTTGATTAATATTTTATGCAGAGTTATGTAAAGTACATTTTTAAGCCTAAAATAAGCCACATTTATATCCATTTCTAGGTCACCCCATTAAAGAATATTTCCTTCCTCCCACTTCAGTCCCTACCTTGTCAGTCTTCCCTTTCACACTGGCTCCAGGAGTGCTAGCTTTGTCACTTACAAGTAAGGGGACCTTCCCACAGCAAAGACCAATAGCTGAAATGCTGTGGATATTTTCCTAGTCTTTAACAACAGACATTATATTTTACCTCTGTATACGTATGGAAAGTGTATCCTAGTAATGTGTTGCTAAGGTTCATAGGTAGTTCCTGGGCATGCAGTCCAGGAGACCATTCATGAGCCTAGCCCAAATTCCCCCAAAGCACTGTCTGGTTAAGTGACTTGCTGAAGGTGAGGGAATCAAACCCTGTACCACAGGAAGTAATTTATTAACAGCTCATAACTTTAATCCTCTATGCCAACTGCCATAAGGTGTGTTTTACGGTTTTACTGTTGTCCTGGTGTTCATCCAAAAGCATATACTTGTAGTCCTAGTTGATGCTGGTTCTTTGAAGTGTCAGAGTTCACTGAGGCATACCAAACCAATCAAAAAACAGGCATGATACAAAAATAATATAATTCAACATAGCTTAGCCTATCATCTGGCCCTTCAAACAACAGGATGTTCAGCTATGTCTGTGGCACTTGATACCTTCCCATCTAGTTAATATTCATTTCCATGAGATGTAAATATGAGCTCCCTCTAGCAATCGGCTTTTTCCCTTCTTTCCTTCCTAAGAAGCAGAGAGAAAGAGATGTTTCACACACATTGCTTCTTTCTTTTCTGAGTTGGCTTTCTGGAAATCATGACCAGTTTGTCTCTATTTACAGTATATACTGATGTGATGTTGCAGCACCACATCTCTCCCAGTGAGAGGTAGGGAGGTAGCCTGTGACCTCCTCATCTCTACTGCATGGCTCCATCCTAAGTCTTGGCTTTGTCCCTGGGCTGGGTTTGCCAGCTGCTGGTCTGGCACAATGTCTAGGAGCAAGCGGTTTTGAGAATAGGTAGCATGCATGAGGTGACATAAATTATAGGGATGGGGTGTTCTCTCTGGGAGGCTTTAGTTTGGTATACACTGTGTTTTAGGCTAGAGGTCCTTGCTGCGTCAATCACTAGTAGCTGTCCCAGAGCCCAGGCCACTGACAACACAGAAAGGAATCAGCCTGTGCTATAGGTGAATAACAGACATGACAGATTTATGCGTGAATGATAAAACAAAAACAATCAGTAAAATGAGAAATAATAGGATTATTCAGATCCAAAAGAGTTAGAATGAAGATTCAAGTCCTCTTCTGCAGATGAAAAATTACCAACAGTTATCAGACGGTAGATGACAGGTCATGCTGGGAAATCTCCCACTGAAAATATATGACAGTTTATTGCTATTTGCTTGTAGAAACTGGAAGTGAAACAAATGCACAAAGAACATATGTAGCAAGTGGCACACAGAGGTGTCATGAGTAAGTAGCTATAAAGAATACAAATATATATATATATATATATATATATATATATATATATATATATATATATATAGTTAACCAGATGGGTAAACAATACAAAGCAATAACAGCTGTCTGTTAATACATTCTACATCTCACTGCTGTGGAATACATTGCACAGCATAATAAGCTAGAGGTGTTTGAAATGAGGACAATGGAATCTGATTCAGCTTTAGTAAGGAGACAGTGCTATGGCAACCACGTTAAATCAGTTGTGCAAATAAAAAAAAAACATGACTGCGTCACTGAGGCAGCTGTTTGAGCAAAATCATTCTTAACCAAAGAAGAGGGAGGTGATATCTGCAAGAATTCTCAAGGACAACTTATTTCACTGAAATGGTTTGCTCCAATATGGAAAAAAAGCTACAGGACCTACTGCTATTGAATACAGAATATACTGAGTATAGTGATAATCTGCTAGTCACCCCATGACTGCCAGACATGCTTTGAATAGGGATGATGCATTATATAAATATATTAAAATGCATATTTAACATTAAGGGGCTGGGGTACTGGATTTCAGAAGGGCAGACTCTTAACAAATGAGACAATACTATAGAAATGCTTTAGCAAATGGGTATATGTATGCAGGTATTTATTATGGCGTTTGTTTCTTTTCACAGACTTTACATGGTGGAGCTCTGTGTTACTGTGAACTGTGCTGCTAGCAGTCCTCTCCTACTGCCCAATGATGCCACTTCCCTTGAACCCTGGTACCACCGGTCCACCACCATCATCTAGCAAAGCAGGTTAGTTTGTATGTAGGGTTGGTAGTCCACAAAATGAAAAGATTACTGAAAACGTGTTTTAGGATTACTGTATTTATCAGTGATAATACAAGGAAAAGCATGCTGTGTCCTACCGGATGCTACTGCCTGTTCTGGATTATACACTTGCAGTCTTCATAGTCTCCCCTGCATGTAACCTCAGAGCACCACCATCTGTGAAAAACAGGTTTACATCACTACCTTGGGAATGAATATCACTGCCTTACCTTATACACGGTAAAATGTCTGTCTATTATCCACAGAGCTACCGTAGCTATTGAAACAGCAGCCTACATGCAGCCTTTCATAAACTGCTGCCCTTCACTTACAAATGAGCTGCTATTCAGAAAACGAACACAAGATCCCATTTCTTCTCTTTTATGGCTCATCTTACCGTTGATAGCCTATTATATAACCCTTATACTGTCAGTATGTCCTTTGTTATGTTCACGCCCTTTGTCTTTAACTCCCTACTCATGTCAATGAGAGGATGCATGTCTTCAATCCTTAAAAAAAAACACATAAGGGTTGACTTGTTGAATATGGCACTGAAATAACTTAATCATCTGTACATTAATCTCAGAGTATTTACATGTTTTGGTTCATTCTTTTTTTCATGAAGAGGGCTTAGTTGCATTGTTTTATTAGTTATGTTGATTGTACAGCTTTCTGCAACCTGATTAGATCAGATTTTTTTCAGCCTTCTACAACATGATTTGATTGTACTTATACTGATCTGCCTTATCCACTGTTCAAAATACTATTGCATTGTCTTCAACTTATTTTTACTGTAACTAGGTTATTGAATCTGGACCTTGATCTGTTCAATTCACTTGCAAACAAAATTAATTCTTTTTTTGCCACAGGCTGGGACATAAAGATAAGGATAAATGTAAGATCTGTGCCTTGTGATTCCAGAATCTTGGTTCAGTCCTGATGTTGGTCACTGTCTGGGTGGAGTTTGCATGTTCTCCCTGAGTATGTTGTTGTCTTTCGGCTTTTCCTGGTTAGGGGTCGCCACAGCGGAACTCCGCTCCGCTAATGATTGGCAGTAAATTTTCATGAATGCCGAGGTGCCAGCTCGACGTTCAACCTTCAACGAAGGCATGCCCATTATGCATGTCTTTCGAACGCCCACCCAACCGCGGGGAGGACATACAGACTCCACACAGAAGGCACTCCCTGCACTCTAGCCAAGAATTGAACAGGAGAACCTCTTGCTATGAGACAACAACGCTACCGCTGCACCACCGCGGAATATGCATGCCTTTATTTGTGGCTGCTCTACGCATAGCTCTCAACTCTCCAGATTTTTGCCTCCTACTTTTGGTCTGTTCCTCATAAAATTTGTGGTTTCCTAGCAAACCACTGCAGATTGAAGTCACTACATCCATGCTCAACGAGCATGCTGCTATCTGTGGGCACTCACACAATTCTATTTCTGAATCACATGTCTCTTGTCATGATGCAGAAGTACCAATCAGTATTATGGAAATTACTTAATGCAGACAGTGGCTTTCAATCCAACCACACACTAGTGATGTTTAACCACACACTAGTGATGTTTAATCTAACCACACACTAGTGATTCTAACCACACACTAGTGATGTTTAATCTAACCACACACTAGTGACACTTAATCTAACTACACACTAGTGACGTTTAATCTAACCACACACTACTGTGGTCATATCTCTTATTGCCTCTCATTGTTCTGCTGAGGAGGTGGTAATCTATGCTGTACAGAATAATGACATACATTTCAGTTTCAGAGTTCATATCCTTCAGAAAATGTATGCTAACACAATTCCTGTTATTCTGGCAACTTTTCAAGTTTATAAGAGCAATATTTAAAATCTGTCCCTATTTTGGGTCCTTTGTCCACCCATTATTTCAAGTTTTGTTTACATTTCTTGTGTTAAGAGGTTGAGAGGTAGGGTTTCAGTCTCCTCAGCCTCCCAAAAACATGCTGGTTAACTGACTACACTAAATTGTACCCCCCCCTCCACACACACACACACACACACACACACACACACACACACACACACACACACACACACACACACACACACACACACACACACATTGCTGAAAATAATAAAAATGATTCATGGACCAGCCCACTTACCCAGTTAACAAATAATAAATACATAAATGTATGCACACTTTTAAAGCAGTCAGTAATCATATCTTTGGGACCTGGCAGGAAACCAGATGACCAGCAGAAAAACAACACAAGCAGTATAAAAACCTAGGCCCATGATGCAGAAACTAGTCACTGAGTCACCAGTCTTTATCTGCCATCACAGTCAGTATGTTTCTGTTAAAAAAAGTATTGACTCTTCTGGTACAAAAACATTAGAACCCACATGATCTGCTAAATTCTATAACCCCCAGTCCCACTGGATCTGTTGCTGAGCTGCAAAGGAGTAATGAGGGGCGGGGCTAAGGAGGAAGTCAACCCGGGCGCATGGTGTTAGGGTACACAATCAGCAGATGCCTTTCGGTCAGTAGTGCAGCACTAAGACATTCATAGGTTGATGCTGAGCCTCTCATTAGTAAATGGTTATGTCCATCTAATGCACTTTTTATGTTCCTTATTGTATATCACCCCAGGCTTCTGTGGGAGACTACCTAGGTCTGTGCCAGCCATTTAGTGATTAAAATATTTATTTATTTATTTCATGAAGCATATTTGTTTGATTGGACTGTTGAACCAATTATGTTAGAGATAGTCCTGGCAAAAATCAAAGATTAAACACTGCTGTTTTCATGAAATTTTAACTATGCCATGACTTAGAAATAGGGTCTGTTTCTGTCATGGCATTAATGATCCTAAGCATCTGAGAAATTAAAAAGCGAGATCCAAATACAAAAGAGCATCACATAACAGCGTAAAGTGACTACTTTAGATGTAGACGTAAGGCCAGTGTGGTGTAATGGTTGAGTACAGGACTCTCAAATACAGGTATGCGAGTTTGAGGCCAGCGGGTCCAAACTATTTAGAACAGCTACTGTGCAGTAGGGGAAAAAGGTGGAGGTGTCTCAGTCTTCATCCAGAAGAGACTCACATCAAGGGTGATAAAGCAGCATGATACCCTAGAACTTCCTCATGTCCAAATAACTATCAGAAAGGTTGCATACCCTATATTAGTTAGCTATAGAACTTCCTCTATGACAAAAGAAAGCCACAACACCTATCTACAGGAACTAGAATCACTCATTATCAAACTCAACACCATCTTCCTAGGTGATTTCTTTATTTATATTTATTTTCCAGGGTAGTGCACTGATCTCAATGGACCATTTGCAGACACAGCCTGAGTGAATAGGATCACATAAGAAATGAACAAAGCATATTTACAGATACAAGGATATGCTAAAAACAAATATATATACATCTTTACAGATGCAAGAATATGCTACACCATTTAGTTTAAAAAGCAGTTTACAATGTGAAAACATGGATGGAAAAAAAGGGTGTGAGGTTGGTATAATGGTTAAGGTGTTTACCTTACAGACACAAGGTGCAGAGTTGGATTCTCACATGGGGTAACTGGTTAGGCTTAAACTGGCCCACAAGTACAGTTAGCCTAGTACTAATCTATTAACCTATGAAAAATGGAATTATATTTAGCAGAGCTTTAGGGATAAGATGTAGCCATAATGCTTGAGATGGTTTATGCTACAGAGATAGCGGCACGTCATTATATAGGGAGGTAAGAAGGCATTAGAAGGGGCAAGAGAGAAGAGTTGCTAGAAAGGATACCATTGAGAAAAGGCACAGAAAAGGTGAGAGAGGCATACAGAGAGAAGAGAAGTGAGAGAGAGAGAGAGATGCAAAGAGAAGATGGAAGTAGGATGAAGGAGAAGCAATGGGGGCTGAGAGTTAGCATAATGATTAATGTGTTTACCTTGTAGACACAAGGTATAGAGCTCGATTCTTACCTTTGGGTTGGTAAGTTTGGCTAGGATTAAAATGGCCCAAAAGGACAGATAGCCTAATGCTAATCTGTGAACCTATGAATAAGTAAGAGGATGACAAGCTGAGATAAAGAAGGATGAAACAGGGATAAAGAGGTGTGTGAGAGAGCTGCAGTGTTCATGTAATGTGGCCTGAGTGAGTACAGCTGCACTTTGCTCCAGAGGTGTTTCTTGAGCTATTGTTGAAGTCCAAATATTTTTGGACATCTCAGATTGAGAGAGGAATGGAGCCCCATCATTGGTGCTAGGCTGGAGAATGCATGATCTAAACTATTCAAGTATAGATTGGGAAACCTACACCACCACTAGTGCACAAGCACAGTGATTCCTGGGAAACCTACACCACCACTAGTGCACAAGCACAGAGATTCCTGGGAAACCTACACCACCACTAGTGCACAAGCACAGAGATTCCTGGGAAACCTACACCACCACTAGTGCACAAGCACAGTGATTCCTGGGAAACCTACACCACCACTAGTGCACAAGCACAGAGATTCCTAAATTTTGTCATTACAAATGCCCTGGAGAATTATTCAGAGTACTCATTAGGGGATCAACATCGTAGAACTTCTTTGAAATAAAATTGAAACCACTGAATGTACCTTTAGAAATTTCTCTAAGACAAACTACCTACTCCTATGTGATACATTAGCAAGTTTCATATTTTATTTATGTAACATTTATTTACCAGGAAAGTCCGACTGGGACAGAGCCCATTTTCAGCAGAGGCCCAGGAAGAAACGCTCTATATGCAATGGCTTTGGAATGTAGGAGGAAACCAGAGCACCCAAAGGAAACCCACACGAATGCATGGAGGACATGCAGACTCCGCACAGAAGGCACCCCAGCTGTGAATCAAACCGGAGAACTTCTTGCTGTGAGGTGACAATGCTAACCACTGCACCACCATATCTACACCAAACCCAGTTAACTCCACTATATACCACCACAGTATACCAGCATGTAAACAGCTGCATAGATACAGCTGTATCCTTTAGGAACAATCACAGGTCAACCCCCAAAAACAAACCCACATGGTAAAACCATAAGACCAACAAGCTTTACAATAAAAGAAACATAATTTTGACAAAGGGTAAGAAGAAGAATTCCAAGAATGTTAGATATCTCATTGTTGAAATAAACAAACAACCCAGGAGCTCTGAAAGACTTCCTAACTAAAATTTGGCTCTGTTCTTGCTCAAGACCAGGAAAAACTATATCCCTAAATGTGCACAAGTACCTTTTCATTCTTATACTTCCTTGCTTCTTATACTTCCTTACTTCTATCAAATTCTCTTCCCTGACTTTCACTCTAAATATATCATAAGCCTGTTTTCCCTCACTTCATACTGCAATTCCTGTTTGTATTAGACTAATTTACCTGTAACTTCTCTACAAGCTGTATAAACTTTCTCTAAATATTAAATGATCGTCATTTAACTTGAATCGATTTTTAACCAATGTTTTTATGTTATGCCTAATTTGTTATAATTATTTAAACTGCAGTCACATTTTTGTTTTATTTTTAAAGATTGTAAAATTATTGTTCTTAAAATGTTTTGTAAAAATTTGGAGTTTTTTTCTCCAGGCCTCCTCTGAAAATGGGCTTCTACGCAGTCGGACTTTCCCAGTAATCAGCATGTCAATAAATAAAGAATAAATAAATTAATAAAATCCACCAAAGCCAAGATTGAGGCTAAAATAGCTAACCAAACAAAGACAATCACAAGTTTTTTTTTTACTTATAGGTTCATAGGTTCATACTAGGCTATCTGCCCTAGGGCATTTATAAGCCTAGCCAGAATGTGTTTGGCTTTCGCCACCCATTTTAAATTTATTTTGCTATGCCCTTTTTCAAGGTTAGTATACTGTGCCTCTGTCTAACAGTGACACAGAAGTGATACCCGGAGTAAACCTACAATCTCCCATCCACTCATCAAGATTCCTCTTGAAGAGAGTCATTGAGGGACTCTGCCTAACCTGGACTGGGATTTTATTCCAGAGTGAAGGGAGCCTCTGGGTTATGAATCTGTCCCTCCAGCATGTCCTATTTATTTCAGTGCTGAGGTTCAAGTCTCTCGAGCGTGTAGCTCGATGGGATTTGGATTTTCTGAGGTGCAGCATGTCCATTAATTCCGGGTTGGACATGGCTTTATACGTCAGGCACAGATCGCCTCTGAACAGGCGGTATGCCACTGAGTAGAGCTGGAGTTTCTTTAACCGGGCAGCATATGGCATCTGTTTGAGCCCTTTGATCCTCTTGGTGAGGTACTTTTGGGATCTTTCCAGTTGCTGCAGGTGTCTGGTAAGGTACATCCCAAAGGGGCATTGTACTCAATTATGGGCCTGATGAGGGATGAGTAAAGAGGCATGATGACCTCCCCTGATCTTGATGTGAATCCCTTCATGATTAGGTGGGCTATATAAAATGTTTTTCTAACCACTTTGGCCACGTGGTTGTCAAATGAGAGATTGCTATCAACTTGGGTCCCCAGGTCCCTAATTACTTCTTCTGTACTTAATGGATTACCACCTATGTGGTAATTTGTGGGCACTTTGTTTTTGCCAAAGGGGATGACTATACACTTTTTGGCATTTAGCTTGAGGCCATGGCTCTGGCACCAGTTGTCTGTGTCTATGACGCTCTTTTGGAGGATGCTTGTGTCGGCTGGAGAGTCGATTATGGCGCCCAGTTTGCAGTCATCTGCGAACTTGGTCAGCCACAGTCCTTCCGTGTTGGCCTGTACCTCCGAGAAATATATACCGAACAAGAGAGGTCCCAGGACTGAGCCTTGTGGGACACCACTTGTAACTGGTTTGGAGTCTGACATGGCTCCAGCAATTCTAACCATGTGGGTTCTGTCCTTGAGCCAGTTTGCAATCCATCTAGTGACATAGGGGTTTATATTTAAGCTGGTGAGCTTATCTATAATGACCCAGTGGGGTATTGTATCGAAGGCTTTTGCGAGGTCCAGGTAGGCTGTGTGGACCACCTTCCCCTCATCAATGACCTTGGTGACTGTTTCAAAGAAATCAACCAGGTTTAAGAGGCAGGATCTGCCCTTAACAAAGCCGAACTGGGTAGGATCCAGTGTCTGTAGGTCCCCAATATCTTTATTTATGAGGTCCATGATGATCCTTTCCATAGCTTTGCAGACCAAGCTAGTCAGGCTTATGGGGCGATAGTTTCCAGGATCCATTGAGGCACCACCTTTATGGAGAGGGACCACTGTTGCTGTATGCCACTCTTTGGGCACATATCCTGTAGCAAGGCTGAGATTGAACAGTAGTTTTATGTTTGGGTTTAGCTCTTCTTGGAGTTCATGTAGGACGCAGCCCGGGACACCGTCTGGTCCCATTAATGCTGTGTTCTTTGCTTTGGAGAGGGCAGCTCTCACCTGAGCATCTGAGATGTCAGGGGGACAGCACTCTGCTGGGATAGATATTTGCCCTTTTGGTGGGGAGTGGGGGGAGAAGTTTGCGCGGAACCTGTCAGCTAGGATGTTGGCAATGTCTGTGGGTTCGGTGTATTTTTTGTCATTTTGGACTAATTCTGAGCATATCTGGGAATTACCACCCAGGTTCCTAACATAACTAAAGAAAGCCTTGTGATTTTCCTTAGTGTCCTGTGCAATTTTTCTCTCGAAGCTGGCCTTAGACAATTTTATGAGTGCCCATAGTTTTTTTGCTAATACCGATCAGTGATGCCTTCCCTTTTTGGGATTTTGCTCTATCATTTAGTAGCTTCCTCCTTCTATTGTATAGTTTGTTTATGGCTGGGGTCCACCAGACAGGACATCTGCCTTTGGAGGATTGGGTCTTGGTTTTATTTGGGATCGCATGATCCATGCATTCCTGAAGGTGTTCATAGAATGCGTTTATAAAGGATTCTGCGGTCTGGGCCGTATTTTCCACAGGCCCGGGGGCTTTGAAGGATTCCACCTCGGTTTTGAGGAGTGTGAAATTTGCTTTAGAGAAGTTTTTCACTGTGGTTTTCTGGGCAGGGGGTGGGGTCAGGATGTGAATATCCAGTGAGATTAGTTTATGGTCTGATCTTACCAGTAAGGGATACACTTCTGGTCTGGAGCATAGAGTCCCCATGTTGGTGATGATCGGTTCCAGTATGTTTTCCCCTTCTGTGGGTGTGGTAACAAGTTGTTCCATAGCATTTGAGTTTATAAATTCTAGGAACCCGTGGGCTAGGGTGTTGGAGCTAGAGTAATGCTCCCAGTCTATGTTTGGGTAGTTGAAGTTGCCCAATATAATGGTGTTTGGAGAGACCTTCATATTTTCCAGTGTTCTCAGGAAGGCCGAGTGGGGTTCCTGGGTTTGGGAGGGTGGTCTGTAGCAGGCTACAAACTGGAAGGCAGTTTTACCCACTGTTAGTTGCACATGGATAGTCTCTGATGCTTCGTGCTTTGCCACCAACCTGGAGGTGTGGGTATCTTTGATGAATATCGATACTCCCCCTCCTTTTGTGGTTTGGTCCAAGTTTTGGGGCCGAAAAGCATGAAAAGCGTGGAGCCCTGAACCAGGTTTCTGTTACTGCACAGATATCGATGTTCTCCATGCTAAGGAGAGTTTCGAGTGCGTGCATCTTGAGGTTTAGACTTCTGGTGTTGAGTAGCATTACTCTTAGTTTCTTATCCCTTGTGATACCTATGGAGGTGGGTTTGTCTTTTGAGCCTTGCCTAAAAAAGGCACTATGGGGGTAGCAAGAGCCTTTGCCAATATCCGAAAGCCCAGGGGTGACAGGTGCAAGCCGTCCCTAGCGAAGCATCATGGTTTGTCAAGCATATCATCCCAAGCTGACAGGCATTGGATCCCCTTTGAATGACACCAGTACTTAAGCCAATTGTTGAAATTGATCATCTTGTCTTCATATTGTGGCATCATTCTTGGTGAGGGTAAGATGCTACTCAAGGTCAGGGTCATACCGGCCTGGGCTACATGCTTAGAGAGCTCCTCTATGTCTCTTTTCATGTAGTCCAGGGAGGTACGTCTCAGGTCATTCACACCAGCATGGACAATGAATGAGTCATATTTGTACTTGCCTTGGAGTGACCAGAGTGCTTGTGTTATGTGGCGGATCCTAGCGCCCGACAGGCTGCTCACCGTGACCCTCTCCTTATTCAGCCTGGTGAGCGGGACATCAGTGTGCCTGACGATAGAGTCACCTATTACAAGTGTATCAGGTGTGTTGTTTAGTCTTAAGGGCTGTGACTGTTCGGCACACTGGCTTTGTGAGATATGTGTTGCACGTGTTTTGTTTTGGGGTAGCGGTTGCTTGGGTGTCTGCTTTGGAGATCTCTTCTGCTTAGGCAGATCTTTATTTAGAGCCTCCGAGTATGTTTTTGTGTGATTATGTGTTTGGTTTGCTGTTGTAGTAGGTCTGTGTGAGACTGGAATTGTAGTGAGTGTGGTTTCCTTCTCCTCCTGACTGGTTATGCCAGTACTGAGTTGAGAGAGCTTAGCCTCCAGTTTGGCTATATGGTTGCATCTCTCACATGTGTTGGAATTTGTTGGGAGGAGGAGAGGGTTGTCTGTGTACATGAGGCAGTTGTAACATTGCTTCAAGATTCCCAGATTCACCAGCTGGACCAGAGAGGAGATTGACAACTGACCTTTGGACATGCTAGAATAATATTGGGAATTCCTTTATAATTGAAAACAAGAGCCAGTGGGGAGTGAGGGTGTAGTGCTTTTAATTTTTAGTGCTGACTTATATAATTGCTTTAGTGAGCAAGTGCCAGGTAACTTTAGTGCAATGTGTTACAGGTAACTTAAATGCAAAAACGACAAACAGTGACTTTCTTTCAAGTGAAACAAGGAAATAAGTATAGTAAGCAATGCAGATATCACTAGTGATCCACAGAAGTGCTGAGAAGCCACATATTAGGTGGAATTAGCATTCCAGGGAAATAACAAGCAAACAAACAACAAGCATATAAACAAAGCTAGATTCAGCAGGCCTGGATCTAGTCTATGCTACAGCAAACAAGGTGTACCAATTTCAGTAAGATACAGTTCAAATATTCAGGCACTATAAACCTTTAATCAGAAATTCCCAGCTCAGAAGGGCAGAGTCCAGCCTCTTCTCCCACAAGAGTGCAGACCACGAACCTTCTTAATGTAAAATAACTGGCCTGAAGCCCAAGTGCTTAAACCAGAACTAATACACTTTAAGAATAACAGACACTGGGCTCTCAATCAGCAGTTCCCAACTTAGAAGGATGAAAGCTACCTGTCCTGCCACCACAGTGCATGCCACAAACCTTCCTAATGTAAAACAACTGGTCTGAAGCCCAAGTGCTTAATCCAAAAGACTTAAAATGATAGCTACACTTTAATCAAGTTACTACCAAGCAGTAATAAATACAATTGAATACTTTAGAGAATGCCTGGATTAGTGCTCAAGTTACACAAACAAAGATAGATCCAGCAGGCCCGAATCCAGTCTATGCCACAGCAAACAAGGCGCACCAACTTCAGTAAGAAGCAGTTCAGATATGCATGCACTATAAGCCTTTAACCAGAAATTCCCAGCTCAGAAGGGCAGAGTCCAGCCTCTCCTCCCACAAGAGTGCAGACCACGAACCCTCTTAATGTAAAATAACTGGCCTGAAAGCCCAAGTGCTTAAACCAGAATTAATACACTTTTAGAATAACAGACACTGAGCCCTCAATCAGCAGTTCCCAACCTAGAAGGATGTAAGCTACCTGTTCTACCACTACAGTGCAGACCACAAACCCTCTCAGTGCAAAACAACTGGTCCGAAGCCCAAGTGTTTAAACCAAAAGGCTTAGAATGAGTTACACCAAGCAGTAATAAATACAATTGAGTACTTTTAAGATGATGCAAAAGTAAAATAAAGTAGGTAGAAACACAAGTACAGTAAAAGCAGATGAATTTTTTTTTTTTTTTTCTGAACAAGTGCTGAGATCAAAGAAACAGATTTGAGTGCTGAAACTAGAAAACTGGCTAGTTATAAGAAAAAAAACTAAGCTAGAAGGCTTCCCTCCAACACAGAAGGGCTTGGGGGCTCAGAAGCCTACAAATAGTCTATACCACTTAACAGGAAAGGCAGGAAACGAGCTTAATTTTTTTTTTCTGTTTCCCAGATGCTCTCTTTGTACACAGTAGGAGTGCCTGAAATCAGAATATGATCTCACTGCACTCAGTTGAGTGAGCAAATGAGATGGGCCCAGAAGGAGTATCCAAACACAAATTTACAAGAGGGGCGGGCAGTTTCAAGGCCACTAAGATTAACACCAAAACAAAAACAGGGAGGGTGGGTGAGACTAACTGAAGAGCAGAGTCAAAACTTCCAATTCAGTTAATATTCCTGCAACACAGTTAAAATCAATTTAAATACTGTATTTTATGAAAAAAAAAGTGCAGATAAAGGTACTTAAATTCTCTTATACGTCCAGTTGAATACAGCTAGTTCTTAGCCGGCCAAAGCTGCAGTTTTTAAGCAGAAAATATTTCACACTGTACCACTTAAATAGGCAAGGACAGGAAATCAAAGAATGTGGCTACCCCCACACCTGTAATTACTAGCAAATAATAAAATTCAGCAAACACTGACTAACTTCCCGTTCAGTTAATATTCCTGCAACACAGTTAAAATCAATTTAAATACTGTATTTTTTGAAAACAAAAGTGCAGATAAAGGTACTTAAATTCTCTTATACGTCCAGTTGAATACAGCTAGTTCTTAGCCGGCCAAAGCTGATGTTTTTAAGCAGAAAATTTCAGAGGCACAATGTCGCAATGGGCTGAGCTGATTGTGAATGATGTTTCCTACACTAAAGCTGAAGATATAGCAAACTTGCTGATCAACTGAGCTCTAACTTCACCCTTCTCTCCACTCCATCTGTCTCACAAGATATACTTCAAACTGGCTCAAATCCAGCTATCACAAAAAGTGTTATTAAAAGCTAAAACTACCACATCAATGAGTCCTGATATATCCTTTCATGCATCTTAAATAGCACAAAATATGATTTAACCATCACCTTAACAATACTGTTCAACCTCGGCCTCCATACAGGATTTGTACAGCAAATAGAAACAGTTACAGTCATTCACCTGCTTAAGGAAAGACCTTCCACAGACCCGGGCAATTACAGACCCATAAGTTTGACCAGCCTCATATGCAAAGCCATGGAAAGAGTAATCATGGAACTAATCCATAAGGACAAAGAGAAACTCCAAACTCTGGGCCCATCTCAGTTTGGATTTGTCAAGGGCAGGTCAAGCTTACTCAACCTAGTAGAAGTTTTTGAAAAGGTCAGCAAAGCAATGGATGAAGGCAAATTGGAACACACTACATATTTTGACCTGGCCAAAGCTTTTGGCGCAATCCCCCATTCAGGCTTAGTAGAAAAGCGAAATAAACTGGGAATAAACCCCTACATCACCCTCTGGATTGCCAACTGACTCACCGATAAGACACATGAGATCAAAATAATGGAAGCTACCTCCACAAAGAGACCAGTCACCAGTGGAATCCGCAGGGTTCAGTGCTGGGACCTGGGACCTCTCCTGTGAAGCAAAAGTCAATAACAAAGGGCTCTGGCTGACTAAGTTTGCAGATGACTGCAAGCTAGGAGCAGTCATTGAATCCGCAAATGATTTGGCCATCCTGCAGGAAGTTTTGCCCCAAATAAATAACTGGTGCCAAAATCATGCACTGAAATTAAATGCCGAAAATGCATGATCATATCCTTTGGTAAATCATCCATCTCGGAGAACTACCACATTGATAATACACCATTAACAGTTTACCCAGTTGTCCAAGATTTAGAAACTTATGTGGACAGTGACATAACTTTCAATCAGCATGTCCACTGTCATAAGAAATTCCTTCTATATTTTGTATCTTATAAACAAAGGGATTATGCTAAGATCAAAGAATTTAATTGCCCCCTTTTACTCAGTTCTCATTAGGCCATTCATTGAGCATAATGCCTCCTTTGGCATGCATCTGTCCAGACAAATCCAACAGCTGGAACACCCACAGAAATATATTGCTAAAAGGGTACAAGGCCTAAATAATATGTCCTACATGGACTCACTCAGCGCTCTGTCACTTTATTTTATTTATTTTATCTAAGTTTGATGACCGGAGAAGTCCACTGGGCCAAGAAAAGCCCGTTTTCAGTGGAGGCCTGGGGAGAAAAGCTGCAGAATAATTGCAAGTTACATTTCACATGTTACAAAAGGACATAGTTCATACAGCTAATTAAACATTTACAGATAAGCTCCATGACATTTGTAATTGGCTTGTCACAATGTTACAAAAATGAAAAGACATAATTCAGTACAGAAATTTCAACATTTACATAAAGTGAATGTTTTTGTTATGGACTCAATTGTATGTTTAACATTTCAAAATATATAGCTACTAGCCATTAGTAGGTTAGGAAAATATGCATAGAGAGGGTAATAATATAATTGAGATTGGAGAGTATAGTACAATAGATATTAGAGAGAAAATTAGTTTTTGGTAGGGGAGGGATTGTTTTGGGTTGGATGAAGTAATAGTAGAGGTAGTTGGATGAGTCAGTGCAAGGTGGAATGAGGGGGGGTTAATTTGGACTTTACTCAGTATCCTACAGACTGCTAAGAGGTGACCTGTGTCTGGCATACGAGGCATCCTCTGGCCAAATACTGAAGGACCTACTACACATCAGCAAGTCAAATAACATCAGAAATGCTCATTCTAGGGATCTAAATCTCTTCTGCAACATCAACAGAATGTTTTTGAGGTTCAGGTAAATCTCGCAGAGGACACTGTTACTCTGAAACAGATTCCCTATCCATGTCAAACAAAGTTCATCCCTGTCCATATTCAAGTGCAACTTGTGTCTATGGATAGGTAATAGAAAAATTTACCCCAAGGCTGCCCCTTGTACTACCAATGGACAGAGGCAGTTCCTAAATGCTTTATCACATGCATGGGTCCCCTCAAATTATCTATGGTATGAGCCCAGTTATTCTCACTAGGGGTAATATATATTTATCAACCACGGGATGGGTACACCAATCTAACACCATATGGGATTAATTAAATTCAAGCACCAGATGGGTAATTGGCTCGGCTTAAAATGGCCTGCAATGGCAGTTAGCCTGGTATTTACCTATGAACCAATGTACTTGAAAAAACAGACCACATGGTATTATCCTGAACCTTTTAATCAGATCTGTTTATTCGTACACTCAATTTCCTATTTAGTAATACTTAACTGAACTTTCTTCTTGAAGCTATTGAAAAGTCTGTCCTACATAGCAAAGCTTTATAGGTTTATAAGTAGATACTAGATAACCAGATATCAGGCTATTAACAGTTTATCTCACTATACCCAACATTAAGACTAACCACCTACACCATGTATGGTCAGTTTGTGAGAGCCCATCCAGTTGTCAAGGTTCCTGGAGTACTATTTTGCTTTCCTGTGTCTTTCCCCACATATTCTGATGGGTTTTTTTTTTTTTTTTTTTTGCTTGCTGCTATTCTGCAGATTACAGCGAACAATAGACAATAAACCGGCAAGGCAACCAGTTAATATTCCAGAAAATGACAAAGGATTCCAAACCGATAAATTTATTGTTGTCTGTCTTAGCGCCTCGGCCACTACAGCCTTCAAAGAGTACAAATTTAACAAAGACACACTCCCATATTTATACATCAAACAATCATTCAATTAAATACACTAAAGAATCAATTAATTAATAAAACATATACTCTGAAATCTTAAAGTAAACTTCTCCAATTGACTTCTCTATTCAGACCCATTGGTGTCAATGTATTAAATTTCAATATAAATACAGTTTCTTTATAAAGTAAAATATTTTTAATTAATTTTTCATCCCCCTTCTTAATAAATACTTGTTTTAAAATAGTGGCTTGCAATAAATTAGCATCCCCATTATGTTTCTCTTTAAAGTGAGATGCTATAGGACTTTCCAGTATCCCCTTCTTTATGTCTCTAATGTGTTCCTGCAACCTAATTCTAAATTTCCTCTTAGTTTCCCCAATATAGAAAAGGTTGCAGGGACACCTAAGACAATAAATCACACCCACTGTATGGCACGTAAAACAGCTATGTGGTTTAAACATTTTTCCATTAATCCTAGGAAAACTCAATTTAATAAAAGAATAAACATTACAATTATTACATAGTATAGTACCATACATTGATAAAGAAATAGAGGGCCTCATTACTGGAGCGACATAATATGCTTTAACTAATTTATCCCCCAAATTCTGTTCTCTCCTGTAAGCTACATAAGGTACATCAGAAATAATTCTATGTAGCAATTCATCTCTTTGTAAAAATTTCCAATAGTGCTTCATTAATTCCTAAATCTTACTACTTAATATGTTAAAAGTTGTTACAAAAAATATTTTTTGTTTATTAACCTTCTTCACTATTCTAGCCCTAGAATTAATATTGTTAACATTAACAATTCTGTTTCTGCTAATAATGCCATCTTTATTTGAATTAGATTGTATTAATTTATCAATAGACTCATAGATTAGATTCTTATTATATCCTCTCCATAAAAACATAGGTTCATAGGTTCATACTAGGCTATCTGCCCTAGGGCATTTATAAGCCTAGCCAGAGTGTGTTTGGCTTTCGCCACCCATTTTAAATGAATTTTGCTATGCCCTTATTCGAGGTTAGTATACTGTGCCTCTGTCTAACAGTGACACAGAAGTGATAGCCGGGGTAAACCTACGATCTCCCATCCACTCATCAAGATTCCTCTTGAAGAGAGTCAATGAGGGACTCTGCCTAACCTGGACTGGGATTTTATTCCAGAGTGAAGGAGCCTCTGGGTTATGAATCTGTCCCTCCAGCATGTCCTATTTATTTCAGTGCTGAGGTTCAAGTCTCTCGAGCGCGTAGCTTGATGGGATTTGGATTTTCTGAGGTGCAGCATGTCCATTAATTCTGGGTTGGACATGGCTTTATACGTCAGGCACAGATCGCCTCTGAGCAGGCGGTATGCCACTGAGTAGAGCTGGAGTTTCTTTAACCGGGCAGCATATGGCATCTGTTTGAGCCCTTTCATCCTCTTGGTGAGGTACTTTTGGGGTCTTTCCAGTTGCTGCAGGTGCCTGGTAAGGTACATCCCAAAAGGGGCATTGTACTCAATTATGGGCCTGATGAGGGATGAGTAAAGAGGCACGATGACCTTCCCTGATCTAGATGTGAATCCCTTCATGATTAGGTGGGCTATATAAAATGTTTTTCTAACCACTTTGGCCACGTGGTTTTCAAATGAGAGATTGCTATCAACTTGGGTCCCCAGGTCCCTAATTACTTCTTCTGTACTTAATGGATTACCACCTATGTGGTAATTTGTGGGCACTTTGTTTTTGCCAAAGGGATGACTATACACTTTTGGCGTTTAGCTTGAGGCCATGGCTCTGGCACCAGTTGTCTGTTTCTATGAGGCCCTTTTGTAGGATGCTTGTGTCGGCTGGAGAGTCGATTATGGCACCTAGTTTACAGTCATCTGCGAACTTGGTCAGCCACAGTCCTTCCATGTTGGCCTGTACCTCCGAGAAATATATACCGAACAAGAGAGGTCCCAGGACTGAGCCTTGTGGGATGCCACTTGTAACTGGTTTGGAGTCTGACATGGCTCCAGCAATTCTAACCATGTGGGTTCTGTCCTTGAGCCAGTTTGCAACCCATCTAGTGATATAGGGGTTTATATTTAAGCTGGTGAGCTTATCTATAATGCCCGAGTGGGGTATTGTATCAAAGGCTTTTGCGAGGTCCAGGTAGGCTGTGTGGACCACCTTCCCCTCGTCAATGGCCTTGGTGACTGTTTCAAAGAAATCGACCAGGTTTAAGAGGCAGGATCTGCCCTTAACAAAGCCGAACTGGGTAGGATCCAGTGTCTGTAGGTCCCCAATATCTTTATTTATGAGGTCCATGATGATCCTTTCCATAGCTTTGCAGACCAAGCTAGTCAGGCTTATGGGGCGATAGTTTCCAGGATCCGTTGAGGCACCACCTTTGTGGAGACGGACCACTGTTGCTGCACGCCACTCTTTGGGTACATATCCTGTAGTAAGGCTGAGATTGAACAGTAGTTTTATGTTTGGGTTTAGCTCTTCTTGGAGTTCATGTAGGACGCAGCCCAGGACACCGTCTGGTCCCATTAATGCTGTGTTCTTTGCTTTGGAGAGGGAAGCTCTCACCTGAGCATCTGAGATGTCAGGGGGGCAGCACTCTGCTGGGATAGATATTTGCCCTTTTGGTGGGGGGGGAGTTTGCACTGAACCTGTCAGCTAGGATGTTGGCAATGTCTGTGGGTTTGGTGTATTTTTTGTCATTTTGGACTAATTCTGAGCATATCTGGGAATTCCCACCCAGGTTCCTAACATAACTAAAGAAAGCCTTGTGATTATCCTTATTGTCCTGTGCAATTTTTCTCTCGAAGCTGGCCTTAGAAGATTTTATGAGTGCCCGTAGTTTTTTGCTAATACTGATCAGAGATGCCTTCCCTTTTTGGGATTTTGCTCTATCATGTAGTAGCTTCCTCCTTCTATTGTATAGTTTGTTTATGGCTGGGGTCCACCAGACAGGACACCTGCCTTTGGAGGATTGGGTCTTGGTTTTATTTGGGATTGCATGATCCATGCATTCCTGAAGGTGTTCATAAAGGATTCTGCGGTCTGGGCCATATTTTCCACAGGCCCGGGGGCTTTGAAGGATTCCACCTCGGTTTTGAGGAGTGTGAAATTTGCTTTAGAGAAGTTTTTCACTGTGGTTTTCTGGGCAGGGGGTGGGGTCGGGATTTGAATATCCAGTGAGATTAGTTTATGGTCTCATCTTACCAGTGAGGGATACACTTCTGGTCTGGAGCATAGAGCCCCCATGTTGGTGATGATCAGGTCCAGTATGTTTTCCCCTCTTGTGGGAGTGGTAAAAAGTTGTTCCATAGCATTTGAATTTATAAATTCTAGGAACCTTTGGGCTAGGGTGTTGGAGCTAGAGTAATGCTCCCAGTCTTATGTTTGGGTAGTTGAAGTCGCCCAATATAATGGTGTTTGGAGAGACCTTCATATTTTCCAGTGTTCTCAGGAAGGCCGAGTGGAGTTCCTGGGTTTGGGAGGGTGGTCTGTAGCAGGCTATAAACTGGAAGGCTGTTTTACCAACTTTTAGTTGCACATGGATAGTCTCTGATGCTTCGTGCTGTGCCACCAACCTGGAGGTGTGGGTATCTTTGACGAATATTGATACTCCCCCTCCTTTTGTGGTTCGGTCCAAGTTTTGGGGCCGAAAAGCATGGTATGAGGTATAACCTGGTAGTGCTGGGGTGCTTTTGAGAGTCTTGAACCAGGTTTCTGTTACTGCACAGATATCGATGTTTTCCATGCTAAGGAGAGTTTTGAGTGTGTGCATCTTGAGGTTTAGACTTCTAGCGTTGAGTAGCATTACTCTTAGTTTCTTATCCCTTGTGATACCTATGGAGGTGGGTTTGTGTTTTGAGCCTTGCCTAAAAAAGGCACTATGGGGGTGGCAAAGAGCCTTTGCCAATATCCGAAAGCCCAGGGGTGACAGGTGCAAGCCGTCCCTAGCGAAGCATCATGGCTTGTCGAGCATGTCATCCCAGGCTGACAGGCATTGGATCCCCTTTGAATAACACCAATACTTAAGCCAGTTGTTCAAATTGATCATCTTGTCTTCATATTGTGGCATCATTCTTGGTGAGGGTAAGATGCTTCTCAAGGTCAGGGTCATACCGGCCTGGGCTACATGCTCAGAGAGCTCCTCTATGTCTCTTTTCATGTAGTCCAGGGAGGTACGTCTCAGGTAATTCACACCAGCATGGACAATGACTGAGTCATATTTGTACTTGCCTTGGAGTAACCTGAGTGCTTGTGTTATGTGGCGGATCCTAGCGCCTGACATGCAGCTCACCGTGACCTTCTCTTTGTTCAGCCTGGTGAGCGGGATGTCAGTGTGCCTGACAATAGAGTCACCTATTACAAGTGTATCAGGTGTGTTGTTTAGCCTTAAGGGCTGTGACTGTTCGGCACACTGGCTTTGTGAGCTATGTGTTGCACGTGTTTTGTTTTGGGGTAGCGGTTGCTTGGGTGTCTGCTTTGGAGGTTTCTGCTGCTTAGGCAGATTTTTATTTAGAGCCTCTGAGTATGTTTTTGTGTGTTTATGTGTTTGGTTTGCTGTCGTGGTAGGTCTATGTGAGACTGGAATTGTAGTGAGTGTGGTTTCCTTCTCCTCCTGACTGGTTACGCCAGTACTGAGTTGAGAGAGCTTAGCCTCCACATAAGTAATGGTTGATTAATTTGTTTCTCTAAATCCAAATTATCATTACAAAGCCTGGACAATCTAATCATCTCCCCATAGGCCAATGACTGCAGTGTATGAATCAGATGGCAGCTAGTACCAAACAAGTACTGATTGCCATCTTCAAACTTCCGATGAACTGTAGTAGCAATGGAGCCATCCTTCATTCCTGATAAATGGATGTCCAAGAAATTGACCTCTGTTCCACATTGTAAACCATCAAATTTTATATTATATACATTATCATTTATTTCCGAAAAAAACAATGGTACTTCATTCCGTCCTCCATTACATATAAAAATCAAATCATCAGTATATCGGAAATAAAATAAGACATGTTGCTGTACAAATACATTAGTATATATATATATATATATATATATATATATATATATATATATATATATATATAATCCTGTTCAGATTTTGCCATAAAAAGGTTAGCATACATGGGGGCAAATGGTGCCCCCATGGCCGTACCTCTTAACTGATGATAAATAACCTCATCAGAACTAAAATAGTTGTGAAGTAGGCAAAAATAAATTAAATCAATAATATAATGTGAAGTTGGACTATCCTCAAGAAAATATTGCAAGGCTTGGACTCCATCCCTATGTCTAATGTTAGTATATAAGCTGGCTACATCCATGGTAACCCAAAACATATCCTGAGTCCAGGATATGTTGGATATTTTTTCAATGAAATCAAAAGAATCTTTAATATAGGAATCAATTCTTTCCACATAGGGTAACAAATAACCATGTATCACAATTCCTACATTATGCAGAAAATAATTAACAGCAGAGACAATGGGGCATCCAGGAGGATTATTGAGATTTTTGTGCAGTTTAGGAAGACAATAAAAAGTAGCTAACTTACAATTATCCAAATTAAATTTAGTATCTAAATTCTTTTTAGAAAAATATCCCAAGCGTACACCCTTTTCAATTAATACTGTAAAATCTTTTATAGCATTCAAATATTCAACAATTTCACGTTTCATAAGTGGAAACATCACTTAAATGTTGCATACACATATTATAATATTGTGTATAATGAAGCACTACTATTTTATTACCATTATCAGAAGACTTAGTAATTAAGTAACTTCTATTAGCAAGATTATTAAGAGCAAGCCATTAATTTTTAGTCATATTGTATGGCCAAGAAATGTGAGTATGTTCTTCAACAAGTTCTTGTATAGAAAAATTCACCATTTCTGAAAAATTTATCACAGTATTATTAATATAAGGAGGTATAAATTAGCTCTGCAAATCAATGCCAGTAGTATCAAGCAGTGAATAAGCATTTGGAGAAGCACTGCTATTCAAATCATCAGATAGACAAGAAAAGAAACTATCATCATTACTATCAGTTTCAAAACTACATTCAAAGTCATTATTCATCAACCGCTCATCCCTCTGTGCAAAAAAACATTTTAAATGCAATTTCCTAACTAATTTCAAAATTTCTTGTTTAATTAAATATAGTCTAGGTGTAACAGTAGGCACAAACTTTAAACCAAGACGGAGAACAGAAATTTGTTCATCCGTCAGAGTGCATCCAGATAAGTTAACTACATTTAAGACTTCTACAGAATTAGAGTTAGCATCAGTATTATTCAGGGAAGTACAGTCAGTTCTATCTACCTCGTTTATAAGTTTGTTTAAATTGTCCTTCACTTGTCGCAGAATTGAAATCAATTCCTTTTTTCTTATTTCCCCTTTTGGCGGATTCTTCATTGTAGTGAAAACACTGCTGATGGGATTCAGGTTCTTGTGCTGCGGGCAATGGGGGAAAATCACGTACTTCACCCTTTGAATCTGTGTTAAAACCTACACCATCCGAGGAAGCAAAAGACACAGATAATTGTTTTTTATTATTACCTGTTTCCCCCATCTGTCCTGAACGAATATTTTGCTTGTTTCTCCATAGAAAGGCACGCCCATTTCCGTAATCGCGAATATCGCGTTTAATTTTATGTAGCTTAAGGTGAGCCTGCTCATTTTCAAACTTGTTCAACTTTTCTTTTAAATTCTTGAAGATGTCACTAACTTTAGAATCACCCACTTGGTTTAACAATTGTGTATGCATCACGTTTAAATCATTTTTCAATTTTACATGAAGTAGCTGTTCCCTTTCTACCAGAATATTTACCCATTCCATCGCACAAGGATGTGCTGCAGCCAACCAGCGATCTTTAAATGCTGCATCAGTGCTATCCGCTATATTAAACGGGGTGGCTGGACTTTTGAAAGCTCTTAAGCCTCGAGGGGCAATGTTCAATTCCATATATCTTATTAGACCTAGGAGATTAAAATGACAACGTGTTTCACGGAAAATCAGTTTTTCAAAGTTGTCAACATTCTGCAGATTACCTCTGTTTTGTCACTTTCCTCCACAGATGTGGTCTCTAGAAAAAAAAGATGCAATGCTTTAACAGCTGAACTATCATGAGAGATTTGAACTATACCTCTGTCATCTCTTCCTCATTTGTTATGCTCCTCACTATATAATAATATGTCCCTTTCGGCCTCTGCTCTATTTTTCATGATGCCTGCCTCTAAGTCTTCAGTGACAAGTACAACTTTAGAAAAAGAAGTACCAAGAGCTTTCCTAAACCATAATCATAATAGGTCTGACCCAGAATTTGATTGGTACGTCTCACACTTCTGCCTTATGTTCCCCATGTCCAGAGCTTATTCTTTAGGGCTGTGCTCCTAGTACATAATCATGACACTCTTGATAATGCAATGCATCTGTCATGCAGGTCCAGACCAATGCAACTGGCTGAAATCAATGTCATCAAAAATGATTATTCAAGTATTTTTTGGTGACCAAAAGCTGAAATTTCAGAAGGGTTGTGGGGAAGATATTTATTTATTTATTTATTTATTTATTTATTTATTTATTTATTTCAGTTTGATTACCGGGGAAGTCCACTGGGCCAAGAAGTGCCCATTTTCAATGGAGGCCCGGGAAGAAAAGCTCCATGTACAATAGTAGTATGATAAGGGTTACAAAACAATGAGAAAGGTTACATAATTTTGGAGATGAGATACAGTAGTATGGTTCATACATTCAGTGGAATTACATACATTCAAATGAAAAACGGTAATATTCATTGTGAGACAGTATATAACAAAAACTAAAATTTTTTTTTTTCGGATTTTTACAATATTTACAAATATGGAGTTTATTTAAGTCTGATAGTTCAGGTTCTTGGAGAAATTAGATGAAGCTTGAGAGTATAGGAGAAATTAGATTAAGCTAAGATTAAGCTAGATAGTATAGTAAAGCAGTAGTATGGAGAGTTTAGTGGGGGGAGTTATGTAGAGTGAAAGCAGGAGCATTTCCATTTGGAGAGATATTGGAAGAGTTGGTTTTGAAGGATTCAGTGTTAGGTATTGTCCTAAGTGAGGGAGGGAGGGAGTTCCATTTTTACCTAGAGAGAGGAGTAGAAGCTGGCCAGCGGGACGTTTGGTTTGTGAATGGCGATTAGGTTTTGGTGTTCAGACCTCAGAGATCTATTTGGGGTGTAAGGGGAAGAATGTTTTTAAGGCTGGGCATTTATCAGGGAGAATATTAATTTGTGAGCTTGGTTAGTTGTAGATAGTCTAGGTGGTTAGGTAGTTCTAACCAATTCAGAGATTGAAGGCAGAGGCAGTGGTGAGTTGAAGTTTTGGATTTAGTGGCAAATTTGGATATTTTATTATAACAAGCTTCAAGTTTAGAGGTGTTGGAAGCAGACAGATTGGTTAATAGTGGGGCACCATATAGAAGAGAAGGTAGGAGGTAGGAGAGGGGTTGGAGAGAAATTGATTGTTTCTATATAGCATACCTAGTTTTTGGTGAGTTTTCTTTATGTTTTGTTGTATGTGAAGATCGAATTTGAGATGTTTGTCTATGGTAATGCCAAGGAGTTTTGCAGAGGAGACTATTTCTATAGTAGTGGAGGATTGGCTAATGACATTGAAAGTGTTTTTGTCAAAGGAGGAAACCTTGGAGGAGGAATATTAGAATTTTAGATTTACTGGAGTTGAGGAAAGGTGATTTTGGTGCATCCAGTTCTCAGTAGTGGAAAAAGCTATTTGTTTGGTCAGTAGTTCAGAAATGTTGGGCAAACCAAGGTAAGTCATCAGCATTGGATGACTGTAGTGTCAGGGATGATGGTGTGAAGGTCATTTATAAAGATGTTGAAGAGCATGGGTCCAAGGATGGACCCTTGAGGAACACCGGTAGGTGTAGGCAAGAAGGAAGAGGAGGAGTTCTTCCATTTGACAGCTTGAGACCTGTTGGATAGCTAGCTGGAGAACCAGGAAAGAGTATTAGGGGAGAGATTAAGGTTAGTGAGATGATGGAGAAGGTGAGTATGGGAGATGGTGTCGAAGGCTTTAGAAAGATCTAGTAGTATAGTGAATATGATGAGTCCAGAGTCTCGGGCTTGATTGATAGTGTCTAGGAAAGATAGTAGGGTAGTTATGGTACTATGGCCAGGGCGGAGTGGGTGTTAGAAGTTGATTCTGAATTAGGTAAGGCCAAAGCTGGTGGTGGACACATTTTTCTAGAATTTTAGAAATTGGTGAGAGTAGGGCAATGAAGTTAGAAATAGAGGTGTTTTTGCCTCCTTTGTGGAGAGGAAGAATGTAGGCTGAACACCAGAGTTTGGGCACATATGATTCAGTTAAGGATCTGTTAATCAGAATGCTGATTGGGAGAGCAATTCCTTGCTGCACATTTGAGAAAGGAGGAGGTATGTTGTCTGGGGCATTAGCGCATGGCCTTAATTTGGATAGAAGTTTTTATAAGATTGGTGGAGTACGGGTTTGAGGTGGAATTTAAGGGGATTGTTATTTAGGTAGTTGGGTGTCGTGTGGAGGAGTTGGGTGGGTTATTATTTGGGAATGTTTTAGTTAGGTTAGCTATGGATTCAATAAAGAAGGTGTTGAAATGGGAGCTTAGTTCACTGTCAGTTGCTAGGATCAGGCACGGGTTTCTAGATCCAGGATGGAGAAGGGAGTTGACAGAATTCCAGAATTGTTTAGGGTTCTTGTTGTTGTTGGACTGAAGTTTATTATAGTAATTTTTCTTGTCTTTGGTAATAAGTTTTTTACTTGGTTGAGTTGAGCATATTGGAGCAAGGCAGAGGACTGTTTACTTTTCTGGTAAAGCTTCCAGGATTTGTCTCTGTGATGCATAATTTGTTTAGTTTCTTTGGTGAGCCAGGAGCAGTATTGGCTTTGATTCGTTTTTTTCGTTAAGAGTATTAAGGAAGATAGAGTTGAAATGCTCTACAGCTGTCAAGAGGAGAGTGTTTAGGATGTGCCAGTTAATTTGTTTAAAGATGTTAGAAAAAATAGAGGGATTGAACTTGCTTAGGTTACTTGGATATACACGTGTTGATGTTGGATGGAGCTTGGCGATCGTTGGATGAAGGCAGGAGATGGTCACTGAATGTGTCAGGGATGGTGCCAGAGAGATTTTGTTTGGGTGGGTGACTAGTATCCAATCTAAGATATATCCTGGAGGGTGTTTTTTGTTAGGGTGAGTTGTTGAGTGGATTACTTGGGTGAAGTTATAAAGGTTAATGGATAGTGAGGGGGATGGTGTATTGATTTTATTCCAGTCAAAGGTGACATCGCCTAGAATATAGGTTTCGTATTTTATTTCAGTTGAGGCCCAGTGAAGAATATCTTCAAGGGTGGAGATATTGTTGCCTGGGGAGATGTATAGGGAAATAATGCAGATATTTTTATGTTTATTCAATCGGAGACTTGTTGTTATTTCTGCATTTTTGAATTGAGGGGTATGGATCTGAAGAGGAATTAGGGAGAGAAGATTTGAGTAGATTAGAGCAGAGCCTCCACCTTTTTTATTTAATTGGTCACTCCTGAGGATGTGGTAACCAGGAGGTAAAATTTCAGAGTCGGTAATACGGGGTTTTAGCCAGGTTTCGGAGACTGCTATGATGTCGGGTTGGTTGTGGGTAATCCAAGCTTGGACAAGGTGAGATTTGTTGCTAAGGCTTTGGGCATTGATAGTGAAGATCTTAAGGGTACTGAGAGGGAAGTGGGGAGAAGGGAAGGGGAGGGAGTCTTCTGTGAAGGAGAAGGGATGGAGTAGTTTGTGCAAAGGCTGGGACCAGGGTTTGGGTGAATGTCTCCAGATAAGGGTAGGGGATTAAAGGAGGTAGCTTATATCCATAGCTTCCAATGGAATATAATTAAATGTGAGGTTGTAACAGTTCAGGGTGGACTGTATTTAATTGGGACAGGGGTGCTTTATCCACAAGATTCGGAGAATTGTAGTTCATCAAGTTTCACTGCAGCAATCACATCTAACCACTTCTGCAATGAAAAGGGCTATTTTTTCTTTTTCCTGACCCCCTTCCAAAATGCTGACTTGGATGTAGTGTTGCCTTTGAAGTAAGACATATTTTCCTTCAGATGCCTAGTGTGTCTACTGAAGATATTGAAAAAGGATAATTCCCTGCACTAGTCCATGACACACATTTTCCTTTTTTAGAGTTTAATGTGATTTACTGCTACTATGTAAACTTGTCCGTTAGTTTCCAACACCAGTCTAACTTTGTCTTTGTAGTGTTCTTTTTAAAGTTCATTCCTAAGCAAGGAATAATAAAAATCAGTTGTAAGAACATGATGTGCTGAATCAGTCAGCACAGCTAAACCCAGAAATTAACCCATAGTTGGCCAGATGCCACTTCTGAGAAGGGTAGATAGGACCACTGATCATCAGTCCCTGTGCACATGTGCAAGACAACACAATAAATAAGCAAAGCAAGAGGGACTGAAATGCTGTGAACTTTGGATAAACTGGAATTTTGTAGCTAGTTATGGATGTGTCATTGTGGTGACCATTCAACTTTTTTTGTTTTGCAGGGTACCTGCTGTGACGATTGGGTAGAGATGGGCGAAGGCTGCCAGCTTAGTCAAATAGAATTTGATATATAATTCTGGCATTTGTAAATAAATGTAAAAATGCAGGCATATTTTCTTGAGTGTAAAAGAATACTGTGAAATGTGGAACTGCAAAATATGTGACAACATTGCGCTCTACTGGCCCAGTGAAGCATGTTGTGACCCTTCAATTTTAGAATTCGGCTCCAGTGAGTCTGGATAAAGGTTTCATGCCCATTGTTTTAAGGCTAAAGTTTATGATCAGCATTTAGATGTGGAATGTGCTTTATTGCTCTGGTTTCTGTTAGAGTATACATGTGAAATGTCTTGTATTGGTGTAAGTTTCTGAGCAGGTGTTAGGTTGCTAAATAATGCAGTGTGTTTGCCTGGGAAAACCTAAGTGTCAACATGATGTAATTTGGGAGGGACCCAGCAAACATGTTTGTTAGTAATGTTTAAATACTGTTTTCTCACATGAGACTAGGAGCATTTTGATCTTGGATATCTAACTCAGCACTCTGCCTAAGCTCACATGTAAGTTTTTAGCACTGTGATTTCATGTATGAATAGTTAAAGTTAGTAAAGATTAATTAGGTATTTTTCTTTTAAATCAGATCTGTCCTACTGTATTATTTTAAGTCTCTGTGTGATCTCTGAACTCTTAGATATCTCTGTGGTGTAGTAGTTTTGTCCTGTGTTTTATTTATTTATTAAATATTTTTAAAACCTTCTACCTGTGGCTGGTTTATGTAGAGATAAATTATGCTTTAGAGTACATTATATATTTATATAGTTTACTGTCTAAGCCCTTCCAATAAGCCTAGACTGAATAGTCATATTACCATTGGATAATAATATTGCACAGTAATAATCGGACACCCTTTTAAGGGCCTTTTAGTAGCTGACAATTAACTGGGTGGTGGCAGGAATTACTGCTGTATGGTCTGGGTGATAGGGGCACAGTTGGAGAACCTGTGTCAGCCTTTTACCAGGAAAGTCTGTGTGGTTGCATAACCTCTTCTCAAAGTGTGTATGTGTATGTATCAGCTATCTGGGCAGAGACATGAAGCACTGGTTGGACAGAGAGGGTACTGGAGGTTTTAGCTTGCCCAGTTAGGCTGAGACCTGGACCCTATAGCTGTGCCAGTGGGGAGTCTTATTGGGGACCTGGTGAGCAAAGGAGCAACCAGCCCCAGACTGACTGTGATCTCTGTGTGCACTTAAGGGAAATTGTACTTTACTGTGTGTATTAGTTATCCTTTCCTCTCTTCTAGGAGATGACCTCACTGGTTTTAGTGGTGAGGATTGAGGCTCCTTGATTGCTGGGCCAGGGCACGGTCATCACAAGTGGTGGCAGTGGTGGGATCTACTTCACACACTAATTGGCTTGTAGTGGTGTGGGTAGAGTGAATTCCTTTAGCTTATGTACAGTGATCTCTGAAAGTGTTTTCTACTCTAAAACAGCCACGCAGTGTATACTGTTCAGAGCACAAGTGTTTTATTTCTTTTGTTAGCTTAGTGTTAGGGTGAGCAGGCAGTATGTCAGCACAGGAGTATGGAAAGCTGACAAGGAGCCAGCTGGCAGAGATGTGCCAGGCTAGGGGGCTGATGCATGGAAACCTGACTAAGGCAGACCTGATTGCAGCCTTGGTTACAGCTGCATCAGAAAACAGCAGCCTAGAGGACAATCGGACTGACAGTGGAGATAACAATATCCTCGGAGAATGGACAGCTAAACCTTTCTGCAGTGGACTTAAAAATCCGGCTGGAGCTGAAGAGACTTGAGTTGAAGGCCAAGCGTATGGAACTAGAAGCAGCTGAGAGAATGAGGAGCCTAGAAGCTGAAGAACAGGAACGGCAGAGAAAGCATGAGAGGGAAATGCTGACTCTTCGCCAGAGTCATGGAGGTAATGGGGAAGGGAGTAACTGGACCCCAGAAGCACAAAAGGTAAGTAAATTTCTTCCACAGTTTAAAGAGGGGGATACTTTTGATAGCTTCATTCATATGTTTGAGTGGGTATGTAAGCAGTATGAAGTTGACGAAAGGCTCTGGGTACAGTTCTTGACCCCTTACTCCATGGTAAAGCTGTAACTTCTTTAGCAAAAATGCATGACACTGACTGTTTTGATGATACTGATGTAAAAAGACATTTGTTAGAATGTTTTAAGCTAACACCTGAAATGTATAGGAAAAAGTTTCGTGAGCATAGGCACAAGGCAGATGAAAATGTATGTGAATATGTTGTTGAACTGAGCACTTATTTTCATAGCTGGGGGAGTGGATGTCAGGTTACCACTTTTGAAGGGCTGGCAGACCTTTTGGTAAGGCAACAAGCCCTTAGCACTTTGCCTGAGGACTGGAGGGTTAGCTAATAAACAGGGTGCTATTTCAGAGGAGTTGGAGAAGAAGGGAGACCTATACCTAGCAAGCAGTGCAGCCCTGCACAGGAAAGGGACCCCCAGTACTGCTCATGGATCTAAAGGAACCCATGGTGGGCAGCACAGACTGCCCCAACAGAATCCGCCAGTAGCAGGGGAAGCCACTAGCCCAGGTACACATCCAGGAGCTAGGGTAAATGTTTTGAATGCAACCAGTGGGGCCAAGTGGCAAGCAGATGTCCACGGAGGCAAGGTGGGGAACCAAAGGTGAGGGAGCCAATAAGTGGGAAAGACAAAATGCTAACAGTGGGTTGTCTTGAGACAACAGGGGTATGGAACTACCATCCTGCAGATGTCCTGAGAGGGAAGGATTTGGATGAGGCATTACTATGTACTTATGCAGTTACATGCAGTAAGGCTAGGAGACAAGCATGTGGGTCTGGTAGCCTGGGGGAGATCCAGACAGACTGCATACTTCCAGCCAGGACTGCTGAGGTGGTTACTTCAAGGAGTGAGCTAAGCTGTAGCAGTGAGACTGAATGTGAGCCACAGCTGCTTGTGGGTACTGATGTTCTCTTGGACAGGGTAACTGCAAAGGTAGAGGTGAGTAGTAGTACCCAGGCTGACAGTGAGGCACCGCTGTCACAGGATGCCAGACTTCCTGTGGAAGGGGAGCTGGGAAGGGTTACAAGGAGAGACTTGAGACAGGCTCAGCTGTCAGACCCTACACTGCAAGGCCTGAGGCAGGTAGCTAGGGAGGCACCTGATTCTCAAGGGAAGGGCGAATCTGTATACTGGGACAAAGGGTTACTATACAGAGAGTGGACCCCTGAGGAAGGGCTAGAAAGTGAGAGAGTACAGCAGTTGGTAGTGCCTAGAGCTTACCATCTGGCACTTCTAGCCATAGCTCATGATATTCCCTTTGCAGGTCATGTGGAAATAAAACGTACAAAGAGGCATATTATGCAAAACTTCAATTGGCCTGGAACTTCCAGAGATGTAACAGGGTACTGCAGGACCTATGAGCAGTGCCAAAAGGTAGGCAAGGCAGGAGACAAGGTGAGAGCTCCTTTGATGCCCTTGCCTGTGATTGAGGAGCCATTTCAGAGGGTAGCTATGGATATTGTGGGCCCTCTGAGTACCCCAAGTTCCACAGGGAAAAAGTATATCCTAGTGATTGTAGATTATGCTACATGATACCCTGGGGCAGTGGCTTTGTCCTTTATTGATGCCGAGAAGGTGGCAAATGCTTTGCTAGAGATTTTCAGCAGGGTAGGTTTCCCAAAGGAAATACTGTCTGACAGAGGTGCCAATTTTATGTCAGACTTGCTGGATTGTCTGTGGAAGTCCTGTGGGGTGAAGCACATGAAGACCACCCTGTACCATCCCCAGACCAATGGTCTTGATGAGAGGTTAAACTCTACAATCAAATCCATGCTATGGGCATTTGCAGATCAGTTTAAGAGGGAGTGGGACAAATATTTGCCCCATCTGTTGTTTGCTTACAGAGAGGTTCCACAGGAATCCACAGGTTTTTCACCCTTTGAGTTGCTGTATGGGCATAGGGTGAGGGAACCTCTAGATTTAATTCGAGATGAGTGGGAAGGGGAGTGTGAGTCTCACAAGGAGTCTGTTGTGGCATATATCCTGAACCTCAGGACAAGGCTCAGGGAACTCATGGGCCTGGCCCAGGAGAACCTGGCAGAAGCCCAACAACAGAAAAAGGTGTGGTATGACAAGAATGCTCGAGCTAGAGAGTATGCTGTATGGCAGCAGTTGATGGTTCTCATTCCTGTCAGACACAACAAGCTGCAAGCAGCTTGGGAGGGTCCCTACAAGGTGGTAAGAAAGGTAGGTGATGTTAACTATATGGTGGAAGTGCTAGGCAGATGGCAGGTGCACAAATTGTACCATGTTAACATGATGAAACCTTACCATGATAGGGAGGTCCTTGTGCTGAGCATTTGCAGTGTATTGCAGGAGGGGTCTGAGAGAGATCTTGTGACTGATCTCCTCAGTGAGGCTTGGGCGGACACCACAGTGGAAGGGGTAGCAATGTCCCATCAGCTATCTCCTACCCAGGTTTGAGAAATCTGAGCAGTGTTGCAGGAGTTTGGGGGCATGTTCACTGGGAAACCAGGGAGCACCAGGTGGATACAGGACCCCAAAGGCCTATCAGGCACGCCCCTTATAGGGTGCCTGAGAGAGTCAAACAGACTCTGAGGGAGGAGGTACAGGAGATGTTGGAACTAGGGGTGATTCAGGAGTCCAACAGTCCCTGGGCCTCCCCAGTGGTACTGGTGCCAAAGAAGAATGGCAGCACCAGGTTCTGTGTGAATTACAAGAAATTAAATAGTCACACAGAGTCAGATGCTTACCCCATGCCTAGGACAGATGAGCCCTAGAGCAGCTGGGTGGGGCTAAGTATCTTACAACCATTGATCTTAACAAGGGTTACTGGCAGGTGCCCTTGACTCCCAGTGCTAGAGAGAAATCAGCCTTTGTGACTCCTTTTTGCTTGTATGAGTTCACAAAGATGCCCTTTGGGATGAAGAATGCTGCAGTGACTTTCCAGAGGCTGGTAGATCATATCTTAGCAGGAGCAGGAGGGTTTGCCCTTGCTTACATGGATGATATTGCTATCAACAGCCATTCCTGGCAAGAGCACATTCAGCATGTCAGGGAGGTGCTGGGCAGACTACAGAGGGCAGGGTTGACCATTAAGTCGAGCAAATGCCAGGTGGGTATGGCAGAGGTCTCCTAGCTAGGACATAGAGTGGGGAGTGGTAAGATAAGGCCAGAACCTGCCAAAGTGGGAGCTATTCAGACATGGCCTGCACCTGTTACCAAAAAGCAGGTGAGAGCATTCTTATGGACAGCAGGGTACTACAGAAAGTTTGTTCCCAATTATAGTATCATAGCTGCTCCCCTCACAGACCTGACAAGGAAGAACAGGCCAGATAAGGTAGTGTGGACTCCAGTATGTGAGCAGGCATTTCAGAAGCTTAAAGAAGCTTTGGGAGGACCCCCTGTGTTAGCCAGTCCAGACTACAGCAAATAATTTGTTGTGCAGGTGGATGCTTCAAACTATGGGGTGGGGGCTTTACTTAGCCAGATTTCTTCAGAGGGAGAAGACCACCCAGTGATTTATCTCAGTTGTAGGCTCCAACCCAGGGAGGAATGCTATGCAGCGGTAGAAAAGGAATGTCCCGCCATAGTGTGGGCACTACAAAAACTTCAGCCTTATCTGTATGGAAGAAACTTTACTGTGATGACAGATCATAACCGCTCTAACATGGTTAAACAGAGCCAGTCAGCAAAATGCCAAGTTGCTAAGATGGAGTCTGGGGTTGCAAGCATATGATATGTCAGTGCAGCACTGCAGTGGGAGTAGCAATGCCAATGCAGATGGACTCTCAAGACAGGGAATGGGGTGAGGTACAGCCAGATAGACCTGACACTCTCACGCGATATTTCTCAAGGGGCATTTGAAAAACTTGCTTGAGTTCCCCAGGGGGGAAGAGATGTGAAGATTGGGGAGAGATGGGCGAAGGCTGCCAGCCTAGTCAAATAGAATTTGATATATAATTCTGGCATTTGTAAATAAATGTAAAATACAGACATGTTTTCTTGAGTGTAAAAGAATACTGTGAAATGTGGAACTGCAAAATATGTGACAACATTGCACTGTACTGGCCCAGTGAAGCATGTTGTGACCCTTTAATGTTAGAATTCGGCTCCAGTGAGTTTGGATGAAGGTTTTATGTCCATTGTTTTAAGGCTAAAGTTTATGACCAGAATTTAGATGCCAATGTGCTTTATTGCTCTGGTTTCTGTTAGAGTATACATGTGAAATGTCTTGTATTGTAAGTTTCTGAGCAGGTGTTAAATTGCTAAATGATGCAGTTTGTTTGCCTGGGAAAACCTAAGTGTCAACATGATGTAATTTGGGAGGGACCCAGCAGACATGTTTGTTAGTAATGTTTAAATACTGTTTTCTCACACGAGACTAGGAGCATTTTGATCTTGGATATCTAACTCAGCACTCTGCATAAGCTCACTTGTAAGTTTTTAGCACTGTGATTTCTTGTAGGAATAGTTAAAGCTAGTAAAGATTAATTAGGTATTTTTCTTTGAAATCAGACGTGTCCTACTGTATTATTTTAAGTTTCTGTGTGATCTCTGAACTCTTAGATATTTCTGTGGTGTAGTAGTTTTGTCTTGTGTTTTATTTATATATTATTAAATATTTTTAAAATCTTCTACCTGTGGCTGGTTTATGTAGAGATAAATTATGCTTTAGAGTACATTATATATTTATAGAGTTTACTGTCTAAGCCATTCCAATAAGCCTAGACTGAATAGTCACATTACCATTGCATAATAATATTGCACAGTAATAATCAGACACCCTTTTAAGGGCCTTTTAGTAGCTGACAATTAACTGGGTGGTGGCAGGAATTACTACTGTATGGTCTGGGTGATAGGGGCACAGTTGGAGAACCTGTGCCAGCCTTTTCCCAGGAAAGTCTGTGTGGTTGCATAACCTCTTCTCAAAGTGTGTATGTGTATGTATCAGCTATCTGGGCAGAGACATGAAGCACTGGTTGGACAGGGAGGGTACTGGAGGTTTTAGCTTGCCCAGTTAGGCTGAGACCTGGACCCAATAGCTGTGCCATTGGGGAGTCTTATTGGGGACCTGGTGAGCAATGGAGCAACCAGCCCCAGACTGACTGTGATCTCGATGTGAACTTAAGGGAAATTGTACTTTACTGTGTGTATTAGTTATCCTTTTCTCTCTTCTAGGAGATGACCTCCCTGGTGTTAGTGGTGAGGATTGTGGCTCCTTGATTGCTGGGCCAGGGCACGGTCGTCACACATGCTGTGCAGTTTTATAAGCACTGTGTTTATCAATACAGTACAAAGGTTCCTAAGGATTA
The DNA here is from genome assembly GCF_019279795.1 of Protopterus annectens. Lineage (NCBI taxonomy): Eukaryota > Metazoa > Chordata > Ceratodontiformes > Protopteridae > Protopterus > Protopterus annectens. The sequence goes on from NC_056741.1 coordinate 21,567,024, forward strand.
TAGTTGCATAGTTCCTGAAAAAAAGATTTTCTTCATTCTTCCTTTGTTTTGCAAGATGTGTAGTTGAACAGTTTGTGTCTCACTATACTTAGTTTTATTCCAACATGTTTTCCCAGTTGACACATGTTAGAGCTGCTTTGCTGAAAAGTATATCCTAGTGATTGTAGATTATGCTACATGATACCCTGAGGCAGTGGCTTTGTCCTTCATTGATGCCGAGAAGGTGGCAAATGCTTTGCTAGAGATTTTCAGCAGGGTAGGTTTCCCAAAGGAAATACTGTCTGACAGAGGTGCCAATTTTATGTCAGACTTGCTGGATTGTCTGTGGAAGTCCTGTGGGGTGAAGCACATGAAGACCACCCCGTACCATCCCCAGACCAATAGTCTTGATGAGAGGTTAAACTCTACAATCAAATCCATGCTATGGGCATTTGCAGATCAGTTTAAGAGGGAGTGGGACAAATATTTGCCCCTCTGTTGTTTGCTTACAGAGAGGTTCCACAGGAATCCACAGGTTTTTCACCCTTTGAGTTGCTGTATGGGCATAGGGTGAGGGAACCTCTAGATTTAATTCGAGATGAGTGGGAAGGGGAGTGTGAGTCTCACAAGGAGTCTGTTGTGGCATATATCCTGAACCTCAGGACAAGGCTCAGGGAACTCATGGGCCTGGCCCAGGAGAACCTGGCAGAAGCCCAACAACAGAAAAAGGTGTGGTATGACAGGAATGCTCGAGCTAGAGAGTATGCTGTATGGCAGCAGTTGATGGTTCTCATTCCTGTCAGACACAACAAGCTGCAAGCAGCTTGGGAGGGTCCCTACAAGGTGGTAAGAAAGGTAGGTGATGTTAACTACATGGTGGAAGTGCTAGGCAGATGCACAAATTGTACCATGTTAACATGATGAAACCTTACCATGATAGGGAGGCCCTTGTGCTGAGCATTTGCAGTGGATTGCAGGAGGAGTCTGAGAGAAATCTTGTGACTGATCTCCTCAGTGAGGCTTGGGCTGACACCACGGTGGAAAGGGTAGCAATGTCCCATCAGCTATCTCCTACCCAGGTTTGAGAAATCCGAGCAGTGTTGCAGGAGTTTGGGGGCATGTTCACTGGGAAACCAGGGAGCACCACCTGGTGCAGCACCAGGTGGATACAGGACCCCAAAGGCCTATCAGGCACGCCCCTTATAGGGTGCCTGAGAGAGTCAAACAGACTCTGAGGGAGGAGGTACAGGAGATGTTGGAATTAGGGATGATTCAGGAGTCCAACAGTCCCTGGGCCTCCCCAGTGGTACTGGTGCCAAAGAAGAATGGCAGCACCAGGTTCTGTGTGAATTACAGGAAATTAAATAGTCACACAGAGTCAGATGCATACCCCATGCCTAGGACAGATGAGTCCTAGAGCAGCTGGGTGGGGCTAAGTATCTTACAACCATTGATCTTAACAAGGGTTACTGGCAGGTGCCCTTGACTCCCAGTGCTAGAGAGAAATCAGCCTTTGTGACTCCTTTTTGCTTGTATGAGTTCACAAAGATGACCTTTGGGATGAAGAATGCTGCAGTGACTTTCCAGAGGCTGGTAGATCATATCTTAGCAGGAGCAGGAGGGTTTGCCCTTGCTTACATGGATGATATTGCTATCAACAGCCATTCCTGGCAAGAGCACATTCAGCATGTCAGGGAGGTGCTGGGCAGACTACAGAGGGCAGGGTTGACCATTAAGTCGAGCAAATGCCAGGTGGGTATGGCCTGCACCTGTTACCAAAAAGCAGGTGAGAGCATTCTTATGGACAGCAGGGTACTACAGAAAGTTCGTTCCCAATTATAGTATCATAGCTGCTCCCCTCACAGACCTGACAAGGAAGAACAGGCCAGATAAGGTAGTGTGGACTCCAGTATGTGAGCAGGCATTTCAGAAGCTTAAAGAAGCTTTGGGAGGACCCCTTGTGTTAGCCAGTCCAGACTACAGCAAATAATTTGTTGTGCAGGTGGATGCTTCAAACTATGGGGTGGGGGCTTTACTTAGCCAGATTTCTTCAGAGGGAGAAGAGCACCCAGTGATTTATCTCAGTCGTAGGCTCCAACCCAGGGAGGAATGCTATGCAGCGGTAGAAAAGGAATGTCCCGCCATAGTGTGGGCACTACAAAAACTTCAGCCTTATCTGTATGGAAGAAAATTTACTGTGATGACAGATCACAACCCTCTAACATGGTTAAACAGAGCCAGTCAGCAAAATTCCAAGTTGCTAAGATGGAGTCTGGGGTTGCAAGCATATGATATGTCAGTGCAGCACTGCAATGGGAGTAGCAATGCCAATGCAGATGGACTCTCAAGACAGGGAATGGGGTGAGGTACACCCAGATAGACCTGACACTCTCACGCGATATTTCTCAAGGGGCACTTGAAAAACTTGCTTGAGTTCCCCAGGGGGGAAGAGATGTGATGATTGGGGAGAGATGGGCGAAGGCTGCCAGCCTAGTCAAATAGAATTTGATATATAATTCTGGCATTTGTAAATAAATGTAAAATACAGACATGTTTTCTTGAGTGTAAAAGAATACTGTGAAATGTGGAACTGCAAAATATGTGACAACATTGCACTGTACTGGCCCAGTGAAGCATGTTGTGACCCTTTAATGTTAGAATTCGGCTCCAGTGAGTTTGGATGAAGGTTTTATGTCCATTGTTTTAAGGCTAAGGTTTATGACCAGAATTTAGATGTCAATGTGCTTTATTGCTCTGGTTTCTGTTAGAGTATACATGTGAAATGTCTTGCATTGTAAGTTTCTGAGCAGGTGTTAGATTGCTAAATGATGCAGTTTGTTTGCCTGGGAAAACCTAAGTGTCAACATGATGTAATTTGGGAGGGACCCAGCAGACATGTTTGTTAGTAATGTTTAAATACTGTTTTCTCACACGAGACTAGGAGCATTTTGATCTTGGATATCTAACTCAGCACTCTGCCTAAGCTCACTTGTAAGTTTTTAGCACTGTAATTTCTTGTAGGAATAGTTAAAGCTAGTAAAGATTAATTAGGCATTTTTCTTTGAAATCAGACCTGTCCTACTGTATTATTTTAAGTTTCTGTGTGATCTCTGAACTCTTAGATATTTCTGTGGTGTAGTAGTTTTGTCTTGTGTTTTATTTATATATTATTAAATATTTTTAAAATCTTCTACCTGTGGCTGGTTTATGTAGAGATAAATTATGCTTTAGAGTACATTATATATTTATAGAGTTTACTGTCTAAGCCCTTCCAATAAGCCTAGACTGAATAGTCACATTACCATTGGATAATAATATTGCACAGTAATAATCGGACACCCTTTTAAGGGCCTTTTAGTAGCTGACAATTAACTGGGTGGTGGCAGGAATTACTACTGTATGGTCTGGGTGATAGGGGCACAGTTGGAGAACCTGTGCCAGCCTTTTCCCAGGAAAGTCTGTGTGGTTGCATAACCTCTTCTCAAAGTGTGTATGTGTATGTATCAGCTATCTGGGCAGAGACATGAAGCACTGGTTGGACAGAGAGGGTACTGGAGGTTTTAGCTTGCCCAGTTAGGCTGAGACCTGGACCCTATAGCTGTGCCAGTGGGGAGTCTTATTGGGGACCTGGTGAGCAAAGGAGCAACCAGCCCCAGACTGACTGTGATCTCGATGTGCACTTAAGGGAAATTGTACTTTACTGTGTGTATTAGTTATCCTTTTCTCTCTTCTAGGAGATAACCTCCCTGGTGTTAGTGGTGAGGATTGAGGCTCCTTGATTGCTGGGCCAGGGCACGGTCGTCACACCTGCTGTGCAGTTTTATAAGCACTGTATTTATCAATACAATACAAAGGTTCCTAAGGATTATAATTGCATAGTTCCTGAAAAAAAGATTTTCTTCATTCTTCCTTTGTTTTGCAACGCATTTGAAAGATGTGTAGTTGAACAGTTTGTGTCTCACTATACTTAGTTTTATTCCAACATGTTTTGCCAGTTGTCACATGTTAGAGCTGCTTTGCTGACCATCTTAACTTCACCTACCTGTAGGTCATATGGTGTGGTCAGTTAGTGGGCAGTATTTCAGCCAACCTTGCAGAAGCATTAAACACAGTCCTCTGCTCATTTCTTTCCTCCCAGATCTCACAACACAATTCTTCTCCAGTGATGCATCCTTGCTTGCCCGCGTACCATACAAGCAGATTACAGACAATGGTAGCATTAGATCCCTGATCCTCATCATAACTGGGTCTATATCAGAACATCGAAGTGACGAAATATCGAGTGAACTAAAGGCCAAAAATGCCGGACCTCAAACTCACTATTGTGGGGGGATGTGCCCCCCACCCCCAGCTAAATATATATAGCAACTCTGCGATCGCACTACAGTGAGGAAAGGGCAAATATTCATATATTCACTATACTGAGATCTCACAAAAGCATATCGAGGTCCGTCATTTTCAGCCTTTAGGCCGTTCAATATTTATACTTTTCGATGTCATAATAGGAACCCTCATAACCTGTTGCCATGACTACACTCCCAGTTCTATTCATTGGTTACTTCTGGTATCCATATTTCTTAATAAATATCTCCACTTTCATTTCTTATGCTTTTAAGCATCCACCTTTAATCATTCTACTGTGCTTGCCAGTCTGTCAGAAGGTACTCAGGCACTCAGACAGCAGAATGTCTGCATGCGCTTATTAATAATTTACAAGACGATCAGGACTTCAGCCCCCTAAAGTCACACAGGTTGGCACTCTCCAGCTCTTCAATTGCACGTTTTGCATGCTTGATCAGTCATCTTGCTGTGAGTACATTGACCTTAATTTTCTACTCAGTATCTGTGCTTATCTCATTCTTTTATGTTCTAGAGATGAGAAACAGATTAGTTCCATATACACCTATAAACAGAGCCTTGCCTACATTATTGTTCTCCTTCTCAACAGCACCATATACGTCTTTTTCACCGATGACAGTAATCTAATCCAGATGGTGACCAGGCCTCACGCTGCTACTTGCAATACAGACACGCAAGCATTCAGGACCGTAAGACATGCCTGAACTACAAAATGTATTTCTTCCTGTTCACAATAATGTTATAACACCATGTATTTGGAATCATCTGCCCCTTCCTCTAGGTTCCAGGCTCCTACCAGAGAACTGATTGTACTAGTCACTCCAAATTCATCCTGGTAAGAGAGAATGGATATCACACTAAGCTTGTCCTGGTAAAGGAAGATGCACATTACTTCACATTTGTCCTATAAGGCCTTGTCCTAAAAACATCAGACATCACTCCAATGTTTCCCTAATGAAAGACAGAGGGACAGTACCCCAGCTTTACACTTTCAGAACTCAAACATCACTGCAGGCTTGTCTTGCCATGGAGAGCAGACATCACTCCCAATTTACAGTGGTGAAAGAGCAAGAATACATATCACTCCATGCTCATATTGTTAAGGAGAGCTTATATTACATTACTCCAGGCTTACACTGGACAACAGACAACATTTCAGACAAGTTCTGATAAAGGAGAGTGTACATTATTGTAATCTCACTCTAATGATGGAAGCCAGATATTACTCCAAGTTTACTCTGCTGAGGGAGACCAAACATTCCTCTAGCCTTACCCTATTTATGGAGACCAGATTTTACCCCAAGCTTATCCTACTGAGGGGGAGAACACATCACGGAGCAGTGGTGCAGCAGTTTGCATTGTTGCCTCATAGCAAGAAGTTCTCCAGTTTGATTCTTGGCTGGGGTGCCTTCTGTGTGTAGTCTGCATGTCCTCCCTGCATTTGTGTGGGTTTCTTCCAGATGCTCCGGTTTCCTCCCACTTTACAAAGACATGCATTTGGAGCATTTCTCCCTGGGCCTCTGCTAAAAATTGGCTCTTTCCAAGTCGGACTTTCCCAGTAAACAAATGTTAAATAAATAAGTTTTCCATATAGAGTGAGCAGACATTACTTTAAAGTGCACCCTACTGAGGAACAGCTGAGGTCTAAGCTTCCCCTACCATCTGAGAGCAGGTACGACTTCAAATTCACCCTAGCGAGGTAAAGCACAGGTCACTTTATGTGGGGTATGGTGAGAGAAAATGGATCTGTGTGGCCTGGTGGGTTAATACAGTGGACTGTAGGTGAGAGGTGCCCAGGTTCAAAACTTGGCAGAGGTGTTCATTTAACGGCTGTGTGGCTTGGTGGGTTGATGCAGTGGTCATGGGTTCAAAATAGGGAGCAGGTGTACATTTAGGGTTGGGAGGTTAGTATAATGGTTAAAATGTTTACCTTACAGACACAAAGTGCAGGAGGTTGTACCCCCCCAACTGTTGCACTACAGTGAAGAACAGAGGAAAAAAACATGGATGTGCACCACTAGCTTGTACAATCCAGCGCACTGTACTTAAGCAAACTGAGACATTACTTATACATCCTTAAGAAAACTCATACCAGTGATCAAAAATAATTTACAATATGCAAAAGCATCTGTTATGATTTTTGTTTTGAATTTCACTGTTTTAGATTAAATCTTTTTCGACAAGGTGGGTTTCAATGAGTTGAGTTTTCGATTAAGTGATATATATGTACATATATCATGCTGTTCCAGTGTTGCATAAGTGAAGCCATATACACAACTGTATGGATATGTTTTTAAACCCCTTTATTGAATTATCAGTTGTGACAGGCAAATTTACATTTATACAAAAGTAAACTGTATAGTATTAACAAATTAACATTAACAAACATTATACTTCACATTTTGCTATATATCATATAACCTAAGCAACATTAGATAAATGATTCAATTCCTGCCCCTTTAAACAGTATGGATCTGTGAGGCTGTATTTGGTACAGTTCTCAAATGTGGAAGACACATTAAAATGAGCTTCCTGCTTATGCACCGTGTATAGTTTTCTTTCTGAACTGACTGTGCTCTGTTGCATTGCCATATGACCTGCAGGCATCACGCTGCCTTACAAAAGTCTTCCTGAAAATGGAACTCTGCTTCAGCAAGGCCCTATTAAAAACTTTTGTCTTCCTAGTAACCTAGTGACACGCCTTGGTAACTCTTTAACACATCATTTGTTCATTCCTTCTCCCTCTGCAGTTCAACACAAGAAAGAATGACAAATAAGACTTTTATTGTGAAAACGTGTGATGCTTTCCTGCTGACTCACTTCCTCTTGGCGAAGTGCTGTCATTTTTTGTTAACTGCATCCTTGATGATAACATGAAATATCTGACATGTAGAAAAAGGGCTATGTAAAGTATATCTCAGTTGTCATTCATATCATTGGCATAAAAACTGCATTTCTGGTTTGAAATTATTTCATACAAATCCTTATTAGTAACATACATGTGGTTATAGTTTTATAGCTTAACTCACACCCAGTAATGTGTTATGGATTACATAAAAACCTAACTGCACTGACTGCAAGCTGTTATATTATGTAACTGATTTAACATCTTCAGTAAAATTCTGTGAAATATGAGCTTTGGCAAGATATGACTACACCCAGGTGCTAGGCGGCCATCCAGTTTCATTCCCTGACTGTGTTGTACCCTGTCCCTGGGGACATCTAAGCTTAACTTACACTCAGTCTCTTGTGTCATGTTACTTAAAATGACAAATGATTTTAGAGAAAGGAAAAAAAAATGGCCTGAAAGCCTTTCTAGTGAGAATGAACAAAAGTGACTTGATGAACCAGTGTTGCAGACACACTGAAGACCTCTAGTTTTGAGGGCTTTTTTTTCTGATCAGTTTAATTTGATCTATTGCCCCAGTCACCAGAACAGCTTGTAAAACACTTACCGCAAAACATACCAAGAATACAAATATTATAGTAAAAGAAAAACAACATACAGGCATTCTCTTCCTGGACTTGAGCAAAGGCAACAGATGCTTTATATCACACTTTGCTTCTTGATAGACTAGAAATTTAGACTAAAACTCACAGTTTCTTGTTCTGACAGTGAACAGGGAGCTATATAAAGTCCAGCAGAGTGTTTACTCATCTCTGTGAGGATGGTAACAGCTGGCATACCCAAAGTTCATTACCTGGTCCCCTCCTATTTTGCTTCTTTGTAAATGAAATATGGTGCCCATCTCCCACTATAATAGCAGCTAAACTGCACTGTTCCTTTCACATGTTAGAGAAATGGATCTCAAGCAGTTCTCTTTTCCTCAGTGTCTTGAAGACCAAGGCTATTGTATACAGTACTAACAAGTCTTGCAGCCTTGATATGCCCCACTGGCTACTAACTCTTTATCTGGTGCTCTAACTGAAATGGTGAAGTCTTTCATATACCTGGGCTTTCTACATGACAAGCAGTATCCTTCTTTGAGAAGAATTTCTCTGCGGGCTGGTGCCATGCTGTAGAGGGATATTGTCCTAACTATGGCTCAGGTGTCCTGAGTTTGATTAGCAGCTTGGGCATATGAGGTGCTGGGGCATGCCTATCGGGGGGGGGGGGTGGGGGGTGGATTCTCATCATGAAGGGAGGCATGGTCTAAAGATGGGAGTAGCCCTTGGATGCTGTGTTGTCGAAAATGGGGGGGGGGGGTTGGGGTGGATTCTCATCATGAAGGGAGGCATGGTCTAAAGATGGGAGTAGCCCTTGGATGCCGTGTTGTCGAAAATGGGGGGCTGGGTATGTCATAATAAAAAAATTCAATGTCTGATGATTGATGGCCAACAACTCCAAGACACCCCCTCACCCACCCCTTCTAAAACTACAAGTACCAGAGCAGTTTTTCTCACCTTGTTGCCATACAGCAGTTACATCCTGCTTACTTTCACCTAGACAAACATCAGTAAACTTAATTCTATATGTAACATAACTGAAAGACACATCCTATAGCTCAAGATACTTACCATTGTCCCATTTTGTGACAGCTATCCTAGAGGGCCACTACCAAGTTCCTCAAAGTAACCTTATTTGGTACGCCTTTCTCCTTTTCGTCCTCACATAGTGTACTTCTAAAACCTATCTTTTTTTACACCTTCATAGTATCTGCAAAGCTGGGGGGCATAAAAGAATTTTCTGAACAAAAAGCATAAAACTTTAATGCGTGACATTATTGGCTAATTTTAATCCTCGGTGACTTACCAGAAAATTGAACATTTTATGAGAGACAGGGTAAAAATATGATGCAAAATCAGGGGGCCTTCTGCAAAATAAGGAGCAGCTGACACATATGCATATGCCACAGCCATGTTGTGGAACTCCTCGATCATACAAATCGGAGAAATTAATTCTACCCATGCCTTCAAAGCATTTTTATGAGCTCACCTCTCATCCACAAACAGGAATGCTTTAGTAAAGTACCTCCAAGACCCACCATTCTGTCCTTTGCGGGTCCTATAAGGTAATATGTGATAACCTATGTTCTTAATTTACTGTCTGCATAATCGCCTGTTTGTGTACTAATCCTGTTGCAAACTATTCTTTTGCTGCTTACGTATTTATATTTGTTCTGTGTGGGGGCTTTAATCCCTGTGGGTCTGCAATGAAAACAGACCATGGGGGTCAATGTGACTAACAAATAAACACAACTCAAATAAATGAAGAAAATAATTGTCAAAACATTAGTGACTAATACTTAAAATGTAAGCATTCTGGCTATTTGGTTGCAAAGTAAAATCGCTTGTTAATGTATTAATTGTCTAATACTTGCCTTATCCTATTCAGGATTGTGGGGGAGATGACGTCTGTACTGTCAAGCAGTTTCAAGGCAGAGAAACAGTACTGGACATGACACCAGTTCATTGCAAGACACGTACATATAGTCAAACAAGATTACAGTAATATTGTTATCTAATGTTATGTTGCATGAAAACTATGCATGGCAACATAATTTTATTAGGATGGGCAAAACTATATGGAAATGGTTCACAATGTCTGAAATTATAGTGAAGGTAAGCTATCCCATTTGAGACACGTCATTACTCAGTACTGGAACTCCAAGCCTAATTAAAAAATAGACAAAATACAGAGAATGCTACACAGGGAAGTCAAAATTATATATCTAACCATCAGATTATTTATTCATTCATTTCATTTTCTTAACCAGGCCATTTACAGTGAGGCAAAGACTCTGGCAGGAAAAACAAACTCCAAAATAGAACTTTTTAACAATAAGAATAGCCAAGCAACCTGAACAAACTTCAAACTAGATCTCTAATGTTAAATGTAGCCAAGCAACCTGAGCAGCATGTCTTTGAGAGGGAGTCAAATTGCTTAGAGGAAAACCATACTGCTAAAGCAAGAATAGGTCAACAGATCCAGAAAGCATTCAAAGGCCAGACTGTAAGCCTGGAGCTGATAGGCAGAGGCACTATATATTGTGTACCCTCAACTGATTTGAAGACAAAGTCAGATATTCTCAGGACTGGCCTACTGAAATGAAAATAACATATTTACAGAAGGACATAATATGAGTGGATTGATATTATGGATACATTAAACTGATAATAGCTCATGGGAATCCATCAGCTGTATGAACACTCTTTCTGCAAGTGCTGATATCACAACATCACAGTTATTTCACTGAAAACCACTGTCAGCATGAATAGAGTTTGCACTTTATGTCAGGCTTGTGCAACCACTGAGAAAGTATATATATATATATATATATATATATATATATATATATCTAAAAATTTGGGGGGTCCCCTCACACAGGTGGTGCAGGAGGATGCTTCTTGCAAAAATATAAAAATACCTTGAGTTCATTTCAGCGAATTAATTTCAAGAGTTGACACTTGAAGTTCCTTTATCAACTCAGCATGATTCTTAGTTTGGGGGCAACAGAGCTGTGAGTAACTCCAGATCTTTGGGGTATGAGAAGAAGTTTTAGGTTAAGGTAAGAAAGAATGAGCTGGGAGGAGCATACTGGTAGATGTGGTAGGTGCAAACAATTCTCTGCTCAGGTGGCACATCAATATGAAGTTGGGAGAGGGTGAAAGCATCTAGGATGTGGTGCATGTGACAAAACGGTTAAGGTGTTTATCTTACAGACACAAGGTGCAGGCACTGATACTTACATGGGGTAGTTGGCTAAGCTTAAAACAGCCTAAAAGGGCAGTTAGCCAAGTACTAATCTTTGAACCTGTGACAGACTAAAATGGCGTGGACTACATAGATTAATGCAGTTTTGTGTCTCCCTGAGACCCAGTTTTGTTCTATTATCTTTGGACAAATACTTTTTTACTATTCAGGATTGACTCAGTGCCTCATGTCCACTGCCTGCCAGACAGGCTGTTCTTATCACATAAACCTGGCAGAATAAAGAGGGTTTTGGGAAAAGAATGAAACATTGAATTAATATGATTATAGATACAGTTAAACAGTTATTTCCGTCAATTTTCATTCGTACAAAGGTTCCTTAGCACTTTTCATTAATGACCTGAACAATGAAAGTCAGAGAGATGCAGAAGGCCACTTAATAACTCCAGCAGGAACACCAGTTATACCAGTAACAGGCAGATTAGCCTAGTAGTCAGACTACAGATATGAAGATGGCACTCCTGTGCCTTTGACACAGCACTTAGATTTCATGGCTTTGGCACAAATTTTGAGTTGCAGTTTCTGTTAAAGAGAAATTAGATATTTCTAGCTACATTATGTGAGACGTTGGGAAAGCCAGTTTCTAGGTAATCCCACTGTGATTGTGTAAACTTAGATCTGTTACTGCATTCTCTGCATTACCGGTATGTAGCTTGTTGCAGACCATTTCGGAAGTCATAATGTGCAACAGGCATAATGTAAATTTGTTTGCTCAGTATGAGTCACTACTTAATTCAACTAAATTCAAACCTTCTTAATGAATTTCAAGTTATGACTTACACCTCCTACCGTTACTTTTAAATATTTGTTCTGATGCTCAGTGGCTTGGTTGCAAGTTCTTTTTGTACTGCGTCACTTCCTCTGTTTTTTTAGCTTCCAAATCACTGGGGAAACGACTTCTCAGCATGCTTGCTGTTCTGCAGATATGTGCAGATAACCTTAAAAGCCCAGTAAAGCAATGAATGAAAAGTAGACTTAGTGCCTTTCATTCTTGGAAACACTGCCACCCAGTGACCAGATAACCACATCACTGTTGGATTCCATGTGTTTAGCTGTTTTTACCTGCAGGAACATTCTAGAAACCTGTATCAATATTTTGATTAGCATGTTTGCGTTTTTTTATCTTGCCTATAATGATTCAAATTATATTCAAAAGATATCTTCTACAAACATTGCCTCCTTTTGCTTATTGTAACTCAGGTCTGCAAAGACTAGACAAGTATAATTCAACTTTTTATTGATTCACGTCTCAATATTCATTTCTTAACTCGGTAAGTGAGCTAGTCCTTTTAGACCATAGCCATCCACAATCCAGACTACAAAGCATAATGCAGTGCAGTGCACTGTATGCATCAGAGAATCAAAAATACAAACGTTATTGAAATGCAACAATATATATTAATTCAGACACAGTAAAATAACTACACACTGTATTAAACTGAATACACAATCTACAGTTGTTAGATGTATTATTTTCAGTTATTTTCTCATTAATTGACAGGTCATGGGGGGTAAAAAGCACATAAAGTTTGATTTTGAAAGAAGCATTAGAATATTTGCACCTATTTGTATCATGTGGTGCAGTGGTTAACCTGGCCACATGGCTTCCTACAGGCAGCCCCAATTCAATGTTGTAGTGACACAGTTTGTAATATTTGCTAACCAGGTAGGCCCACTGGGCACTGGTGTCCCTTTAAAGTAGCATTGTTTGGTTAAATGGTTTGCAGAAAGTCACAGAGTGCAAACAGTGACTGAGGGAATCAAACCTGAACTGAAGGAAGCAGCACATTAACAGCATGTAACCTTAATCCTCCTGTGTTGTCAGACAGTTCAGCCTTGGAATCTCATGTAGAAATGATTATGACCTAAAGGAGTACAGATGAACAGGGGCTGTCTGTACCAAGAGATCAGGAATCATCTCACAACATAATGGTGTTTGCTACAGCAACATTTTTCCGAATTAAATGTATATGTACAGGGTTCCAAGTACTTTCAATAGGTTACCTGGCAGGACAGTTTAAGATTTTAAACACTGAGGAGATGATTTTTCCAAATATTAGTAAGTCAAAGTGTAAATTATAGCTGAGTGCATCAGCTCCCAAGAGCAGCTAGTAACGTTTCCTCATTTGCTACATCCAAGGTATAGGTCATTTTAATAATATTTTATATTTTCTTCCATGTTTTTTTGCTATCTATATATATATCTATATATATATATATATATATATATTTTTTTTTTTTTTTTTTTTTGATGACAGGCGAGCTGATGTACTCAGCATAGCACACAAGGAAGAAGCCATTCTTTGGCATGGTAGGATTCTGCAGACGTTCTAGTCATTTCATAAGTATCATTAATTTATGCATCCTCAGTTTATGTGAGGTGTGATACTTTTACTGATAGCACATAACAGAAGTTATCACCTGGGCACCGTTAATGGTGATCAGACACTTTAATACAGTCTAGGGTTAAGGCTATTAGCTACTAAGAAGCTTCATGCTGTAGTCTTGGGTTTGATTTCCTCATTTCCTACTTACAGACATCTAGCTTGGCTTGACTCTGAACACTGATTTCCTACTGGCTTACCCAATACACAGAGGACCCAAAAAATCTATTTAATCAGCTCCCTGGCACAGAGGAATAAAATCCTGACTATATTACAACCAAATTGTGTTTGACTAGCAGCTCAAACACTGCAAGATTAGGAAGGTGAAATGATATTGATTCACCCATTCTAGAGGGATGGATTTGGTCAGTGTCTGCAGCTGGATTTCTACATGATGGAAGGTTTAGAAGTATGCTGCTGCTTATTCATAGCAACATAGGAGTGCAAGCCCACCCATGGAGTGCTTGCAGCCTCACTGAGCATAATGGGTGTGCAGATCTACACAAGTTTGCTGGAGTTAATCTTGTCAAGGGCACTGCTCACCACTTCACTGTCTACAAGAGGAGTCCATTAGAGACAAAAAAAAAATCTTGAACCAGAAGAGGATGACATGGATATGGATGCCCTCCCCTCCTCCACAGCACGTCTTGAATAGATGAGGGGTCTGAGAAAAGCAAATCACTGAAGACAGAGGACCCTGAAAGGGTGATGTGTGATACAGTGACCAGACACAGCAGATTGAAAATGCCAATAGGGTACTGAAGGGGCTCATTGGTTTGATTGTTAAGATGCCAAAAATGTCTGTTTAGCAGACCATCTCTGTAATAAGCTGAGGCAGGATAAATGTATAATTAATGCAATATATGATACAAACTGGGTTTAGAATGATTTTCAGAGCTTTCCACATAAGGAACACTGCTGATGCTGCCTTTCTTATTATTTGTAAGGTATGGTGAAAAAAATGAGATTATCCTGAAACTGATTAACTGGGACTGTAATAAAACACAAGGAAAAGCCAATAACACTTTATCTTGGAATAATTGATGTATTTTACGTAATTGTACATGTGTGGAGACTGCATGTCCTCCCTGCAGTTGAGTGGACTTTAAAGACATGTAGGTAGGTGCATGAGTGTGTGCGTGTGCCTTCTGCGAAGGTTTGGTGCTGTGCTGGCAACTTGACATGGTAAAATTTCACTGCCTATCAATAGTGGTCTGGTGATCCACTGTGGCAACCCCTAACCGGGAAAAGCCGAAAGACTTTTCTATGCTATGAGGTGGGAATCATAGACAAATAATGGATGTAATATGGGAAAGGATCACATTTGAGAAGGTCCGTTTCAGACATGGACTCTCCTGACACTCTTTTCCTTCTCATGTATCTACCTTACTTTCTTTATGCAACATACATGTAGCAAGAAGCTGGCATGATGAAAGTCAAACCTGTAATTTGCCATCTTAAAGTTCCCCGTTGTTACAGAATGACTCTCAAAGTCATACGGTAAACTAGTGATTAAGGCAGGATTTGAACTCGGGACCTGCTGAATTTTCCATTATCCAGTAACCTACCAAAAAATATAGCTAAAAATGCCCAAGACGAGAGTTGAACTTGGCACTTCACCTTTCATTCATAAGTAAATTAGCTACTACTTTTAGGCTTTGTATGTTGTGTTGATGAATCTCCATGAGTCCTATTAGAGGAGAAAGCATGGAAGAAGAGTACAGAGCAGGGATAATAATGTCCATATAGTTAGAAAGAACGCATCATACATTATTCTTATCTATCTCCATCGTCCCTCACTAATTCAGTTTCATAAAAACACAAACAGACTGTGCACAATGCAGCAGACCAAAAAGTGAATAAAAGCCACTCATTGACTTACATAATGGCATTCATTTAATTTCTTAGTTTAGAAAATAAAAAAAAAAATGCCAAAAGTTGTTTGAGTTCTAAGGTGGTAAGTATGTAGGAAGAGATCCTTTTTGACTGCAGATCTCTCAACATTTCTTCCATTATCATAAGTTTGTCATCTCACTGCAAGTTTTTAACATTTTGTTAAGCTACTCCCTTTTGGCATTTTTGCAGCTAGCAGCCTAGCCTACTTAGAGACCCAATTCGGTCCATTCTGTGTCCAAAGCAGCCACGAGAAGCTGCATTCTTTATCCTGTCACCAGATGGTGCCCATTTTCGACTGACCAGTGCATTACGTAGAATAAGGAGCCACATTTTCTTATCCATTGCAGCATTATCAGAAGGCCAAAGCCGCTGCATTTCAGCATTCTCTAGTACATCTTCTCCTTGTGACTGTCTCCATTCTCTAGAAGTGTCTATGGGCTCTCCAGATGGCTGTCCCAGATCTTTGTCCAGTAGGCTGGCAAGAAACTGCAAATGCCAAAAAAAAAAGTCATTAGGAACATGACCATTAGGGAAAAAATTTTTTTGATAGAATATAATCATTATTGATTTTGTTTCTTTAGGAATGTCAGCATTTACTGGAGAGACAGAGGAACAAGGCATGCAGAGTATGGGCCGGGGACATGCACCTGGCTCTACCAATCAACATCCATGTTGTAGCCTTCATGGAGCGAGTGTGAAAATGCACATTCTTATGGGCGAAGGTATAGGGAAGCTTCGTGTCTGTAATATGTGTATGTCAGCTACTTGAGCAAGGTTAAGACAAGAAAAAATAAACAACTCATACTGCCTTGATGATGGCTGTGCCATGACTGGTTATCACCCAAGTGACGGGGCATGAATGGACAATTGCAGTGGGGGTCAGATGTCTGGCAGGTGCTGGGACAGAAAGGTATAAAACCCAAAAATATTTTACTAATTAACACTGAGTAAGGATAAATGTTCAAAATGGAATGATTCCAAAATAACTATACTATTCTCTACTGTAACATGACTGAATATCAAGATTAACCAAACAGGCACCAGACAACAGGTTAGACATCCAGCTAGCTTTACTAGAGATATACTATCTGTATATACAGTATCACATGACACAGATAACCTATTAGCACTAACATGCTTGTTAAAGCTATTTTTTTTTATTTATTTGCCCTTTGTTGATCAGATTAGTCCTACTAGGCCAAAAGCCTCTTTTCAGATGAGACCTGAGGTGGTATTCATACTAACTGGGGTAAATTTGGCCAGGACAACAGGAGACTTATTCTATTCTTTTCAATAGGTGCCATGAGATCTTGTACATCCACCTAAGCTACCACCAAGTCAGACAGATGGGACCTCTGTTTAATGCCTCATCTGAAGGGTAACACACTGAGGAGTGCAGCATCCCCTAATACTGCACTCCACTGTCCGTAAAGGAAAAATGACTCCAATCACATCATATAGGAAGAGAACCTACAGCTTTCCGATCTTCTACCATCAAAGGTGCTACCTGATGAGTCACTGAAATTAGCTCTGATGCTCACACTAACAATATAGTATCACAACTAAAATTAACCGCACTCAAAAAATGAACGAAGAGAAGAACTTTTAACTAAGAAACGAACTTCGTGACAATAACAGCATTCAAAGAATAGTAAATCACACCAGCAACTCTTGTAGTACTTCAGCACTTTCGTCTTATTTATTATCAAGACTTCTTCAGAAAGACATGTTTCATAACTGTGAGCAACCTTTTTCACTTTGTTTAAATACATTAGTTCTAGCAGTCCATTTAAATTAACAAC
Organism: Protopterus annectens; assembly: GCF_019279795.1. Taxonomy (NCBI): domain Eukaryota; kingdom Metazoa; phylum Chordata; order Ceratodontiformes; family Protopteridae; genus Protopterus; species Protopterus annectens. The sequence continues at coordinate 21,584,156 of NC_056741.1, forward strand.
AGTTCCTTTCCAATAGTAAAGTGTGAACAGCCAAGGTGCTGTGAGCATTTTCATTAACATAACAATCGCAGTCACCAGACTAATCCCCGCCGACCCCCCCCATCCCTCAGTCTCATTTCTCACACAGCCATTCAAGGGGTGGTACCATCCAAACCAGCCCACGGACGGTATCACCCGCACTGACCCTGTCTTCTGGGACTGTCTATTATACATATTCTCCTACCCATCAAACCCCGGCTCCACACTCCATTTCCTGAGCAGCCCCCAAACATCCCCCCCTCAAGTCCACACCACATTCCTCCCACTCCCCCCTCCGATTGCATACCCACACATTTCTCTACACACATACTGATACCCAAGCATAATAGGATTCTCCACCTGATTCCTCCACCTTCGTCCATGCCCTTCTTTGCTTACCTTTGGAGGCACAGAATCATAAGTTACGCAAAGAAACTATACCTAATTTCTGGGTCATCCCATCGGGGACGCACCAATCTGGGGGTTAATATTAGAATTATCATAGCATGACTCTCATACTTCCCGGTCCCCCCCCCCCTTTTTTTTTTGCACACGGCACCACATGGCTATTACTGTTTGACCAATTTCCCTTATGTAACTTCGATTATTAGGTTAATGAAAATGCACACAGCACCTTGGCGGTTCACACTTTACTATTGGAAAGGAACCGTTGTTAATTTAAATGGACTGCTAGAACTAATGTATTTAAATTAAGTTAAAAAGGTTGCTCACAGTTATGAAACATGTCTTTCTGAAGAAATCTTGATAATAAATAAGACAAAAGCGCTAAAGTACTACAAGAGTTGTTGGTGTGATTTACTATTCTTTGAATGCTGTTATTGTCACGAAGTTCGTTTCTTAATATAGTGTCACAGTTACCATCTGGGCTGTCACCTTGTTTTAATGTTAAATAACTTATCTATAATTTATTTACACATTTATTCTATACTAGCTGTAACTATATGTAAATATGTCATGGGAACTTACTACAGTTCTCAACAGAGCCTAGTAATATAATATAATATAATATAATATAATATAATATAATGTAATGTAATGTAATGTAATGTAATGTAATATAATATAACACAGGGACTAGAAATCCTCCCCTGCTGGTCTCACAGTGAGTTCATCTCCCCAAGCCAGATGTGTCTCATAGCGTTTGCGGCACCTATCCTGTGGCAAATAACACCACTAATATAACTAAAGCCTGCTGGAATCCCAACTGTCCTGAAGAACCTTGCCAAATTTAAATCCCCAAGCCAGATGTGTCCCATAGCATTTGCTGCACCTATCCTGTGGCAAATACCACTCATCATCTTCTTTCGGCTGTTCCCATTAGGGGTTGCCACAGCGGATCATCTGTTTCCATTTCTTCCTGTCCTCTGCATCTTGCTCTGCCACACCAACCACCTGCATGTCCTCTCTCACCACATCCATAAACCTTATCTTAGGCCTTCCTCTTTTCCTGTTACCTGGTAGCTTCATCTTTAGCATCTTTTTCCCAATGTACTCAACTTCCCTCCTCAGCACATGTCCAAACCAATGTAATCCTGCCTCTCTGGCTTTGTCTCCAAACCTTCCAACCTGGGCTGACCCTCTTATATACTTATTCCAAATCCTGTCCACCCTCGTCACACCCAGTGCAAATCTTAACATCTTTAACTCTGCCACATCCAGCTCAAACTCCTGCCTTTTTGTCAATGCCACTGTCTCCAACCCATATAACATAGCTGGTCTCACTACCCTCTTGTAGATCTTCCCTTTCACTCTTACTGGTACTCATCTGTCACAAATCACTCCTGACACTCTTCTCCACCCATTCCATCCTGCCTGTACTCTCTTCTTCACCTCTCTTCCACACTCACCATTACTCTGAACTATTGATCCCAAGTATTTAAACTCATCCACCTTCGCCACCTCTACTCCTTGCATCTTCACCATTCCTCTATCCTCCCTCTCATTCACACACATATATTCTGTCTTAGTCCTGCTGACCTTCATTCCTCTTCTCTCTAAAGTATATCTTCATCTCTCCAGGGTCTCCTCCACCTGTTCCCTACTCTCACTACAGAGAACAATGTCATCTGCAACTATCATAGTCCACGGGGACTCCTGTCTGATCTTGTCTGTCCACCTGTCCATCACCATTAAAAATAAGAAAGGGCTCAGAGCTGATCCTTGATGTAATCCCACCTCCACCTTAAACGCATCTGACACTCCCACCGCAGACCTCACCACTGTCACACTTCCCTCGTACATATCCTGTACCACTCTTACATACTTCTCTGACACTCCCGACTTCCTCATACAATACCACAACTCCTCTCTAAGCACCCTGTCATATGCTTTCTCTACGTCTACAAAAACACAATGCAACTCCTTCTGACCTTCTCTGTACTTCTCCATCAACACTCTCAGAGCAAACGTCGCATCTGTAGTGCTCTTTCCTGGTATGAAACCAGACTGCTGATCAGTAATCATCACCTCCCTTCTTAACCTAGCTTCCACTACTCTTTCCCATAACTTCATGCTGTGACTGATCAATTTAATCCCTCTGTAGTTGCTACAGCTCTGCACATCACCCTTATTCTTAAAAATCAGTACCAAAACACTTTTTCTCCATTCCTCAGCCATCCTCTCACTTTCCAAGATTTCATTAAACAATCTGGTTAAAAACTACACTGCCATTTCACCTAAACACCTCCATGCTTCCACAGGTATGTCATCTGGACCAACAGCCTTTCCATTCTTCATCCTTTTCATAGCTATCCTTACTTCCTCCTTGCTAATCCATTGTACTTCATGATTCACTATCCCCACATCATCCAACCTTCTCTCCCTCTCATTCTCTTCATTCATCAACTCCTCAAAGTACTCTTTCCATCTCCTGAACACACTATCCTTGCTTGTGAGTATGTTTCCCTCATTATCCTTTATCACCTTTACCTGCTGCACATCTTTCCTAGCTCGGTCCCTCTGTCTAGCCAATCGGTACAGGTCATTTTCTCCCTCCTTAGTGTCCAACCTTTCATACAACTCTTCATATGCCTTATCCTTAGACTTCACCACCTCTCTCTTTGCCATGCACCTCATCTCCTTATACTCCTGTCTACTTTCTTCATCTCTGACAATCACACTTCTTCTTTGCCAACCTCTTTCTCTGTATACTCTCCTGTACTTCCTCATTCCACCACCATGTCTCCTTGTCGTCCTTCCTCTGTCCAGATGTCATACCAAGCACCTTTATAGCCATCTCCCTTACTAGCTCTGCTATTTGGTAACTCTACACTGCCACCCAATGCCTGTCTTATCTCATCCCTGAACTCCACCTCACAATTACCCTTTTTCAATTTCCACCATTTGATCATTGGTGCTGCCGTCACACTCCTCCTCCTCTTCTTGATCACCAGTGTCATCCTACAAACCACCATCCTATGCTGCCTAACTACACTTTCCCCGGTCACCACTTTACAGTCTCCAATCTCCTTCAAACTGGCCCTCCTACATAAGATATAATCCACCTGTGTGCATCTTCCTCCACTCTTATATGTCACCCTATGCTCCTCCCTCTTGTTAAAATATGTATTTACCACAGCCATGTCCATCCTTTTCGCAAAATCCACTACCATCTGACCTTCTGCATTCCTTTGTTTAACACCATAGCTATCCATCACTTCCTCATCCCCTCTGTTCCCTTCACCAACATGCCCATTGAAATCTGCTCCAATCACCACTCTCTCACCCTTGGGTACAGTCATCACCACTTCATCCAACTCACTCCAAAATTTTTCTTTCTCATCCATCACACACCCAACTTGTGGAACATATGCACTAACAACATTCATCATTACATCATCAATTTCCAGCTTCATAAACATCACTCTATCTGACACTCTTTTCACCTCCAAAACACTCTTAGCATACTGTTCCTTCAGCATAACTCCTATGCCATTTCTCCTCCCATCCGCACCATGAAAAAAAATTTGAACCCACCTCCGATACACCTAGCCTTACTCCCCTTCCATCTGGTCTCTTGCACACACACTAGACCAACCTTCCCTCTGTCCATCATATCGGGTAGCTCTCTCCCTATACCAGTCATACTCCCAACATTCAAAGTTCTGACCCTCACTACTACAGTCCTAGACTTTCTCCTCTCTTTCTGCCTTTGGCCATGCCTTCCGCTGCTTCTCCTCCTTCGGCCAACAGTTGCCCAATTTCAACCAGTGCCCTGTTGGCTAACAGTACTGGTGGCGGTCGTTGTTAACCCGGGCCTCGACTGATCTGGTATGTAAATATTTACTGGTGTCCACATGAATTATTTGGCAAAGTTTTACACTGGATGCTCTTCCTGACGCAACCCTCCCCATTTATCCGGGCTTGGGACCAGCACAAAGAAATGCACTGGCTTGTGCATCCCTGTGGTAAATACCACAAATATAACTAAAGCCTACGGGAACCCCAAATGTCCTGAAGAACCTTGCAGAACTTAAATCCCCAAGCCAGTTGTGTCCCATAGCATTGCTGGCACCTATCGTATGGCAAATAATACCACTAGAATAACTAAAGCCAGAGGAAATCCCAACTGTCCTGAAGAACCTTGCAGAACTTAAATGTATGTCTCATTATAATACAAAAGGCATTAGTAGGTTGTGTTATTTTTTTTTTTTATTTTGCTGTAATCCGTAACGCACTGAGTATAACTGCATGACCCAGCAGTAGGGATTTCAGTTTGCCCCCATGCAAAACATCCTGGTTTCTAACCTTCAAGTCTGTAAAACACTCCACTCTAAACTATAATACTAGCCCTTAAAGTCTGTAAAGAAATGTTTGGCCATGTGTTCTTTCTTGTATGAGATATATCCCCAGTACCCTTCCAGTCTGTTTCTTAGAATCAACAATAGCTGACTCATTCACTTACAGCCCTTAGACAAGGTAATTTCTTAGGGCAACCAAATGGTCAAATTAAAAGAGGTCTCACTACTTTAAAAAAAAAGGCATTAGTAACAAAAGAAGGCCTAACATTATAGATGTGACTTCAGAGCATGTGATAGTTTATTTTTTAATCGCACATACCTTGCTTAGATCATCCCGCTCCATTTGTCATACGGGCTCACTCCTCTCCCCTGCCCACAATTCCCACCCGCCCCCAATACTCCTACATTTACAGCTACATAACCCCTCCCACCCTCCAATCACAACACTTCACACACTCAACAACCACCCTATAACCTAAATTAGCTAATCAAAAACTAATCTCTAGAACATAACAAACGGCCCTCAGTACACACCCAATCACTAAGCATACATCACCAATACCCTATCCTCACATTAATCCCACATTAAACAAAAACACATACCTACTTACCCTACATCCACAGATAGTACAATATGTTACTTTACCAAATTCCAACCCTTTTCCTCCTATTAATAGCTGCACAGCTCATATCATATCATGCACATCTTAATACCCCATGGCAACAGCAAACCCCCACAACTCCCTATCCACCAAAACAAATAGAAACCTCTATTATCATTGCTACTAACATCTTTAATATCAAGACCACTTCCCTTTACACATTGCACCTTGTCCCCCACAAATCACAATCACCTACATCACTGACAAATGATAAACCATTAACAAAGATACATAAAAGTAATAGTTAACATTGCATCACAACTAATTCTTAGTGGAGATCTACATCCCAACCCTGGCCCCCCAACAATACCTGTCAGCCTGCCATCAACTCAGCTAACTTTCACCAGACAAAACTCCCAATGTCCTAATATTAAATATAAACCCTTGACGTATTCTCAACAAGACTAGTGAACTTCATGCCACCCTCTCACACTACACACCCAATATAGTTGTCTTAACAGAAACATGGCTTAAATCAGAAATCAACAACAATGAGATAACACCCCCTGGGTAAAACAACAATGAGATAACACCCCCTGGGTAAAACAACAGTGAGATAACACCCCCTGGGTAACAACAATGAAATAACACCCCCTGGGTAAAACAACAGTGAGATAACACCCCCTGGGTAAAACAACAATGAGATAACACCCCCTGGGTAAAACAACAATGAGATAACACCCCCCTGGGTAAAACAACAATGAGATAACACCCCCTGGATAAAACAACAATGAGATAACACCCCCTGGTTATACCATACATAGACAAGACCGGATAGGAAAAAGAGGCGGAGGTGTAGCCATACTATACAAAATAATCTAACCCTCAAAGCTATAGACATAAGCATCCCACATATACTAATGCAGAAATACTATTAAGTAAACTTTTACTTAATTCAAAAAAGCAAATAAACATAATAGGTGTCTACATCCCACCAGGGAATAATATCCTAGCCCTAGAGCACATCCTACAATGGGCAAATAAGCTCCTTCCCCAAGCAACAATTATACTTGGAAACTTTAATATTGATTGGTATTCCTGTAACTCAAACATACCCACAAACCACTTTTCTCACTACAGCTTCTCCCTGCTAATCCAAAACACTACCAGGATAGACAAAACATAAAAAAGAATCAATCCTAGATTGGATACTTGCCGGTCAACCTAATGTCTCAACTCACAGGCTGTCTCCCCGACAACCGTAGTGACCACCACTCCACCTTTCTACTCTAGCAGCAAATAAACTCTTCCAAAACCCCATCATATCAGCAAATCAGAAACAAAAAAATTCAATACCCCAAGAGTTCATATATGCACTCAAAAGCTGCAGATGGGCACCTCTCAAGTACCTCCCATTAGACAAGGCAGTGGCGTTATTTAACTCCACCTTCCTTAGCATCCAAATAAGCTTGTAGCACCTAGGACAATTAAGCTAAAACCCAACTACGCCCCATGGCTAACCAAACAAACAAGAGCGCTACTAAAAGCAAGAGACAAAGCTTGGGATAATTGGCACCATAACAAATCACTAACCAATCATCCGAAATACTTAGAACTAAGAAATTCTGCCAAAAAAATGTAAGACGAGAAAAAAAGAATATTATGCTAAAATACAACTAGAACACCAAAGAAACCCACAAAAGTTCTGGTCAGCAATCAAGAAAATCCTTCAGCCTGGTCAAATCACTACCCCCCTCCCCAAACACTGGCAACACTGTAGATGACATACCCACACAGTTTAACAAAATTTTCACCAATTCTATACTCAAACTAACAAACACTAGCCACTCCCCCACTCCTCTTTCTCCAACACAAAACAATAACTTCTCCCTACAACCTATTCCTACTGCCACCATAAAAAATACATCAAAAAACTCAAAACAACAACCCTAGCTGCAGACAACCTACCCACAGACTATCCCAAAATCATTACAGAAGCCATCGTGTACCCTATCTCCATCCTTATAAACTGCTACCTGAACAACAGGTCCCAACTGTCTGGAAAATAGCCCTTATCATTCTATTACATAAAGTTAGTTGGGATATTTTGCAGTCACCCTAATGATAATGGACATCAGCTGGGTATAACAACCCTTGTGTTTCTTATGCTTAGTCAAACACTCTGCTTATGCTATGCTGATGAGGTCATAACAAGGCCGAAATATGCATATCCATAGCTAGTGGGGTTTGGCTTTATTGGCCTGAAATTGTCCATTAAAACAACTTCAAATGTAAAAGTCATGGGCAATCAGAATCACCATATAACTGAAACACCTGATGTTCATAAGGGTCATTTGCATATATCCCATGTGCCTCTGTTACAGGAGGTTTGGGAGGTCACTCATTGAAAGTTCTAGCTTGGCTGGAGTTTTCATTTAGTTTTTTCTGATTGTTTTTTCAGTGTGACCTTCTAACTCTTTTTACTAATAAAAATTCTGGAAAAATGCATCCATACCCAATTCCTCCATTATCTCCTGACTAACAATCTACTATCCAAAACTCAACATGGATTCCGCCCACATCATTGTACAACCACTGCCCTTCTAAGCTTCACTAACTTTGTCAACCTTCTCAGAAATGAAGATAACCTAGTCTCATCTATCTTTCTGGACCTGTCAAAAGCATTTGACACGGTCTCACACTCCAGACTGATAAACACACTATCAGAATTTAAAACCAGCCACTCCACACTCACCTGGTTCCAGAGCTAGCTCACTGGGAGGCAGCAAACAGTCAAATGGGGTCCCACAAGGATCCATTCGTGGCCCTCTTCTCTTCACATTATTCACTAATAGCCTACATACTGCCACTAATGAAGCCATGTTAATACAATACGCCGATGACTCTACCTTAATTTGTGCAGCTCCAACACTCCACTATCTTCAGGTAATAACCCAGCAACCCTTCTCTAAAGTAGAAACCTGGCTAACCAATACCCATTTAATACTCAGTCCCAACAAAACAAACTCATCCTGTTTCACCATACAAGATCCCCAGACCCCTCTTCACTATTCAAAATCACCTCAGCAAACAATACCATCATTACCCCTGTTTCCTACACCAAACTCCTGGGACTAGTAATAGAACAAAACATGAACTTTTATCTCCACATAAATCAAACAATCAAAAAAGTCCACAAAAATGGGTGGCCTGTACAGGAACAAACTTTTCCTCACAGACAAATCTAAAATCTCCATTGCCAGAACCCATCTTCTTTCCACACTGCTATATGCGTCTCCCATCCTTACTAACCGAACGAAAACTTACATAGACAAACTAGATAGCTGCTATAATAAAATAGCAAAGTTTGCTACAGATCCCATCATTGTCACGCTCTCAAAGAACTCTCTTTGCTAGAATTCCCCAGCCTACTAATTTTTAACCAGTTCTCATGGACCACCAAATAGTCAACTAACCTGAAAAAACACTCGCTCTCAAAGGCCTACTTACTCACTGTTCCAATAACCAGACCCTGTGCCCCAGTAACAAAAACCTAGTAAACATCACTAAAAGTAGGGATAATGCTGGTGACTTGCTATATTCAAACAGTATCAGATATAACCTCTAACTACACCTCTATCTACTCTATAACTCCTGTAACCTCCTCTTCCCTTACCTATATCCCCTTGTCTTCCTCACTCAGATATAACCTCTAACTACACTTCTATCCACTCTATAACTCCTGTAACCTCCGGCTCCCTTACCTATATCCCCTTGTCTTCCTCACTCAGATATAACCTCTAACTACACTTCTATCCACTCTATAACTCCTGTAACCTCCTGCTCCCTTACCTATATCCCCTTGTCTTCCTCACTCAGATATAACCTCTAACTACACTTCTATCCACTCTATAACTCCTGTAACCTCCTGCTCCCTTACCTATATCCCCTTGTCTTCCTCACTCAGATATAACATCTGACTACACTTCTATCCACTCTATAACTCCTGTAACCTCCTCCTCCCTTACCTATATCCCCTTGTCTTCCTCACTCAGATATAACCTCTAACTACACTTATATCCACTCTAACTCCTGTACCCGCCTCCTCCCTTACCTATATCCCCTTGTCTTCCTCACTCAGATATAAACTCTAACTACACTTCTATCCACTCTATAACTCCTGTAACCTCCTGCTCCCTTACCTATATCCCCTTGTCTTCCTCACTCAGATATAACCTCTAACTACACTTCTATCCACTCTATAACTCCTGTAACCTCCTGCTCCCTTACCTATATCCCCTTGTCTTCCTCACTCAGATATAACCTCTAACTACACTTCTATCCACTCTATAACTCCTGTAACCTCCTCCTCCCTTACCTATATCCCTTGTCTTCCTCACTCAGATATAACCTCTAACTACACTTCTATCCACTCTATAACTCCTGTAACCTCCTCTTCCCTTACCTATATCCCCTTGTCTTCCTCACTCAGATATAACCTCTAACTACACTTATATCCACTCTAACTCCTGTACCCGCCTCCTCCCTTACCTATATCCCCTTGTCTTCCTCGCAGTTGTAAACTCTACTCTGTCAGATGACATACTAAATATTCTGTAGAGGGTTAAGAAAATCTAAGACATGCTGTACTGTATTTGTACTTTATTTGTGTGTTAATGTCATCTCTCATGTATATATTGTTGTTTATTAATCTCCTATGTATATACATTGCTTTACTGATCTCTGCTAGACTGTAAGTAGATACATATAAGCTATATAGTAAACTTTTTCTTTGTTGTACTAAAAATGTATTCGTAAAAATGAACTTTGCTGGAGCTTTTCTCCTCGGGCCTCCGCTGAAAATGGACACTGTTGTCCAGTCGGACCATCTCGGTAAACAAATGTTAAATAAATAAATATAGTATAATATAATAATATAATATAATATAATATAATATAATATAATATAATATAATATAATATAATGTAATGTAATATAACATAATATAATATAATATAATATAACCACAGCTGTTTTATCCCTCTCTCAAAGTTTAGCCCTTTAAATGATACACTTCATATACCTGGAAGGCTTTTTAATTGCTAATCTGCTTCTTGCAACATACTAATTTTTAGGTACAATGTATACATAGGCTCCTCCCAAAGACCTCTTTACAGGCAAAGGAATTTCTGAACATGGCATTAAGTTACTGGCATGAGTACCACTCTATTCAGGAGTTGTCTGAGTTCACAGCCTGCTTTATACTGACTAGAACTTAGTCAATTTTAATTTGGTTGTGTTTTGCTAATGTCATTTTCAGTCTGAGAATGTCAGTTGTAGGAAACCTGCATAAAACAAGATAGCAGTGAACTGGAGAAATAGCCATATGTTATGGCAGGAGCTTTTGACAAATGTTTTCTGTTTCTCCAGGATGGTCTTTTATCAGCTACTAATGTGACACAGGATCTAGATTCATTGGATACAACTGTTGTTGTAGCAAACTGGATAAATCATGTTCAATGTTCTGATATGGCCTAGGATCTTAACTGGGATCATTACTGGTTAACTTCCAGGTAGACCAAGTCCAAAAGACTCTGTCTCCACATCACGAATCTTACTCATTCGCAAAGCTCAAAATAATTCTGATTCTAATAACTCTCTCACCTTCACAACAGTACCTACAAACTATATAAAATCTCTTCTCTCTAAACTTAAACCATGCTGTCCTTCTGTAGACAATCTACCCTCTTATTTCCTACAGATTGCTGCTGAACCACTAGCTCTTCCTATATCCATCTTATTCAATTGCTCCATCTCTGAATCTTATGTCCCCTCGCTAAGGAAAACATTTTACATCCTGCCTATTCATAAAAGAGGCAACTCCACCGACATTAGTAATTTCAGGCCTATTGCAATCCTGTCCCCCTCTCAAAAATTTGGAAAAATGTATCCATAAACAAATTATGCAATACTTACTTCAGGAAAACCTACTGACCCCCACTCAACATGGCTTTCGCCCCACAGTACCTCAGCTGCACTAATATCTTTTATTAACACCCGTATCCCTTGCCCGAGATAACAACCAACTTGTCTCCTGCTTATTCCTGGACCTCTCCAAGGCCTTTGACATAGTCTCCCACCCTCTTCTTTTGGCCAAACTATCTAACCTTAATTTCTCATCTTCTACAATTTCCTGGTTTTCCAGCTACCTCTCTGACTGTCAGCAATCTGTCAAATGGCTCTATCCCCTCCCCTCCTAGTAATGATGAGAGTCCCCCAAGGATCTAGCCTCGGCCCACTACTCTTTAATATATTCACTAATCTGCTCTATACCTCCTGTCCACAGTCATCCCTTATTCAATATGCTGATGACTCTCAGTCACCACCATCTCTGACACTCCCTCTGACCTCTACTCTCTTACCCAAAAATCCTTTTCGTCCGAGTCCTGGCTCTGTGACAACAAATTAATCCTCAGCCCCAAGAAATCTATGCTATTACTCTTTCTCTCCAAAAACCTTACTAATCTGAAATCTACATTTAAAATACTCTCCAGCAATAACACAATCATCACCGTAGAACCAAGTACAAAACTGCTAGGTGTCACAATCCATGACCAACTTAAGTTTGACTTGCATGTATCTAATTGCATAAAAAAGACACATCAAAAACTAGGACTTCTTTAGCACAATAAAAATATTTAGCTGCAAACACAAACATAACTCTCTCACATGCCTACCTCCTACCTACTCTATTGTATAGCTGTCACATCTTTACCAATCTGAACTCCTTCCTCCTAACCAAACTTAAATCTACCTACAATAAAGTGGTTATTTGCAGCTAACCATCCATATCAGTCTCATCACTGTCTTTCCCTTAAACAATTAGACTGGCTGGAATTACCCCACCAGCTCCTCCTACCTCAACTACGGATTATTCACTCTATCCTTTACCAGAACTCATTCTGTCCTAGCCTAACTCCTATTATCTCTAAATATTGCCCCACCAAACCTCTACATAGCTCTGAACACGATCTGTTATAAATATATAAACCCAAGACCAAAACTGGTTGAACCTTGTACAGTTATACTCCTGTCCTATCCTGGAACAAGCATCCCTTAGAAATTAGATCCCTAAAACATCCATAGCAATTCAAAACAGCCTCTAGAGAATATCTGAAAACAATCTGGGCTTGCCACTGCACTTATCCTCCCTAAGCTACCTACCCCTGCACCTAAGACTCCTTTCACCTCCCCTCATCCCACGTTTACTCTTTTCCTGTTTACCATCTTACCCCCTTCTCTTTCCTTTTTTGCATAATTTCTGCTACCTCCCTCCCTCCTCTACCTACAATCTATTTGTTAGCTTTTCTACTACCTGTTACTCATCTCTTTGCTACCCCCCTCTCCCATTACTCACTCCCACTTTTAAACCGTACTAGGCATAATGGTTTTACAAATTTAGTGTGCAAAGATATAGAACTATTCATCTCTTTGCTACCCCCGTCTCCCATTACTCACTCCCACGTTTAAACCTTACTAGGCATAATGTTTTACAAATTTAGTGTGCAATGACATAGAACTATTTATATATATCTCTTACCCGATTAATGCTATACCCTTTGCATAACCTCATTATTACAACCTTTGTAAAGCCAAACTCATATTGTATGTTAATTGTGAATGGCTACCTGACTTTGTATCCAAAATTTATACTACTATGTTATTAAATTTATCTTACTGTGGAGCTTTTCTTTCTGGGTCTCCACTGAAAATGAGCCACTAGGCTCAGTCAGACTAACCTAGTCAACAAATGTAAAATAAATAAATAATAATCTCTGCATACCTAATAAATGTGGGTAGTATATTCCTTTTTCAACCTGCCCGACACCGAAAGTAATTTCTACCTATTTTCTTATTCATACTTTTCCAGAGTACCAGTAGTTGATTATTCCTTGTATTTTTTCTTATCTTATGAGTATCTTAAGAGTATAATTCCTAAAGTAAATTCAACAGCCTAATTTGTTTACGCAGTTATGTACCATTTTACGTCACCTCTTATTTGCCTATAATATACTGAAAATAAATTAAATCTTTTAAGTCTTTTGTCGTAGTTCATATTTTTTCAGGCCCTTAAGAGTCTTAGTAAAATATATTTTTGCCTTTTCCAGCTTAACTATGTCAGATCTGCTGTATGTGCAAAACTTACACCATATTCCATAAGTTCATAGGTGTGTACTAGGCTAATGGCCCTGGAGCCTTTACAAGCCTAGCCCATAGGATTACTTTGGCATCATACCACCCGACCTTAGTTTCCAGTGCCTCTGTCGAGTAGAGCCACTGGAGTGAACCCCAGGGTGAATTTTCTATTTCCCATCCCCTCATCAAGATTTCTCTTGAAGAGGGTCAGTGAGGTGCTCTGTTTGACATGTATGGGAAGTCTATTCCATAGCATGGGCAGTCTCTGGGTTATGAACCTGTCCCTCCAGCATGTTCTGTTGATTGTGGTAATGAGGGTAAGGTCTCTGGATCGTGTGGTGCAGAGTGATTGGGATTTCTTTAGATGTAGCATTTCTAACAGAGCTGGGTTAGATATGGCTTTGTAAGTCAAGCAGAGATCGCCTCTAAGTAGGCGATATGAGACCGAGAATAGTTGGAGTTTTTTGAGTCTGTCTATATAGGGCAAGTGTTTAAGGCCTAGGATCCTCTTTGTGAGGTACTTTTGCGGCCTCTCCAGTTGTTGCATGTGTCTAGTGAGGTACATGCCAAATGGGGCATTGCAGTCGATGATTGGCCTAATGAGGGAAGAGTAGAGGAAGACAATGACCTCTTTCTTCCTGGATGCAAAACCCTTAGTAATGAGATGTGCCACATAGAAGGACTTTCTGACCACAATGGCAGTGTGGTGGTCAAAAGAGAGGTTGCTGTCAACTTGTATTCCCAGATCTCTTATAACGCCTTCTGTGTTCAGTGTTCTACCATCGATGTGGTAGTTCCTGGGAACTGGGGTTTTCCCAAAGGGGATGACAACACATTTTTTGGCATTGACCTTAAGGCCATGGTTCTGACACCAGTCGTTGGTCTCAGTGAGGCCTTTCTGTAGGATGTCAACATCAGTTAGGGAGTTAATAATGGCTCCCAACTTGCAATCATCTGCAAACTTTGTCAGCCGGAGTCCCTTCGTGTTGGCATAGACTTCTGAGAAGTAGATACCAAAGAGAAGAGAACCCAGGACCGATCCCTGTGGAAATCCACTCATGACTGGTCGGCAGTCTGACTTGGAGTCAGCTACTTTCACACCATGGGTTCTATCTGTGAGCCAGTTTGCAATCCACCTAGTGATACAGGGGTTGATGCCTAGCTTGGTGAGGTTTTCTATGATTCCTGAGTGGAGAATGGTATCAAAGGCCTTGGCCAGATCAAGGTAGGCTGTATGAACCACCTTGCCTTCATCCACAGCTCTGGTGATTGACTCAAAGAGGTCGACCAAGTTGAGCAGGCATGATCTACCCTTCACAAAACCAAACTGTGTGGGATCCAGAGTTTGGAGATTCCCTATATCCTTGTTTATTAGGTCCATGGTGATGCGTTCCATAGCTTTGCATATCAGACTTCTCAGGCTAATGGGGCGATTATTCCCAGGATCTGTAGTCGCTCCTCCTTTGTGGAGAGGGATGACTATAAGCAGTGCGCCATTCAGTAGGGACAAAGCCTGAGGTGAGGCTGTGATTGAACAGGGCACACAGGTGTGGTACCAGTTCACTCTGTAGTTCATGTAGAACACAGCCAGGGATATTGTCAGGTCCCATAGAAGCTGTATTCTTGGCCTTGGACAGTGCTGTTTTAACCTGTGCAGCAGTAATACTGGGTGCCTGGCAATCTACTGGTATTGTGATTGGTCCTTTGGGGAGAAGGGGTAAAGTTGGCACTGAATCTGTTGGCCAGTATATTGGCAATATCTGTTGGCTTGGTATAGGAGGTACAATTGTGCAGTAGATCAGAGCAAATCTGGGTATTGCCATGGAGGTTCTTTACATAACTATAGAAGGCCTTGTGGTTGTCTTTACTATCTGCTGCAATTCTCTTTTCATAGCTAGCTTTAGAGGATTTCATGAGGGATCTCAACTTTATGTTGAGGCTGATAAGGGAGTTTTTCCAGTCTTGGAACTTCACCTTATTCCGCATCAGTTTCCTCCTTCTGTTGTAGAGTTTGTTTATGGCAGGGGACCACCAGATTGGCTTCCTTTTTTGGAGGAGAGCATCTTGTTTCTATTGGGTATGGCGAGATCCTTGCATTTGTGTATGTGTTTGTACAGTGCATTGGCACATGATTCAGCGGTCGTGCAACTATTCTCCATTTGCATAGGTGCCAAGAAGTTAGCCACCTCTGTTCTTAGGAGCCCAAAGTTAGCTTTGTAGAAGTTTTTCATGGTGGTTACCTGTACAGGGGGGGGGGGGGGATTTCAAAGGTGATTAGTTTATGGTCGGATCTAACCAGGGAGGAGTTAACCACTGGTATAGAGCAATGGTCACCCATGTTAGTAATGACCAGGTCAAGGATGTTGCTACCTCTAGTGGGGGTAAGAACGAGCTGGTCTAGGGCATTGGAATTAATGAGTTCCAGGAAACATTGGGCAAGTATATTGGTACATGAGTAGTTTTCCCAGTTAATGGAGGGATAGTTGAAGTCTCCCAGTATGAGAGTGTTATGTTGGACCATAATATTCTCCAGGGTGGTTAGGAACATGGAGTGAGTGTCTTGGGACATGGTTGGGGACCTATAACAGGCTTTAACCTGAATCTCTGATCCGTTATGTTGGCCTAAAGGTGTGGAATGAGTTATAGCCTGGTAGTGCAGGGGTGTCTTCTGCTGCCTTGAACCAGGTCTCTGTTACAGCACAAATGTCAATGTTCTCCATTTTAAGGAGTGTTTCAAGATAGTGCATTTTGAGATTTAGACTTCTAGTGTTGAGCAGCATGACCCTCACATTGCATTTGTTTGTAGCTGTTACTGTGGTAATTTGGTCTTTGGAACACTGCCTATAAAAGGCACTATAGGGGTGGCAAGAGCCTTGGCCAGTATCTGGAAGCCCAGGGGTGACAGATGCAGGCCATCTCTGGCAAAACATCGAGGTCTGTCAGTCATTTCATCTCAAGCAGACATATACTGGATCCCCTTAGAATGAATTAGCCAATTGTTGAAATCAATCATTTTCTGCTTGTACTGTGGTATCATTTATTTATTTTATTTTATTTATTTTACATTTGTTAACTGGGAAATTCTGACTGGACCAGGTCCATTTTCAGCGGAGGCCTGGGGAGAAAAGCTCCAACATCAAGTTATACAAATACAGTACATCCAGCATAATACACAAAACAGGTTACATCATGTATGCTGAGCATAGTAATATAACAAGAAATTAATAAAAACACTCCAGGTAAAATAAGATATAGAACATGGGTAAAAAGACAATGTCAGTTATACACTGGTAAGAGAAGAAAATATATTAAGTAAGATTCTACAGTTAAAAGTACCCTTTCAGATGACCAAGCCTACAGGGGATCAGAGCTCCAGCATGTGATCAGAGAGGAATTTGGGGAGTTAATAGTAGTATGGGTAGGGTTATGTGATACAATCATTCTGGGTGATGGTAGGATGCTGCTCAGGGCTAGGGTTGTACCTGCCTGGGCTACATAATCCAAAAGCTCCTCCATGTCTCGTTTCATGTAGTCCAGGGAGGTACGTCTCAAGTCATTCACACCCGCATGTACAATGACAGAGTCATATTTGCACCTGTTGTTGAAGGACCTGAGTACATGCGTTATGTAGTGGATCCTGGCACCTGACAGGCAGCTGACTGTTACTTTCTCTTTATTCAACCTAGTGAGTGGGACATCAGTGTGCCTCACTATCGAGTCACCCATTACTGGTCTTACTGTTGTTGTTGCATTTATTTTACCTGGGGAGCTACTACGTATTCAGAGTTTTGGAATTTTTCAGCATTGTTTCTAACACACTTTCTCCTTCATGCAGAATGAACTTTGTTGCTGTGCCATAACGCTTTTTACTAAATTCTTTCTTGAGTTTCTGCAGTGTTTCAGCAGTATTACCTGGCTGCATTAGCACAGGTGATGTTGGTAGCTGTGAGTTGCATCTCATATCCATTAATAATTGAGAAGGCAACAAACCCATGTCTTCTAATGGAGTATACCAGTAATCAAGTAATATCAATTAACAGTCTTCTAAGAGTGACGATTCAACTTACCTGAAAGTATTCTTTACAGTTTGACTAGTTCTTCCTGCCTCGCCTTTGCTTTGAGAGTAGAGATGACTGAAGTATTATGATGAAGCTCTCAGTCATAGTTTCATAGGTAAGTATTAGGCTGTCTGTCCTTGAGGGCCAGTTTAAGCCTAACCAGTCTCCCTTTTTGTGCTCAAATTAACCTACCCCATTTGGTTGAAGACTGACTTTACTCATCACATGGTCGATAATTATATATTATCCGTAGTGAGAATAACTGGAATCATACCGTAGATAATTTGAGGAGACATGCATAAGAGATAAAGCATTTAGGTGCTGCCTTTGTCCATTAGTAGCACAGGGGAAAGTTCTGGGGTAAATTTACTGTCTCCCATCCGTAGATCTAAGCTGTGCTTGAATACGGACGGGGTGAACTTTGTTTCATGTGGATGTGGAGTCTATTCCAGAGCAGCAGTATCCTCTGCGAGATATATCTGTTGCTTCCAAGCATTCTGTTGATGTTGCAGAAGAGGTTTAGATCCCAAGACCGAATATTTCTGATGCCACTTGACTTACTGATGTGCAGTAAATCCATCAGTATTGAGTCAAAGGATGCCTTGTATGACAGACACAGGTCACTATTAACAGTCTGTAGGATACAACTAAAAGGACTGGTGCTAGAAGACAAAACGGCAACTGCAGTCAGTAAAAAAACACTTTATTCCTTAAGCACTCCAAATAGCTTTTCATACGCACTGTGTACGAACTTCGTCAGAGGATCAATTAATTAGATAAGCACACCCTTTAAATAACTTTCTGCTAATCAGCTGATGTTACGCTGATTGTAATGTTAAAATTTTAAGAAATTTAAAATTAACAATTTAAAAACCAGCATCAAACAATGACTTATAGCAAATCAAGTGACATGGTAGCAATATGTCAATAAATGCATACAATATTTCTATTCATATTATTATATATGAGGTAAAAAATACATGTCAAATATTATTAATAATAGAATATAGTAATACTTAATACACAATATATATAATAAATTTTTTTTTTAATTATATACTTATATATACATATATGTGTATAATTTATATGTATAATGTATATAATTATTATATATAATTTATAATGACATTACACTACTCCAACCTGCCATAAAGGCTTAAATGCTTTAATATTTAAAGTTATTTGATAGACCATAAAATAAGGTCGTGGAGAAAGGGAAAGAGAAAGGAGGGAAGAGGGGGGGGGAACGGGGAAGGGGAAAAAGGGAAAGGGGGGAAGAAAGTTACCTAGTTAAGCTACGTAGCTTTAAAATAGGCATAATGGAACAAATGTCATTTAACCCAGGTAGGCAATACGAAAATAATCTAATTTGCCAAATTAGTTCCAAACGTTCCAATTGTAATTCAATTGGTCCCCCTCTAATATTTGGTATTAGTTGGTCCAATATCCAGAATTTAAAATTATGGTCTGGAAATTCACTAATATGCCTGGCAAGAGCATTTTCAGCATTACATTTTTTAATATTATACACATGCTCATATATTCTATCTCGAAGTCTCCTAATGGTTTTACCCACATAGAAACAGTGGCATAGCTGGCATATTGCCACATATATAACCATCTTTGAATTACAGTTATTTTTAAATTTACTTCTTAAGGTAAACCCATTTATTTTAACAGTATGTCCCACGTAAATATATTTACAATAGGGGCAATTACCACATACCGACATGTTTTTAAAACTTGTAATTATATTAGAATTATTATTGATAGTATCCAAAATTTGTTTAAAATTTTTATCATGTCTTACTGTAATTTTGGGTCTATCCCCTAATTTCATTATCAATTCTTTATTTTCCTTCAAAATGTTCCAATTTTTATAAAAGATGTTTTTTAATAATGAAAAATCAGAACAATAAGTAAGTGTCAAACTGTATTCAAAAGGTAGCTCGGTCGAATTCAAATTAAAACTAGAAGAATTCGGCTGGTCTGGACTGACTACAGGGAGTGTACTAGATTCAACTCTCTGTAAAATAGGTTTATAAAACCCATTATTTATTTTACCAATTACTTCATCCATGATGTTATCTATGAAGTTACTTGGATATGCTCTATTTAGGAACATATTTCTTAAGTTATTACACTCATCTACAAAATCTTCTAGATTGCTAACCATTCTGGCTGCTCTCACGGCCTGGCTTTTGACCACTGATTTCTTTTGATGAATAGGGTGTGCACTTGTAAAGTGCAGGAAAGTATTAGAGTATGAAACTTTCCTGTATATTCTAGATTCAAATCTACCTAATATTACATTCTTGGTTAGGAAAACATCCAGATAGGCTATTTCATTAACATTAAAATTAAATGTAAATTCGAGAAAAGTTGTGGTCGAATTAAAATAGGCAACCAAATCAGCTGCTTGATGGGCCGAACCTTCTAAAAGGATGAAAATGTCATCCAAATACCTCGTGTAGAACTTTATTTTAGAAGTAATTTCTGTTTGAACTAGAACATATTCCTTTTCCCAAAAGCTCATGACCAAGTTTGCAAAACTCGAACCACAAGGGGAGCCCATGGCTACCCCTTTCTTTTGATGATAGAATTTACCATTAAATGTTATAATATTGTGAGCCAAAACTATTGTTAATAGTTCTTCAATAAGCCAAATCTCAGAGCCTGATACATTCATATTTTTCAGATTTAATGATATCCATTCTATACCCAAATCTTGTGGGATTGACGTGTAAAGATCTTTTACGTCTATAGTTAGTAAATTATAATTTTGATTGAAAGGTAATTCATTAATCTTACCCAGAAATGACCAAGAGTCTTTGCAAATAGTGGATTCCAGTTGAACATATTTATTCAAAAGTTTGTCTACCATTTTGGCACAGGCATAAGTCATGCTGTTTTTTCCACTAACTGTTGGTCTAAAAGGTGGGTTTGCCACATTCTTATGAATTTTAGGTATTCCAAAAAGAATGGGTACGACCGGTGATGTTAAAGTTAAATAATTAAGTTGGTCCAAATTTATTCTCCCTTCTATAAATAAGTCATTAATATAGCCCTTTACCCTTTTAACGGCTTGATTGTATTCATTTAAGGAGACTTGTTCATAAGCATTAGTTGACAACATAGCTTCTATCTTATTGATGTAATCACACTGGTCCATAAAGACCAATCCCCCACCTTTGTCCGGTTTCATTATTCGGACTTTAAAATTCTGTAAAGCATTCAACCAATCTAGTTCATCTGGATTCAGGTTACTCTTTCTTTTATGTTTATTATTATAATAGAAGTTCCTGAGATCCAGTTCACATATTTTTTCAAATAATACAAGATTACTATGCAAAGGGGGGTTGAATGTACTGGGGACTCTATGTTCATTGTTAGTACCAAGTAGAGTATTGCCCAAGGTCATTGCTAGATTTAATTTACGAACGTATAATTTGAGATCAATGATGCAATTAGTAACATTCAAATGGTTGAGAGGAACAAAAGTAAGGCCTTTTGCTAATAAATCTGCTAATTCAGTGGAAACAGACATAGTGGAATAATTATAGATGGTAAAGTCTCCTTGAGTGTTTTTAGTAACATGGAAATTCATAGGAGAGCTATATTCTGCTAATTCCATTTGGTTGTTCTCTTCCTCTGATTCCATCTGTTCTGGCCCCTTCCCCTCTGAAAATTTAACTGTTTGTTGTTATTACGGTTGTTATTAGATGGCCCTCTATTAGATGGGGCAGATATTGAATTTCCAGTGTTCTTATTTAGGTTTTGTATACGTTCACTCCTCCTAGGCCCATCCGGATTGTCCTGTAAGGTACTTGCATAGGATGTGGAGGGGGTAGGTTGATCAAATTCAGTCATTGAACGTCTAGGTGGTACATCTGTGTTCCCATTTGCAATGTTAATACTAGTACCAGTATTAACAGGTGGACACTGTGAAGTTGGTACCCCCCCCCATCCTCGGTGGACCATTTGTTTTTGGTTTATTCCACTCTTGAGCCGGTGGGGGGACTGGGTAAGCTGTCCCTTCATCATACTGTGTACAGTCTCTTTGTATCTTTTTATTTTTGGTTGCTCTGGCTTTCATTAGGTAAGCGTCAATTGTTTCGAAAATTTTTACATATTCAAACTTATACCTAAGAAAGTCAGGATGTGATTTGATTTGAGTATCCAGTAAAGAAATGTTATCATTCAGTTCTTCATTAAACAGAGCATAATGGGTCTTCATTACTTCAATTAACTCCAAACCCTGTTTATTAAATAGTTTAATCAGTTCTAGATGAAAATTGGAATTAGGAACTAGTCCTGTTGGATACTGCCATATTCTTAACCCTTTAGGTACTATTTGTAATCTAAGGCATTCATTGAAATAATCAATTTCAAGTGCATACTTTTTATATTTAAGCAAAATGTGGTCAAAGTCATTCAAGAGATTTAAAATACCATTATTTTCCCTAGCCGGACTCACCATTCCTGGCATTGCAGTGTTCTGATTCCAATTGTTACTTGCATGTAGCCAGTCTGTTAGGTTAGGTAATCCAATAAGCCCTGGGATGTTGGTAGTAAGACCAGTCGATTGTGCAGGTATATCAGTGGTCAAAAGCCAGGCCGTGAGAGCAGCCAGAATGGTTAGCAATCTAGAAGATTTTGTAGATGAGTGTAATAACTTAAGAAATATGTTCCTAAATAGAGCATATCCAAGTAACTTCATAGATAACATCATGGATGAAGTAATTGGTAAAAGAAATAATGGGTTTTATAAACCTATTTTACAGAGAGTTGAATCTAGTACACTCCCTGTAGTCAGTCCAGACCAGCCGAATTCTTCTAGTTTTAATTTGAATTCGACCGAGCTACCTTTTGAATACAGTTTGACACTTACTTATTGTTCTGATTTTTCATTATTAAAAAACATCTTTTATAAAAATTGGAACATTTTGAAGGAAAATAAAGAATTGATAATGAAATTAGGGGATAGACCCAAAATTACAGTAAGACATGATAAAAATTTTAAACAAATTTTGGATACTATCAATAATAATTCTAATATAATTACAAGTTTTAAAAACATGTCGGTATGTGGTAATTGCCCCTATTGTAAATATATTTACATGGGACATACTGTTAAAATAAATGGGTTTACCTTAAGAAGTAAATTTAAAAATAACTGTAATTCAAAGATGGTTATATATGTGGCAATATGCCAGCTATGCCACTGTTTCTATGTGGGTAAAACCATTAGGAGACTTCGAGATAGAATATATGAGCATGTGTATAATATTAAAAAATGTAATGCTGAAAATGCTCTTGCCAGGCATATTAGTGAATTTCCAGACCATAATTTTAAATTCTGGATATTGGACCAACTAATACCAAATATTAGAGGGGGACCAATTGAATTACAATTGGAACGTTTGGAACTAATTTGGCAAATTAGATTATTTTCGTATTGCCTACCTGGGTTAAATGACATTTGTTCCATTATGCCTATTTTAAAGCTACGTAGCTTAACTAGATAACTTTCTTCCCCCCTTTCCCTTTTTCCCCTTCCCCCTCCCTCCTTTCTCTTTCCCTTTCTCCACGACCTTATTTTATGGTCTATCAAATAACTTTAAATATTAAAGCATTTAAGCCTTTATGGCAGGTTGGAGTAGTGTAATGTCGTTATAAATTATATATAATAATTATATACATTATACATATAAATTATACACATATATGTATATATAAGTATATAATTAAAAAAAATTTTTATTATATATATTGTGTATTAAGTATTACTATATTCTATTATTAATAATATTTGACATGTATTTTTTACCTCATATATAATAATATGAATAGAAATATTGTATGCATTTATTGACATATTGCTACCATGTCACTTGATTTGCTATAAGTCATTGTTTGATGCTGGTTTTTAAATTGTTAATTTTAAATTTCTTAAAATTTTAACATTACAATCAGCGTAACATCAGCTGATTAGCAGAAAGTTATTTAAAGGGTGTGCTTATCTAATTAATTGATCCTCTGAAGTTCAGACACAGTCACGAAAAGCTATTTGGAGTGCTTAAGGAATAAAGTGTTTTTTTACTGACTGCAGTTGCCGTTTTGTCTTCTAGCAACAGTCTGTAGGATACCGAGTATAGTAACAGAGCTTTGGGTTGGTCCATGTAAGACATGTTGATTAGGCTTTATATCCTTTTAGTAAGGTACCTGTGTGGGCATTCCAGTTGTATGTGTCTGGACAGATAGATGCCAAAGGGAGCATTATATTCAATGACTGGCCTAATGAGGGCTGAGTAAAAGGGGACAACAGCATCCCTAGATATAGCCAGATTTATGACAGTCCTTTACAAATTTATGGTTCATAATCAATTGTAGGGGAAGATCCATGGTGCCTAGCTACATTTTCCCTAGTCTGCATTAATACCACCTTGGGTGTCTCTTTAAAAGAGGCCATTGGCTTAGTTGGACTAATCCAATCAAAAACGTTAAAATAAATAAAATTCACAATGGCTTTCTGTCATTGAAGTCTAATCATTTCACAAAACATCATTTCCTCTCTCTTGTTTTGGTTTGTGACTTTTGCATAGCTATTGCTACCCTATTGGATATTCAGGGCTAGATAGAGTGAGTCCCAAAACTACGAAAAAAAAAAAAACTAAGTGCATTTCCTAAGAAATAAAAACAAACAATGAAAGTTTCACAATTAGAGAGATAATATACAACCTTAGATCTTAGTCATGTCAAGCTGCTTCAGTTCATGATATCCTCACATCAGAAAAGGGACTGGACACATATGGTTGTTAATTGCAAAATAATGTCCCCACTTTGGTTAGACTTTAAATATCTTTGTAAAGCTCTATGGAATGACAACTGTATAATTTCTGACTCCCTTGTCCTTTTCAATGTTCCTGTTCCTGAAGTCATTCCTGAAAACCAAACATTTTTACTATGGTCTATCCTCTCTATAGCAAGGAAAATTGTTACTAAAAATTGGAAATCCCAATCTGCTCCTGTCTTTAAAGTTGAGTTTATTCAATAGAATAGTGAAATAGATTTGTAAGAATGTGATTGCTACTATAAAAGCAAGGACTAACAACACAACAATTTAATTGCTTGGACAAAATTGATTAATCTGTTAGGGAAATATTAAATGTTCTCCTATGTATATTGCTTTTTTAGTTGTTATGGACATTGTATATAGTTTAGTTGTTTTTTTCTTGTTACTATACTGTTAAGT
Organism: Protopterus annectens; assembly: GCF_019279795.1. Lineage (NCBI taxonomy): Eukaryota > Metazoa > Chordata > Ceratodontiformes > Protopteridae > Protopterus > Protopterus annectens. The sequence goes on from NC_056741.1 coordinate 21,609,049, forward strand.
TATCGTGTTATAAAATGAATACAAACATTTTGGGAAAAAAAAGAAAAGTGCAGTGATCATAGTTTCCCTGTCCCAGACCCTAACATTTGGAAGTCTATTCCTTCTATCAAAAGAAACACTGATACTATTTTTGAATTTAGGAAAAAAATACAAGCACCATCTCTTTGGATGCCAGTGCGTCTCTCATATTACTTGACTTTAGTAAAACAGGTGTTCCTTCTCTTTAACTTTTATCTGGCTAATAAATGTTATGACCACTGCTAATTGCACGTGTTGTAATTCAATATACAAAGGTCTTTTTTTCTTCTCCCTTCTTCCTTCGCTCTGCTCCATATTTCTGTTAAAGCTATGCTACTCTTTCTGCATCTTATCTTTCCCACACCTTCTTCACTCCTGCTTTCTGTCTTTCCTTTCTTATTTATAGTTTCTGTACTTCCGTCCTCGTTCTTTTACTTCTTTAGCCTTATTTTTATTTGCTTTCTTCATATTCTTCTTGTTCTTCATTCTATTTTTAACATTTATTCCCCTGTTCGTTCATTTTCTACAGTTCCTGCTCAGGCATTTTGTTGTTTTTGCTCTTCGTCATGGACGATAATATCGCAATAACCCACGCCTGGGTGTGGGTAATGCTGGACTTACCCACGGTTGGCGTGGTTTGGTCATGAGGGCGAAACCCGAGTGGCCAAACAAAGCCAACCTTGGGTAAATCCAGTATTACCCACACCCAGAAGTGGGTTATTGTTATTATACAATGACATTATTTAAGAAAAAAAAATTACTTTTCTTAAATAATGGCATTGTATAATGCCTCCTTGCTGCCCTTCCGCAGCTGTCTGGTATTTTGCGGCAGTTCTGATGTACTGCGCATGTGTATGCCTACGCAGTACATCAGAACTGTGGGCAAAAGCAACGGAGAAAGCAAGATCTCCATTGCTTTTTACAAACTGTTTTTGCTATGTTAAATGGGTTTAACATAGCGAGACAGCTTTAAAAAAAGCAACAGAGAATCTCCATTGCTTTTTTTAAAGCTGTCTCAGTATGGTAAACCCATTTAACATAGCAAGGCAGTTTTTAAAAAAGCAACGGAGAAAGCAAGATCTAGTTTGGTGTAATTCCTGACCATTTAGGAGACCACCTTCCCGCCTTCTCTATTCGAGCCACTCCCACTTCTCCTCACTCTCATCATTTCATTCAAACACGCAACCTAACCAACTTTAACCAAGACTATTTCTCTAGCTCCCTTAGGCTAACTAATTGGAACCCCCTAAAAACACTGCCACTAGACGAAGCCGTTGAATATTTTAATTCTACATTCTTAAATATCCTACATTCTTAAATATCCCTAACTCCAAAGCTCCTATGAGAAGAAAAATAATTAAATCTAAACCCACCCCTTGGCTCTCGAAAGACACAAAAAAGATTATGCACCAAAGAGACAAATCCTGGAAAGCTTACCTCAAACACAAACTGCCTGATATTTACCTTCAGTTTAAACAACTGAGAAACCTGGCCAAAAAACTAGTCATTAGAGATAAAAAGTCCTACTACATCAAATTACAAGAAAACCATACCAGAAATCCAAAACAATTCTGGAACTCCATTAACTCCCTCCTTACACCTGGTACTAAAAACAACCCCTGTCCTGATACCAGCAAATCTGACCCTGAAATTGCCTCACTTTTCAATTCCTTCTTCACTTCTTCCATCGCTGAACTAACCAAGACTTTTAATAACAACCCTCCCACCCACATTAATCTTACTCTCCCTTGCCACTCCCCCCCCATTTTTGAACTCAAACCTGTTCCTACCTACCTAATAAGGAAACTTTTCTATAAACTCAAACCTTGCTCAAATGCTCCTGATAACATCCCTTCCTCCTTCCTAAAGATAGCTTCTGACTCCATTGCCATACCTATCAGCATCCTAATAAACAGGTCTCTGATTGAATCCTATGTACCCAAACTCTGGCATTCTGCTTTCCTTCATCCACTTCACAAAGGTGGTAAGAACTGTAATGTCTCTAATTTCCATCCCATTGCTATCCTCTCCCCTATTTCCAAAATCCTCGAAAAGTGTATACACCTCCAACTCCTGCCTTTCCTTACTGAACATCAACTACTCTCCCCCACCCAACACGACTTTCACCCTGGACACAGTACCACCACTGCCCTTCTCTCTTTCCTTCATTCTGTGAACTCTGCTCGTGACTCTGGTAATCTAGTCTCAACTGTTCTACTAGATCTATCTAAAGCTTTTGACACCATCTCCCACTCCCTCCTTCTAAACCATCTCTCCAACCTTAACCTTAGCCAAAAGGCTCTTTCCCGGTTCACTAGCTACCTCTCAAACAGATCCCAAGTTGTGAAATAAGGCCTAGCTACATCTACTTTCCTTCCTTCACCTACCGGAGTACCTCAAGGCTCCATTCTTGGCCTATTACTATTCAATATCTTTATTAATGACTTCCATAAAGCCATCCCCAACACCACAATTGTTCAATACGCTGATGATTCCACCCTCATCTGCCATGCCACTAATCAAACTGAACTCCAAGCCCTAACCCAAACTGCATTTTCTACCACCGAAAACTGGATGTTACAAAATCACCTCTCCCTTAATGCCAACAAAACTAAGATCATCCTCTTCCCACCCTCCAAATCCTCACCACTAGACAAAAACTCCTTTCATATTACCAGCCTTTCCAACTCCACTATCGAAATAGTAACCTCCACCAAACTTCTCGGTATATTAATTGATGACCAGCTGAAATTCAATCATCATATCCAGCAAAACATCAAAAAAAACAGACATAAAACTGGGCTTATTGTACAGAAATAACCACTTTCTGTCTCCTTCCACTAGGCTAACCCTCACCTCCACTTATCTCCTTCCCTGTCTACTTTATGGCACTACTATGCTCACTAATCTATCATCCTGTCTATCCTCCCAACTGGAACAATGCTATAACAATATATCCAAATTTGCTACTAATGCCAAGTCCATCACTCATTACTGCTCTCCCCTCCACTCTCTAAATTGCCTTGAACTCCCCAATCAACTGACCTTTTTCCAACTCACCATAGCCCATAAACTACTGTTCCATCCAACTAGCTGTCCTGCTCTATCCAACATTCTTCTACCCTATAGCCCCCCTAGATCCCTTAGATCTTCTCATCAAAACTTGATCACTGTACAAAAACCCAAGCACCCAGCTGGCCAAATGCTTTTATCCTTCACCCTTGCTAAAAAATGGAATGCCCTACCCACCTCTGTTAGATCCTGCCACAACCTAAACAACTTCAAAACGTTACTTCATTCCCACCTCTATCTAAATAGAATTTGCAACTGCATTCTTCAACCTACTCCTTTCAAACCATCCTCCTCCTCCTCCCCAGGCTAACTTCCATTCTCTACTAAACTCTCTTTTAGTCTCTCCTAAATAGTAGCTATATAGGTCACTTTTATATTTCTTACTTGATGAATCAACTGCTAAGTCACCCTAGGCTGGCCTTCTTTTTCTCCTCTTCTCTCCTATATTCCTACCTCAAGTTATTACCTCCTGCTTTCTTTAACCTAAAATATTTTACTTCATTTTTTTCTTTCTGTGCTGAAACCTAACTAAAAATGTTAATTTTATTATTTTGCCATTAGACTTGTCTATTGTAGGCTGCTTGTAAAATCCTGTTTCATCTATTGTTATATTTTTGTCTAACTCTTTTGTAATCAATATTGTTTGTTGTTCTTGTGGAGCTTTTCTCCTTGGACCTCCACTGAAAACGGGCCCCAAAGCCCAGTGGACCTCTCCAGTAATCAAACTGAAATAAATAAATAAATAAATAAGTAAATAAATAAATAAATACAGTTGTGCTAAAATAGTAATTAAAATATGTATATACACTATATATATATATATATATGTATATATGTGTGTGTGTGTGTGTGTGTGTGTGTGTGTGCGTGTGTGTGTGTGTGTGTGTGTGTGTGTGTGTGTGTGTGTGTGTGTGTGTGTGTGTATCCATATACATTATCTATACACGCACACACCTATATATAGTGTTAAATGGCTGTTTTTGAATGACTGGTTGGCTGAGTTTTTTTCCTTAAGTTTGTCATTTCAGGAGCTAGTATTTTTTTTAGTAAGTTGTACTGTCTTATGTTGCTTACTAAACAAAAAAAAAAAACTCCTGAAATGACAGACTCAAGCAAAATAAAAATTTTTAGTGGCACATATGTGAGGCAGGGGAACTGCATTTCAAAAACTGGCATCCTTGCACATGTATTTAAAATGCCTGCAACATATATTTGTTTGCCAGATTTATAGTGCACTTTCAAATCATATTTCTGTAAGTTAAAAAGTATTCTCCAGAATATAGCTGAAGCCTGGAGTGGAAATTTTTTCATGACATACTGTAAAGACTAGTGAGCCAATCCTACTGTTATAGTTTTATGAGTTTTATGATGTATATAAATATATATATATATATATATATATATATATATATATATATGGTTCCCCTTCACAATCCCGAATACATGCATATATATACATGCATACATACACATGTATTTATATCACTCTATATTCTGATTTTTCCCTACAAAATACACAAGTTTTAGTTTTGTTTTCATTGTTATTTGTTTTCATCATTTTTAATCTTGTTTTGTTGTTTGATGCGTTTGTACTTCAGTATTTCAAGTACATCTGTATGTGTGTGTATATATATATATATATATATATATATATATATATATATATATATATATATATATATGTGTGTGTGTATATAAAGCTTCCTATCAGAAGGGGCTTGCCCCTGGCAAAAGTGAAGATTTTTTTTTTCAACCTTCCAGGTTTTCAGTGTTCCGGGATTGGTCTTTTGATACTTGCTTGTGTGAGCCTTCATCCTTCTGCTAGGGATCCATATGTCTGTATGTATGTATGGCATACAACTTGTCAATCAGTTTATTTAATCACAAATTATTGAAAACTAATCACATTTTATCTAATGATATTCTTTGATACATTTTTCCAGTTATAATTTTGATAACAAGGAATGTTTTTTTTTCAGTTTATGATTTTCTGGTCACTGGTAAGAGTTTTCTTCAATACTTGTAATATTGCAGTTTGCTTTACTAAGTGTGCTGGATTTTGTGAGCTGGTGGTATATTTCCAGTGTTTTCCCCTTTCTTCCAATGTAGTGTGACTATGAAGTTGTTATATATAAATTATGCGGGGTGGGGAGTTTGGCCCCCTGAAAAAGAAAAATCATATGTGAAGTTGTTCAATCTCACCTTTCATTCTTGACTGATGGGTTCACAGCCAATCCCTCGGCTCCGGTACGGCCATATGCAAAGCTCGAGGTCTTCCAGTAGCTCGAGGCCAAGCCCCTATCCCATGATGCACTGTGAATGACCTCAGATCTAGTTTGCCGCGACATCTGATCGGAGGTTCCAGTGAAAGCTCGGGCCAGTAAACTTTAAAAATTTTTCTATTTAGCAGTTTATTATATAACTTTAGTATTTTTTTGATTTAGGATAGTTAGATAGTTAGCTTTATAGCTTCCTTGCAGTTCCCCTTCCCGTGTGTTCATAAATATTACCCTTTAAATATTTGGCCTTGTTGTTTTGGCCTAGTTATCTTTGGATAGAGTGTGTGTGTTTAAATAGCTTTTTCTAGTAGTTATAGTTATAGCTATAGTTATAAATAGCTTATTCTAGTTATATAGAGTTTTTTGGATATTTTATCTCAGGCTCGTCTGTGCGTGTTTAGAACCTAGTATCTTTATTAATATTTGGTCTGCATGTATTAATATAGTATCATGGCAGATGATAAGGACAAACATCCCAAGTCCGGGTTTAAAAAATGTTCAGACTGTAATCAGAAAATGTCAGCCACTGATGGACATGTTACCTGTGTATATTGTTTAGGGGCTGTCCACTTACAAGAATCTTGTGCTATCTGCCATTCCTTTTCATCCAGGGTGCTGTTAGAGAGGAAAAGGATGTTAATGGACAGGGACTTGTTAAAACACCCCTTTCAAGAGGCATTGAGTGACCAGGATGTGGCCATATATATATGGTTCCCCTTCACAATCCCGAATTACTGAATGCTCGAAATTCAGTAACTCGAGATTATAACGTCAAAAATGCAGAAGGGCGAATCTGCATAAGCGCAAATTCAAATATCTCGAATTCGCGCTTATGCATGTCAGCTACGGGACGGGAAGTGTGTGAGATGGGATGTTTTACTGAAGTGAAGGTAAGTGAGTGCATGTGTGTGTTTTGTAAGTTGTGCGTGTGGGTTAGGGTAGGGAGGTGGGAGTATGAGTGTGAGTGTTGGATATGTCTGTGTATGTGTGATGTGTTTGTGTGTGTGCAAGGCAGTTTAAAATGTCTGTGTGGTGTTTTTTTTTTCTTTTTGTGTATAAGTGCAATCTCGGAGTTAGAATATATAAGTGGGGGGGTGTTGGGGGTGCAGGGGGGCTTGCCGCCCTGCGTACATGTAATGTAGGGCTTGTAGTTTATGTTATGTGGGTTGTATGGTGTGCATGTTGTGTGGCGTATGTGTTCTGTATATTTGGGGTTTTTTGTTTTCATGCCTGTGGGTTTTGGGATATTTGTTGGTTCGACTTTATAATTTCGAGTTACTAAATTTTGAGCATTCAGTAATTTGATATTATGAAGGGGAACCATATATATATATATATATATATATATATATATATATATATATATACATGCATACATACACATATATTTATATCACTCTATATTCTGATTTTTCCCTACAAAATACACAAGTTTTAGTTTTGTTTTCATTGTTATTTGTTTTCATCATTTTTAATCTTGTTTTGTTGTTTGATGCATTTGTACTTCAGTATTTCAAGTACATCTTTATGTGTGTATATATATATATATATATATATATATATATATATATGTATATAAAGCTTCCTATCAGAAGGGGCTTGCCCCTGGCAAAAGTGAAGATTTTTTTTTCCAACCTTCCAGGTTTTCAGTGTTCCGGGATTGGTCTTTTGATACTTGCTTGTGTGAGCCTTCATCCTTCTGCTAGGGATCCATATGTCTGCATGTATGTATGGCATACAACTTGTCAATCAGTTTATTTAATCACAAATTATTGAAAACTAATCACATTTTATCTAATGATATTCTTTGATACATTTTTCCAGTTATAATTTTGATAACAAGGAATGTTTTTTTTTCAGTTTATGATTTTCTGGTCACTGGTAAGAGTTTTCTTCAATACTTGTAATATTGCAGTTTGCTTTACTAAGTGTGCTGGATTTTGTGAGCTGGTGGTATATTTCCAGTGTTTTCCCCTTTCTTCCAATGTAGTGTGACTATGAAGTTGTTATATATAAATTATGCGGGGTGGGGAGTTTGGCCCCCTGAAAAAAAAATCATATGTGAAGTTGTTCAATCTCACCTTTCATTCTTGACTGATGGGTTCGCAGCCAATCCCTTGGCTCCAGTACGGACATATGCAAAGCTCGAGGTCTTCCAGTAGCTCGAGGCCAAGCCCCTCTCCCATGATGCACTGTGAATGACCTCAGATCTAGTTTGCCGCGACATCTGATCGGAGGTTCCAGTGAAAGCTCGGGCCAGTAAACTTTAAAAAATTTTCTATTTAGCAGTTTATTATATAACTTTAGTATTTTTTTGATTTAGGATAGTTAGATAGTTAGCTTTATAGCTTCCTTGCAGTTCCCCTTCCCGTGTGTTCATAAATATTACCCTTTAAATATTTGGCCTTGTTGTTTTGGCCTAGTTATCTTTGGATAGAGTGTGTGTGTTTAAATAGCTTTTTCTAGTAGTTATAGTTATAGCTATAGTTATAAATAGCTTATTCTAGTTATATAGAGTTTTTTGGATATTTTATCTCAGGCTCGTCTGTGCGTCTGTGTGTGTTTAGAACCTAGTATCTTTATTAATATTTGGTCTGCATGTATTAATATAGTATCATGGCAGATGATAAGGACAAACATCCCAAGTCCGGGTTTAAAAAATGTTCAGACTGTAATCAGAAAATGTCAGCCACTGATGGACATGTTACCTGTGTATATTGTTTAGGGGCTGTCCACTTACAAGAATCTTGTGCTATCTGCCATTCCTTTTCATCCAGGGTGCTGTTAGAGAGGAAAAGGATGTTAATGGACAGGGACTTGTTAAAACACCCCTTTCAAGAGGCATTGAGTGACCAGGATGTGGCCAGCAAATCTTCTAAGCCCTCTAAGTCATCAGTTGAATCTAAGGACTCTAAGCATTCAAAAAAATAAAAAAAAATCTGATGACTATGCGACATCGGCTCCACAGATTTCAGAGCCAACTGTCTTTTCTTTTTGGAGCCGGCCCACAGCATTGGAGCCGGTATCCAAAGTGCCTCAGTCACCATTGCTCCAGTCGGCACCATCGGTGCATTCATTTAGGTCATCTGTCAGCCTTTCAGATTTGGATATGGATCGATTGGTGCAGAAGCTTCTACAGGCACCAGGCCTTGCTAAATTGCTGTCAGCTCTGACCCGAGCAGCTTTGGAGCTGAAGACCACTACTCCTGCTTTGACTACTCCTCCTCCGAGCCATACCGGCCCTTTGGAGCCAGAAGAATCAGACCTGTTGATCATGGAGCCTTTGGAGTTGAGACCTGTTCCAGTGTCCATGGCTCCATCCACTCTGACAGCCTCAGTGCTGACCGGGGACTCTAGAAGCTGACACTCCCTAGTCAGATCCGGGGAGGATAGTCGGACTGACTTGTCGGTGTCAACTCTCCCTCTCAGGGCTTCGGCTTGGATGAGCTCGGCTCCTACCTCCGGCTTGGAGCCCACTGCCTCGGTGCGGGGGGGGGTTTGACTGTTCCCTTGGATCCGTTGACTCCTTCCCATTGGAGCGATGGTGCCTTCGATGCTATGAGGAGAGCATTGTCCCTCAAGACATTGACTTCAGGCCTTGCTTCTTCATCCCCAAAAGCATTTGTGACTGCTTCTGCTTCCATGATCCAGGCTAAGCGTAGAGCCCCAGAGCCCCAGGTAGCCCCACAGGGTGGCCCCTGCACTTCCGAGACCTCTCCAGAAGCTCCCCTTGAGGAGGCACCTAGGAAAAAATTGTGCAAGAGGAAACACTTGGACTCCACACAGGAGTCTTTAACATCTGATACTGACTTGGATAAGTCCAAAGGGTCCCCACGGTCCCCCTCTGAGGATATCTCCTTTGCTGAGATACTTGAGATCCTTAGGCAGAGGGGTGATTGGCAGTCCAAAATCCCTACCGAGGATGAGTCAGTTTTCCTGAAGGCTTTCGGGTCTCAACCCTCCACTTCTTGGGTGTCTCCCCCTTCGATGAACTCATACAGTTGGTTTCTCGAAGGGCGTGGGAGTCACCGGATTATACGGAGCCTGTCCCTAGGATGCCTAACAAATTTATATCAGCCCCACTAGACAAAACATTCTTAGACAAAGGAGTTCCTGTTGATGCCATGGTGGTGATGGCAGCCACCAAAAAGGAAATGTCTGAGACTTCCTCCTCTATCCATCCTCCTAATAGAGAGTCTAGGATTATGGATAGATATGGGAGACGCATGATGTTATGTAGTCCTATCTCGCCATAATTCTTGCTGGATGGGTTCGGAACTGATATTCGGCTCCGACTCTGCCAATACTAAAGCTCGAGAGCTTTTACTGGCTCAAGGCTAGCCCCTATCCCATGGTGACTCACAGCAATTCACCAGATCTCATTTGCCGCAAAAGCTTCGAGGTTGTGTCTTACTGGCTCGTTGGCTAAGTAAAATGATTTTTTACTATATTTAGTCTTTTCCTACCTTTTTTCTATCATATATATATATATATATATATATATATATATATATATATAGTTTCTTGTCTTTTGTGTGACTATTTTTGAAAGTTATTCAACCCCTATTCCCCCCTTAGGACTGTACGGCCCATTTAAGTTAGAGGGCCATAGTACCCATTTAAGTTAGAGGGCCTTTCCTCCCTGTGTGTGTGTGACTGTTTAAAAAAAAAGTTATCTGCTTCTCTTCTTACCTTTACTGTAGTTAATACATTTGTCTTAATTTCTAAGAATGTCAAAAGATAAAGATAAGGATCATAAGGATCATCGCCCTTCGTAGGTGATAGGTGTGCACAGAAAATGTCTCTTATAGACAGCCACACCAGTTGTGTATATTTCCGTGGCGAAACCCATTTACAGGAATCCTGCACCTTCTGTCATGCTTTTAGCACTAGAGTTTTGAATGAGAGAAAGAGAAAACTCATTGACACAGGGGTCTCATGACCAGTTCCTTCTAGGAACAGCTGGAACTTGGTCAGGCAGCTCCAAAATCCTGAAAGAGAAAATCATTGGCCCCAGCTTTGGAGTCAACAAAAAAGACTAAATCATCGGAACCAAGAAGCTCTGGTTCTGACCCAGCTTCATCTACTTCGGTGCCATCGATTTCATTGGTTCTGAGACAATCTTCGTTACCGAAAATTTTGCCTGGCATCGAGACTGTATCGCCTACATTGAGATCTCCTATTTTGGAGAGAAGGAGGTCTCCTTCTTTCTCCACCAGATCCTCCAGGACCCTATCAGATGAGGACATCGAGAGGGTGGTGAAGAGGTTGCTTTCGGATCCAGCTCTGGCTAGAAAACTGGCCCCTCCAGACCCAAAGGTCTTGGAGCCGACCCCCTTACCGACCACTGTTCCTCCTCCGACTGCTTCGTTCTCGGAGCCTATTACATCAGATTCCTCTGTCTTGGACCCTTCGGCTCCAGGGATTCAACCTGTTTCCATTTCAATTACTCTATCCTTGGTGGCTCAGTCTGGAGCTGAGGGTTCCGGGAGCCAACACTCTCGTGTCGACTCCGAGGGGGACAGTCACCTTGGGTTCTCGTCAGAACCGACCCTCCCTCTCGGAGCCTTGGCTCGACTCAGCTCAGCTTACACTTCTGCTTTGGAGCCGTTCCCTCTAGCTAGGAGTCGACCATCTGCCCCCTTGGAGCGGAGGTCTTCTTCGGAGCTGGGGGGAGGCTTTTAAAGCTATAGAGAAGGCTTTATCCTCTGCCAAAGCCATTCCCTTAGAACCTGTGTCCCACCAGCAGCAGGCAGCAACCTCTTCCCCCTGCCACCCCCACAGCGTAGGGAACCAGAGGCCCAAGTAGCCCACATTGGAAGTGCCCCCTCTTCTGAGACCTCCCCAGATTATCCCAATGGAAAGCTCCCTCAGAAGAGGCTGTGTAAAAGGAAACATGTCGACTCACCTGAGTCTGTCACGTCAGACACTGATTTAGAGGAATCAGAAGGGTTCCCTAGATCTACCTCTGAGGATGTCTCCTTTTCTGACATCCTAAAAATCCTTAGACAGAGTGGTGATTGGAAGACCTCTAACCCTACTGAGGATGAATCAGTGTATCTTGAGGCCTTTGGTTCCTGACCTTCCACCTCCTGGGTGACGCCGCCTTATGAGGGGTCATATTGCAGAAAGCATGGACCTCTCCAAATTCATTGGAAGCCATCCCGAGGAGGTCAAACAAATTTATGATAGCACCTGAAGACAAGTCTTTCCTTAGTAAGGGAGTTCCAGTTGATGCTATGGTGGTAGCAGCGGCCACCAAGAAGGAATTATCTAAGATGTCTTCTAATATCCATTCTCCTAACAAGGAGTCCAGGACGATGGACAGGTACAGGAAGCATACTTTTTCTTCAGCGGCATTTACATTAAGATCGCTGAATTACCTGACTCATTTTACTCGTCTTCAGAGGGATCTCCTGAAAGAGTTAGGAGATACCCTCCAGGGTTCAGTAGCTCCAGGTTCCATGGATAAGGTTTCTGTGCAACTCTCCACCATTACTTCCATAGCTAACTCCTCCATGAGGCTAATCTCATATACTGCAGATGGAGCAAGTAGGGCAGCCACAGCAGGAATATCCCTCAGGAGACATTCATGGCTGCATCTTTGTAATTTTACAGAATCCTTCAAGTCTTCCTTCACTAATGTTCCCTTTGATGGTTCATCTCATTTTGGAACCCAAGTGAAAGAGACTTTGACTAGGTGCAAACAGGAAGGGAAAACCTTATCTGCCGTCAGAGTCCATTTCTCTCTCCCATCCAGACCCTATCCCAATGGTAATACAGGAGGGAAAATGTGGCTCTGCAAATCCCAAAAAGGTTTCCCCTCAGGCGCAAAGTCAATCCTTCCCCAGAGGCAGAGGGGGAGGATATAATGGAAGATGCCACCCAAGTGGCAGAGGAGGTCCACAACATCAGGGAGACAGAGAAACTTTCTCTGATCGTCCCTTCCATCGACCCTGAAGGGTTGCCCAACTGTCCATCTCTAGAGGCAGTCGGGGGTCGTATATCGCTGTACCCAAGCGCCTGGCTAACCATCACTCAAGATCGTTGGGTACACACAATAATATCCAGAAGTTATCTGATTCCCTTTATTTCTGAACCCCCAACAAACTGGTCTCTACCAGACATACCACCCATTCAACTAGACCGTGCAACATCAGAGGTCATCTTGTTGCTGCAAAAAAGAGCCATCCAAGAAGTCCCTGCAGAGGAAATAGGATCCGGAACTTACTCTCGATTCTTTTTAGTTCCAAAAAAGACAGGGGACTGGAGATCAATTCTAGATCTCAGCAGGCTCAACACTTACGCTTCCAGCTGGGAGCCAGTAATTTTCAGTTCGGAACACTGCCCTTTGGCCTCACTACAGCTCCCAGAGTGTTTACCAAATGCATGGCAGTGGTAACGGCTCACCTGAGAAATCAAGGATTCCAGGTGTTTCCGTACCTAGATGACTGGCTCTTCACTGCTACCACTGAGCATCAACTCATAAGGACTAGGGACGAGACTCTATCCTTGTGCGCCAGTCTAGGCATCACTGTCAACTTGCAAAAGTCAGTCTTATCTCACTCGCAGCACATTGTATATCTAGACTCAGAAATGGACACAACCACCATGTCAGTAAGGCTAACACAGGAAAGAGTGGAATCTCTACACAGTCAGGTCAGATCCTTGCTAAACAAACAACGAGTTCAGGCCAGAGTAGTCCTTCAAGTCCTAGGGACTATGGCGTCCGCCATCCTATTAGTTCCTCTTGCCCGCCTACACATGAGGATTCTCCAATAGCTGCTATTTGCACAATGGTCGATGCAAGACCTTCCATTGTCTCACCAGATATTGATAAATGCATGCAGAAAGGATCTGACATGGTGGTTACACACAAAACAACTTATTCTAGGTTGTCCACTTGTTCCTCCCCAAGAAAAAGCAGTTTTGACCACAGACGCTTCCCAGATAGGGTGGGGGGGCATTATCTGGGAATGACAGTCCAAAGTACTTGGCAGAACTACGAGAACCACTTGCACATCAATGTTTTGGAGATGAGAGTGGTGCTGTATGCATTGCAAGCACTTCACAGCTCCCTTCCCACTGGGACGATTACGATTCAGTCGAACAACATGTCTGTCATGTGGTACATAAACAAGCAAGGAGGAACCAAGTCCTACCCGCTTTGCCGAGAGACCTTAAGAGTTTGGGAATGGGCGATGGATACTCAACACTTCCTGATAGCAATGCATATCCCGGGGAAATTCAACGTAATAGCAGACAAACTCAGCCAAGCAATTCTGATGCCTCACGAATGGTCCCTGAATCCAATGGTTGCAAAAGAGATCTTTCACAGATGGGGCCAGCCTTGCTGCGATCTATTTGCCACTCACCTGAACACCAAATGCAGCAGCTACTTTGCCCTCTTTCCTCATCCAGGGATGCTCTAGTTCACAACTGGCCCCCGGGACTTCTTTATGCCTTTCCTCCTTTTCCACTCATCCCCAAAGTAATACAGAAAGCAAGACAGTTGAGGAGTTCCTTGATCCTCATTGCTCCGTACTGGCCTCGACAAGTTTGGTTCCCCTTCCTGTGGCCTTTCCTCTTGGAGGAACCATGTATTCTGGACCCATCTCCAGATCTCCTGATTCATCAATTGGGACAGATCCACCCCTCCATCCACACCCTCAAATTGACAGCATGGCTGCTCCAATTCCACAAATAGCCAGGTGTATTCCTCTATCCCCTGTGGTCAAACACATTCTAATTTCATCCCATAAACCTTCCACTCAGAAACTATAATCCAGCAAGTGGAAGTGGTTTTCCCTTTGGGCTATTAATTGGGGCTTAGATCCATATACGTCTCCTTTAAAATCCATTTTATCCTTCCTAGCAACAATTTTTCATGAAGGAGCGACAGATGTTACAGTTAGAGTTCAATTAGCTGCTATTTCCAATTTCCACTTTGGTTTCATGGGAAATCCAATCATGCAGCACTCCTTGTGTAAAACCTTTTTAAAAGGAGTTCTTCACAGGCCCCCAATAAAACAACCATTAGAACCCTGGGACTTAAACTTAGTCCTCTCATCTTTGCTGTCTGCACCCTTTGAGCCATCCCCGTCATCAGACCTAAAATTGTTATCATGGAAAACATTATTCTTGGTAGCCATAACATCTGCTAGGAGAGTTTCAGGACTACAAGCTCTATCTATTTGACCTCCTTACATTATCTTTCACAAGGATAGAGTCTCTCTCAGGACAAACCCTTCCTTTCTTCCCAAAGTATGCTCAGAGCACAATCTGAATACCATCATTGAGCTACCTGTGTTCTTTCCAAACCACTCTAATAAATCAGAGTATAGACTATACCAGCTAGATGTTCACAGAATACTCAGGTTTTATATACACAGGACTAAAGAATTCAGGAAATCTGATCAACTTTTTTTCCTTTTCTGACAAAAGGAAAGGCTTGCCTGTTTCTAAAATTACTCTTTCAAAATGGCTTTCGGATTGCATATCCTTTGTTTATCAACAAGCTGGTAGACAATTACCTGTCAAAGTTAAAGGTCACTCTACTAGGGCTGTAGCTACTTCATGTGCCTTTAGATCTAGGCTCCCAATTGATACTATTTGTGCAGCAGCTACTTGGGCAAGACCACATACATTTGTCACTCATTACAAATTGGATTTGGTCATCCTTTGGGTCCACTGTGCTGAAGAGTCTTTTCGCTTGAGCCACCCGGGATAAAGGTGGTAGGGACACTGTGCCATCCAGCAAGAATTACGGTGAGATAGGACGACATAACATAAAGAAGTTATATACTTACCATAACATTCCCTGTTTGTAGTCCATCTCGCCTATATTCTTGCGTCCCTCCCTCCAACCCCCTTCCTGTTTCTGGGGGATCTGGTGGACCATTTTGGTGCTGCCTGACATTGTTCTTTTTGTTGTCCACCTGGTATGGATTATATTTCTAATCCTTTGCTTTATTTATACAGCTCTTAGATTACTCTTACCTGATAGATATTTATTGCTTTCTTGCAAACTAGATCTGGGGAATTTCTGTGAAGTACCATGGGAAAGGAGCTAGCCTCGAGCCAGTAAAAGCTCTCGAGCTTTAATATCGGCTGAGTCGGAGCCGAATATCAGCTCCAAACCCATCCAGCAAGAATATAGGTGAGATGGACTACAAACATGGAATGTTATGGCAAGTACATAACTTCTTTTTCAGTTCAGCAACCTTTGATCTCTGTTCACTGAACTACTTAACCCATTTTACTAGGTTACAAAGAGATCTCCTTAAGGAGTTTGGAGATACTCTTCAAGGTACATTAGCTGCAGGAGCCTCTGATAAAGTTGCTGCCCAGCTTTCTACCCTAAATTCTATTGTCAACTCATCCATGCGTCTCATATCCTATGCAGCTGATGGAACAAGTAGGGCAGCAGGTACAGGAATCACTCTTAGAAGACATTCCTGGATGCATTTGTGTTCCTTCACGGAGCCCTTCAAGTCATCCTTCGTGAACACTCCCTTTGATGGCTCATCCCTTTTTGGGCCTAAAGTGAAGGAAACCTTGACCAGGTGTGAACAGGAGGGAAAGACTCTTTCTGCCATCGGAGTCCGTTTTTTCCACCCTTACCTGACCTTATCCCAAAGTTCAAAGGGGAAGAAAAATCTGGTTCCGGAAAGCCCAAGGAGCCTTTCAGGAACACGTGGTGAACCCCCCCTCCAGGGGCAGAGGAGGGAGAACCAATGGAAGACATTGCCCTCGTGGCAGAGGGGGTCCGCAACATCAGGGTGACAGAGATCACTTTGCTGGGCAACCCTACCAACGCTCCTGAAAGGAGGCCTGACTGTCCTGCTCTGGAGGCAGTCAGGGGTCACTTATTTTTGTACCCAGATGCCTGGCTAAAAATAACAAAAGACAGCTGGGTACAAAGTATCATTTCCAGAGGGTGCTTCATACCATTCGCCACACCCCCTCCAACCATAAGGAGAATCCTGGATGTTCCACCCCGTTGCAGGGCACACGCAACTATAGAGGTCTGAAAGTTGCTAGAAAAAAGAGTCATCCAGCCAGTCCCAGCAGACCAAACAGGATCTGGAACTTACTCAAGATTCTTTTTGGTTCCAAAGAAAACAGAGGACTGGAGACCCATTTTGGACCTCAGCAGACTCAACCAATATGTAAAGAAAGAGAAGTTCCAGATGGTCACGCTTCAGTCCATACTTCCCTTCTTAGGGAAAGACAAGTGGATGTGCTCGATAGATCTCAAGGATGCGTACTACCACATAAAGATGGCCAGGCCATCCAGAGATCACCTGCGTTTCTGACTGGAAGCCAATCATTATCAATTTCGAGTCCTACCCTTTGGTCTCAATACAGCCCCCAGAGTGTTCACCAAATGCATTGCAGTGGTCACGGCTCACCTGAGGCATCTAGGATTCCAGGTGTTTCTGTACCTAGATGACTGGCTCCTTACCGCTACCACCAGACATCAACTAATTCAGGCAAGGGAGTACACTCTGTCACTTTGGCATTGCAGTACTTCCAGGACTCTCTTCCTCTAGGAACGATTGCGATTCAGATAGACAATATGTCAGTAGTCTGGTATCTGAACAAACAAGGGGGAACCAGATCCTACCCCCTTTGCCGAGAAGCCCTCTGAGTTTGGCAGTGGGCTGTTACCTCCCGGCACTTTCTGTTGGCAATGCACATCCTGGGGAGATCCAACGTGACAGCAGACAAACTAAGCAGGGCAATCCTGTTGCCACACAAGTGGTCCCTCAAGAAAGAGATTGCGAACAGGATTTTCCACAAATGGGGCCATCCTTGCTGCGACCTTTTTGCCAGTCACATCAACACAAAATGCAGAAGCTACTTTACCCTGATTCCTCCTCCAGGAGAAGCCCCGAGGGACGTACTCGTACACGATTGGCCCCCGCGTCTCCTCTATGCATTTCCAACAATACCATTGATACCCAAGGTTCTACAGAAAGCAAAATCCCTGGGAAGGACCATCATTCTTATAGCCCCTCACATCATCTTGTGACCTCAAATATTTTTCGTGGAAAACCATTTTTCTGGTAGCTGCTACTTCTGCCTGCAGAGTGTCAGAGCTTCAGGCTTTATCTATCAGCCCTCCTTATTTGATTTTTCATGCTGACAGAGTATTACTTAGGACAAATCCTTTCTTTTTGCCCAGAGTTTGTTCAGAAACCAATATTAACCATGTTATTGAGTTACCAGTTTTCTTCCCTAATCATTCCAACAAATTAGAGTATATGCTGCACCGACTTGATGTTCACAGACAGCTCAGATTTTATTTGGACAGAACAAAAGATTTCAGGAGATCAGACCAGCTTTTTGTTTCATTCTTTGAATCCAGGAAAGGTAGACCAGTGGCTAAAACAACTCTGTCTAAATGGTTATCTGATTGTATCACTTTTGCCTATTCAGCTGCTAATATGCTCTTGCATCACAAGATTAAAGCTCACTCAACCAGAGCAGTTTCTACATCCTCTGCATTTTCAGCCAAACTTCCCCTCAATAACATTTGTGCAGCAGCTGCTTGGTCAAAACCTCATACCTTTATCACTCATTACAAAGTTGATAAGGCCTCCAGGGACAGTGCTTCCTTTGGGTCCACGATCCTGAAAAATGTACTCCCATGAGCCACCCAAGATTGATGGTGTTTGGGATGCTACCCATCAGTCAAGAATGAACGGCGAGATTGAACAACTTCACATTAAGAAGTCATGTACTCACCATAATGTTCCATGTGAGTTGTTCATCTCGCCTTCATTCTTATGTCCCTCCCTCCTACCCCCCCCCCCCCCCCGGCTGATAGCTGACCTAGATGTTGGTTTCATCCTGGTTGCTCAAATTCGTCTTCCCTGCTATAGGGGAATAGCTATTATATATGTTTATAGTATACGCAGCAAACAAGATCTGAGGTAATTCACAATGCATCCTGGGATAGGGGCTTGGCTCGAGCTACTGGAAGACCTCGAGCTTTACATGTGGCTGTACTGGAGCCAAGGGATCAGCTTGGAACCCATCAGTCAAGAATGTAGGCGAGATGAACAACTCACATGGAATTTTATGGTGAGTATGTAACTTCTTATTTTTTATGTTTTGATGAAGTGAGTATTGCTTAAATATTTTGTATTTTTGTCTTTCAGATAAAATGATGTACACCCATATATATATATATATATATATATATATATATATATATATATATATATATATATAAATGATATAAACGTAAACATCAGTATATGAATATATGATTGGCACCATTTCTTTTTCAATCTGAACATATATTAGAGGTCTGAAACCATAAGCAACCATCTGTCTTCTTGAAACAATATAGAACTAAGATCTATTTGCTCGCAACAACTTCTAAAGTCAAAAGTTGCATAACATCATAGAAATTTAATACTGGAGTTTATGAGAAGCTTCAGAGCGGTACAATCACATCTGACAGGTTAGGAATAAACTTTAAAAGACATTGGACAGTTCCAGGAATCACATCAAACGAGGCTTGACAGACTTCTGCATATTTGCAATAGCATTAATTTTCTTATACTCAGTTTGAGGCCATCATCAGTCAGAATATGATCCATATACTTCAGATGAGATACACATATTTGGCATTTAATTTTTACAGATTTAGTCTGTCCTTTATGTCTACATCTGTGAAGCAGTTTAATTAAGTCTACAGTCATGTTCCTGCTTGGTGGAAGCCCACTCAGGTAAGTCATGAATAATATTTACCACACCAAGTAAACCTTTAATAATCTCAACAGCTATGCTTAAAAAAAAACTTCAGGTGCACATGGCATACCAGGTGGCAATCACAAGCAACTATATCTACCCACTAGCATTATTATTAACCAGCTTTGTTTGACAAGACTTGGTTTACATCTAATATTGAAAAATATTTGGCATTAGGCATGTCTGAGACCACTTTTTGTACTATCTGCAAGTAATGTTCTTTTGTGACCCACTCATTTATATGTTGTCATCAATGTGAATTCTTATTTCCTGTAGCCTTACCACAACATCCATGCTACTGTCCTATTCTGTAGGCTTAATTTGTTTGACAGCAACACTAAGAGATTCATATCTTAATTACTTTGCCCATTTTATCTCTCACAAAACAGAATCGCTTTTTGGAGTATATATTATAGGAACAGCTTCAGGAGACATTTTTGGTGTGATATTCTTCAGGAAGACCATCTGAACCATCATTAAGTCGCTGAAACTGATCTCTGACTTTACTGCACATTTTTCAGGAGTCAGTCTTGAACTCATTTTCTGTGCAGCAATTTGTTCCACATTAATCTGATTTTATACTTGACCAGATATTGCATGAACTGACTGATTCTAAGAATCGTTGTTTTAAGACCACATTTCACTAACATGATGTTCTTCGTGTTTCACTGTTGCAGTCATCACACTTGGGTTATCTGCCTGCAGGTAGCCCTCGGTCGGCCAGAATACCAGAGTCTTGGGATTTCTGCGTCGGATGCTGTCGCCTCTTCCATGACGTCAGGTCATCAGGGGTATAAAACATGCAGCCGATGCCATTACATCAGTTTTTCTTGCCATGCGGGAGCCCGAAGCAGAAGCAGTTCGCAAGTGCCAGTCGGCCGCTACCTGAAATTTTCGTTTTTTGAGTTTCAAACCTGATATCTTCTAAAACTAAGTACCCCGTTGGGGATCCTTTTTTCTTGCTCTAACCGATGTCAGAAACAGTTAACAGTTGTCTTGCCTGTGGAAAGCAAATACCTCATTTTCATTCTTACTGCATCACCTGTTTAGGCCCAGACCAGTAAAGAGACTCCTAACTTCTCTAGGGTATACCATCAATGAAAAGAAATCACATCTGGTACCCAACCAAAAGATTGCATTCCTGGGAGCAAGCTTGAACACAAATTCCCAGATGGCATTCCTCACTCCAGAAAAGCAGGTTTATTTGACAAATTACTTCAAACTACTGGCCTCCAAAACCCAGCTATTTCCAAGAAAAATACTGCAAGCCCTAGGGTTCATGGCCGCATGCATTCTCCTAATTCCATATACAAGACTGCATATGAGGAAACTTCAATGGTACTTAAAAAGTCTCTGGTGTCAACATTCTCAGGTCCTGGAAACAGTGATTCCTATCATTCCTTGCCTAAGGACAGAGTTCCTTTGGTGGGCAGAGGCTTGCAACCACAAGGGACTCCCTTTCACTCAACCCCTCGCCGCCCAAACCCTGACAACAGATGCATTAGACTATGCATGGGGGGCTCACATGGCAGGCAAATGCATTCAAGGTAAATGGAGCCCAGGACAAATTCACCTGCATATCAATCAAAAATAAATGTTAGCTGTACAGAATGCACTGACAGCCTTCAAATACCTTATCCTTCCAGGGCAACTCTTGATAAAGACAGACAAAACCACAGTTATGTGGTACATAAACAAGCAGGGGGGAGCTCATTCCTACCCACTCTGCAGGTTAGCCATGGCTTTGTGGAACACAGTCTTGAGCAATCAAGTGCATCTGCAAGCTCATTTCCTGCCAGGCAAACAAAATTCACTGGCAAACGACTTAAGCAGAAATCTACTGGTCCCACATGAGTGTAAACGGGATCCCAACTCATTCAAACTTCTACACCACAGGTGGGGGACACCAGAGGTGGACTTCTTTGCTTCCCCCCAAAACCATTAATTGAGCAAATTTTGCACCAGAACTCCCCATAGCCAAGCATGGAAAATGGATGTCCTATCCTTTACATGGGAAAACCTCTCAATCTATGCCTTTCCCCCTCTACCCCTCCTCTCAAAAGTACCACTCAAGATCAAACAGGACAGGCCAAGGACAATCCATATTGCACCAGACTGGCCACGCCAACACTGGTACCCACTACTTCGCAGTCTGACAGCAGTGCCACCAAGGCACCTACATCAGACCCCCTCTCTGCTGTCCCAGCAGGAGGGACAGATTTTCCATCTTGTACCTTGCAGCCTGGCTTATTCCCTGAATACATCACCAGCAGCCCTCAACAAACAGGTGCTGGATGTCATCCTTGAGGCCAGGAGGCCTAGTACTAGGAAATCCTATTCAGAAAAGTGGAAAGGATACTGTTCTTGGAGTCAGTCTCAAGGAAAGGACACAGCCGTGCCCACCTTACCTCAAATCCTAGATTATCTAGCAGAACTGCTCCACAAAGGCCTATCCTTCTCATCAATTATGATTCATGCCTCTGCCATCTCAGCTCATTGCAATACTGAGCCACCCCTCTTCTCTCACCCTCTTATCAAACATTTCCTGAGAGGAGCTAACAATTTAAGACCCCCGAGGAGCGCTCCCACCTCTGCCTGGGACCTTAAAGTTTGTACTAGAAAAGCTTATGCTTCCCCCTTTTGAGCCTGCTGCTACAGCAACGTTAAAATTCCTCTCTTGGAAAACAGCCTTATTTCTAGCCATAACTTCAGCAAGAAGAGTGTCTGAGTTACAAGCTCTTATGGCTGTGGAACCCTTCATTATCTTCCATGCGGACAGGGTTTCCCTCAGGACTAACCCATCATTTATGCCCAAGGTGGTATCCAGTGTGGCCTTAAACCAATCCATCCATTTACCAACCTTTTTTCCTAATCCTCAGAATAAAGGGGAAATGATCCTGCATTGCTTGGATGTGCACAGACAGCTCAGGTTCTACCTTGACAGGACTAAGCCTTTCAGAAAAACTGACCAACTGCTAGTCAGCTTTGCTACAGGGGCAGAGGGCAATGCCATTTCAAAGCAAACCATTTCCAAATGGATAGCACACTGCATCCATTTCTGCTACAAACACCATGGAAAACCTATCCCACAGGGGATCAAAACTCATTCCACTAGGGCTACCTCAACTTCTACAGCATTTCTCAGTGGAGTCCCTAACAGGAACATCCTGGAAACTGCAACCTGGAGTTCTGTACACACCTTCACCAAGCATTACCACTTACCCGTCTTTTCTAAATCCAGAGTTGGATTTGCCGCAGTAGTCTTACAAGGCCTGCTAGCCAGCCCTAATACTTCTTGACTGCCTCCACCCTTCCTCAACTTTGGGAATCAACCCAAGTGTGATGACTGCAACAGTGAAACACGAAGAACATAGTACAGTTGTGTACACTTACCATAAATGTAGATGTTCTAGTGTATTCACTGTTGCAGTCCTGGTTACCCTCCCTCCAGCCCCCTGACTTCTCTATGCTTAAAACCTTTACTGTTTTTGGCCACATCTTATGGCTGTGGTATTTACTTTTTACTGGAGGTGTTCCACACCATGTAATTGCTTCCTATTTTGGGGGCTCCTGACATATGGGACAAGAAAAACTGATGTAATGGTGTCAGCTGCATGTTTTATACCCCTGACGACCTGATGTCATGGAAGAGGCGACAGCATCCGACGCAGAAATCCCAAGAGTCTGGTATTGGGGCTGACTGAGGGCTACCTGCAGGCAGATAGCCCAAGTGTGATGACTGAAAAACAGTGAATATACTCAAACATCTACATTTATGGTAAGTGTACACAACTGTACTTTATTAACTTTGATATTATATGCATACATGTCATTCTGAGTGAGCATATTCTTTGTTTCAGTCTGTTTTAGCTAAATTGCAAACAATTTCTTTTTCTTTCAGACACTTTTAGAAAAAAATGTTTTTCATCCTGATTATCTTCAGAAGCATTCAAATAATACACCTGCATGTTATCAAAAACGTCAGACTTTTTTATGAGACTTATAGGTTCATAGGTTGGTACTAGGCTATTGGTCCTAGGGCCTATACAAGCCTAGCCATAACAATTCCCTGGCTATTTCTTCCCACACTATTTACTTCCCTGGACCCCTGTCTAGCAGGGTGACTGATGTGATCCCCGGGGTGAATTTTCTTTCTCCCATCCAATCGTCAAGGTTCCTTTTGAAGAGGGCCAAAGAGGCGCTCTGCTTGACATGTATGGGCAGTCTATTCCAGAGTCTAGGGAGTCTCTGGGTCAGGAACCTATCCCTCCAGCATGTTTTCTTTATTGTGATGACAAGGTTTAGATCCCTGGAGCATGTGGATCTGAGGGATTGGGATTTCTTTAAGTGTAGCATGTCCAACAGCTCTGGGGTTGATATGGCCTTGTAGCAGAGATCACCTCTGAGTAGACGATATGCGACAGAGTATAGCTGGAGTTTTTTAAGGTGGTCAGTGTAGGGCATCTGCTTTAGCCCTGTGATTCTTTCAGTGAGGTATTTTGCAGCCTTTCCAGTTGTTGCAGATGTCTTGAGAGGTACATACCAAATGAGGCGTTGTATTCTATAATGGGTCTAATGAGGGATGAGTACAGTGGGACAATGACCTCTTTTTTTCTGGATGAAAAGCCCTTAGTGATGAGGTGTGCCACATAGAAGGATTTCCTGACTGTTGTGGTGATGTGGTTATCGAAGGTGAGACCACTGTCCACCTGTGTCCCTAAATCTCTTATCACACTTTCGGTGTTTAGAGTACTGCCACCTATGTGGTAATTCACGTGAACATGTTTTTTCCCAAAGGGGGGATAACTATACATTTCTTGGCATTGAGCTTGAGCCCATGTCTTTGGCACCAAGCATCTGTTTCTGCAAGGTCCTTTTGTAGAGTATCCACATCATTTGGGGATTCAGTAATAGCTCCCAGTTTGCAATCATCTGCGAACTTTGTTAGCCAGAGTCCCTTAGTGTTGGCCTGTACTTCAGAGAAGTAGATGCCAATCAAGAGCGGACCCAGGACTGAACCCTGAAGTACTCCACTTGTCACTTGTCTGGAGCTGGATTTGGAGTCGGCTACTTTTACAGTGTGGGTTCTGTCAGTAAGCCAGTTGGCAACCCATCGAGTGACGTAGGGATTAATGCCCAGCTTAGTAAGTCTATCTATGATTCCAGAGTGGGGGATGGTGTCAAAGGCCTTGAAGAGGTCCAGATAGGCTGTGTGGACCGCCTTATCCTCATCCACAGCTCTGGAGATTGATTCGAAGAAGTCAGTCAGGTTCAGGAGACAAGATCAGCCCTTCACAAACCCAAACTGGGTGGGGTCCAGTGTTTGAAGGTTGCCAATGTCTTTGTTTATAAGTTTCATGATAATACGTTCCATGGCCTTGCAGATCAGGCTCATCAGACTGATGGGGCGGTAGTTCCCGGGAACCAAGGTGGATCCTTCCTTGTGGAGTGGGATAACTGTAGCTGTGCGCCACTCAATGGGCATGAAGCCTGAGGTGAGGCTATGATTAAACATGACACTTAGGTGAGGTGCCAGTTCATTTTGTAGTTTATGTAATACACAGCCCATGATGTCATCTGGTCCCATGGATGCTGTATTCTTAGCTTTGGAGAGTGCATTTTTTACCTGTGTGGCCATTATTACCAGAATTTGGCAATCTTCTGGTAGTGAAATGGGTCGTTTAGGGGGTGAGAGGGGGGTGAAGTTGGCACTGGATTAATCTGCCAGGATATTGGCAATATCCTTGAGATCAGTATATTTAATGCCATTCTTTTGTAGCTCAGAGCAGATCTGAGCATTGCCATTTAGATTCTTGACAGTTATAGAATGCCTTGTGGTTGTCTTTGGAATCTTTGGCAATTTTATTTTCATAAGTAGCTTTGGAGGATTTTATGAGGGATCTCAGCTTCTTACTGAAGCTGGTAAGTGTTTTTTTTTGCATCCTGGGATTTTCCTCTCTTCTGCAACAGTTTCTTCCTTTTGTTGTAAAGTTTGTTTATGGCAGGGAACCACCAGATTGGCTTCCTTTTTTGGAGGAGAGCATCTTGGTTCTATTTGGGATGGCACGATTCATGCATGAGTGGATGTGCTCGTACAGTGCCTTAGTGTAGGATTCAGCAGTTGAAGTTTCAGTTCCCGTCTGCATGGGTGTCATGACGTTTGTCACTGCTGACTTGAGTAGCATGAAGTTGGCTTTGGAGAAGTTTTTTATGGAGGTTTCCTTACTGGGGGGGTGGAGGTGGGATGTGGATGTTAAGATAATTAGCTTATGGTCAGACCTGACCAACGAGGGGGTGACCATAGGTGTGGAGCATTGATTTCCCATGTTTTTAATGACTAGGTCTAGGATATTGGACTCCCTGGTGGGACTGTGGATTAGTTGATCCAGGGTGTTTGAATTTATGAAATCCAAGAACCGTTGGGCAAAGGTGTTGGTACACAAGTAGTTTTCCCAGTTAATGGGAGGGTAGTTGAAATCACCCAGTATTAGGGTATTTGGTTGTATCTTAACATTCTATAATCTCTCTCTCTCTATATATATATATATATATATATATATATATATATATATATATATATATATATATATTATGTTCTCAGATTCATCTTTGCAAGTACTACCAGATGACTGAATACTGTGAATCATTTTAATCATACCCAGCTTTCCAGAAGCTATGTTAATTTGACCAAGGATGTTTGGTTGATTAATACACGCTTCACACAGCTCTTGTATTTGTAAATTCATTCATTCATCTGCACACATCCAGTGCTTTTTTCTAGTGTTAATTCAGACTTTCATTAATTTGTCTCTCACTCTATCATTCCAAATATCTGTCATTATCAAGTCATGTAGATCAACAAACTGACAAGTTTCGAGCTCTGTTTTTGAGCTCAATTACATGTGCATTAGTGAACTCCTGAGCTCCTTGTTTTCTGGTGAAGCACATCTAACATAAAGAAGATTTTCTTTGGCTTACAGTGCAATTGAAATTTACTTTTCATTACTGCTAATTTGTATTTTCCATAGAGTACTCCCCTCCCTTATGGTGGCTTTCAGAGATATGCTATAGCTGCTCTTTAAGTGGACATGTGCCTTCAGATGCTTAATTCCCCTCAGTTTGTTGTGCGACTTGTACATGGCAGCCCAGACTCACTAGGCTTGAGCTGCACAAGGTGAATACTTAAGTGATCCCACTGGATATACCCATGTGGCAACCCAGAGCCACCTTTCTACCTGCAGGATGGGTGAGTCGGCAACAACAACAATGACAACCACACACTCACATCCTTACCCAGCAGCTCCTACAGGCAGCCAAGCTGCTGTATAAATTTGGATTGCCTGCAGTGCAGACAGGGCTTTATCCCTCTACTTTACAGAGCTGGCATCATTAGAGACCATCTTTATAGGCACTCATATGAACTGATGGTATATTTATGGACTAAAACCTAGTATTCATGATGTTATTTTACTGCCATAAAGTTATATCAGTCTTTTAAGCTGTTTTTATACACAATTGCAAGCTGTTTTCTGTTGAGCGATATACATGTAGTACAAAGATGTATGATTCCTGTCTCTGTTTTATTTGCGTGCATATTTTTTGATGAATGATGTGAGGAGAGAGACAGAACACCTGGTAAGCCAGGAGAGGTAGCCAAATGAGAGGGATGAGAGTATAAGTGAATCTTATATCAGGCAGTATCCCTGGGAATTCACACGATAAAAAGAGATGAGGATTTCATACGTTGTGCATTAAGGTGTGATACCTCACCAACCATAGCTGCTGAGTCCAGGTTGACTTGTAGTGGAAGCCACACCTGTAATGTATGTTAGACAACTAGTTATATGAGAGTATGTATACTCTTGGTACTGTAGGAGGAGGAATGAATTGTCTAAGTACGGTTTGCAGGGTATTGCGTATGCAAGTAATAATGTCCGAAAGGGTGGGCATTATCAGGGAATTAACACACACCCAGAGGTGTTGTGAGACCCAGCACCACAAGTGTAAGGTTTAATTCACCTGGCCTAATACGCTGCCATGAAATGGCAGCCTTGATTTTTACCAGGCATTACCTGCACATTAACACCCTGCTGAAGAACATTTGTTCTCCAGTCAGGGTGAAGATATACTCTTTGCCCATTCCCTAAGGGTTCTTTTAATAGAGTGTGTAAGAATATTAAGCATTTACTCTATCCTGGGAGGAAGGGAGGTGGCTCCCAGCTGGCTATTCCTCTCCATCTTGTACCAAAAGCCAGAAGTGTGAAGGCACAGAATTAGGAGAAGGCATAAGCTAAGAATACAGCATCCATGGGACCAGATGACATCCCAGGCTATGTACTACATGAACTACAAAATGAACTGGCGCTTCACCTAAGTGTTATATTTCATCATAGCCTCGCCTCAGGCTTTGTGCCCACTGAGTGGCGCACAGCTACATTTATCCCACTCTACAAGGGAGGATCCACCTTGGATCCTGGGAACTACTGTCCCATCAGTCTGACAAGCCTGATCTGCAAGGGCATGGAACGCATTATCATGGAACTTATAAACAAAGACATTGGCAACCTTCAAACACTGGACCCCACCCAGTTTGGGTTTGTGAAAGGCCGATCTTGTCTCCTGAATCTGATTGACTTCTTCGAATCAGTCTCCAAAACTGTGGACGAGGGTAAGGAGGTCCACACAGCCTATCTGGACCTCGCCAAGGCCTTCGACACCATCCCCCACTCTGGAATCATAGATAAACTTACTAAGCTGGGCATAAATCCCTATGTCACTCGATGGGTTGCCAAATGGCTTACTGACAGAACCCAGACTGTAAAAGTAGCCGACTCCAAATCCAGCTCCAGACAACTGACAAGTGGAGTACCTCAGGGTTCAGTCCTGGGACCACTCTTGTTTGGCATCTACTTCTCTGAAGTACAGGCCAACACTAAGAGACTCTGGCTAACAAAGTTTGCAGATGACTGCAAAATGGGAGCCATTATTGAATCCCCAAATTATGTGGATATTCTACAAAAAGGCCTTACAGAAACAGATGCCTGGTGCCAGAGCCATGGGCTCAAGCTTAATGTCAAGAAATGTATAGTTATCCCCTTTGGAAAAAAACATGTATCCATGAATTACCACATAGGTGGCAGTACATTAAACATTGAAAGTGTGATGAGAGACTTAGGGACACAGGTGGACAGTGGTCTCACTTTTGATGACCACATTGCCACAACAATCAGGAAATCCTTCTATGTGGCACACCTCATCACTAAGGGCTTTTCATCCAGAAAAAAGGAGGTCATTGTCCCACTGTACCCATCCCTCATTAGACCCATTATAGAGTATAATGCCCCATTTGGTATGTACCTCACAAGACATCTGCAACAGCTGGAAAGGCCACAGAAATACCTCACTAAAAGAATCACAGGCCTAAAGCAGATGCCATATGCTGACCACATATCGTCTACTCAGAGGCGATCTCTGCTTGACATACAAGGCCATGTCAAACCCTGAGCTGTTGGACATGCTCCACTTAAAGAAATCACAATCCCTCAGAGCCACATACTCCAGGGATCTAAACCTTGTCATCACAATGAACAAAACATGCTGGAGGGATAGGTTCCTGACCCAGAGACTCCCCATACTCTGGAATAGACTGCCCATACATGTCAAGCAGAGTGCCTCATTGGCCCTCTTCAAAAGGAACCTTGATGATTGGATGGGAGATAAGAAATTCACCCTGGGGATCATGTCACTCGCCCTGCTAGACAGGGGTCCAGAGAAGTAAATATTGTGGGAAGAAATATCAGGGGAATTGTTATGGCTAGGCTTGTATAGGCCCTAGGGCAGATAGCCTAGTACCAACCTATGAACCTATGATGTGCACTGTAGCTTCCGAAGCTGGTGATAGTAGATCCTGTCCTGCAAGAGTGGATGTTGGGAAGCCCTGACATTCCTTGTGGAGAAGCAGGTGGAGGGGGATAGATCCTTACTACAAATGCTATCATTGCTGGGATGCCATTAAGAATACAAGTATCATCAGTGACTGCCCATGTTATGGCCTCCCCACTCCCATACAGACTCCTGCCCTAGTGGATCTGAGAATGATTTTCATCACTAGGAAATAAATGGGCTTGTCTACTATTGCAGAGCTCGATGGTCATTGGTCAGAGGGGAGAAAAAGATACGGGGGGAATCTTAGGCATGCATAGTTTTCTACTCCTCCTTTTTTAATTTCTTCAAGTCCTTTGGATTTTTAATACCATTATGGGAATGCACCCCATTCCTTAGTCAAAGTATGATTAAAGTTCATGAAATTAGTATTGTTTCAAAGTTTGATGTTAGCCAGAAGTACTCTTTGCAGCACTCGCAATGTGCCCAGTAATGACTCATTTTGCAATTCGTACGGAGTTACATGTATTGGTAACATATCTAAATACGACTGTAAATTCTTTTTTTAAGACTCAATAATATTATCTACAAGGCATTAATGTTGTTACTCACATGTCTTTGTATCTTGCCCTTTTTATGTTTTCAAACTTGTGATGTAACTTGGTTTTATTATGATATATGTATATTATTTTTTGGCATCATCTTTTTTATCATGTGTTTGTGGAGCTTTTCTCCTCAGGTCTCCACTGAAAATGGGCCCCCCAGCCCAGTGGACTAACCTGGTTAACAAAGGACAAATAATAAAAATAATAACAATATGACCCGTTGTTCCTACTACTATTGGAACTGTCTGGGCATCCTTTGTCCTCATTGCTCTCATTTCTGCCTGCAAATCCTGGTATTTTATGACTTTGTGTCTCTCTGTACGTAAGACACTGTAGTCACTGGATGCAGCAATTTCGATAATCAGTGCTACTTTTGTCTTCATTTCATGCACTACTATATCTGTTTTTCTTGCATCTGTTTTTTGAACTCTTGATAATGGGTGATCCCCTGTGATATACCTGTGATATAAACTTTATCATTTTCTGTAATGCTTTGTGGCTCATGTTTCCAGTGTTTTTCAGCTACTTCAATATTTTAATGTTTGCACAATCCCCAGTGCAAGGGTCTATATTAGAACACTGAACATTTGAAATGTCGGGTGTTCTAATATTGACCCGTTTTCAGTGAACGCTGAAAATATCGAAGTAACAGGAAACCGAATTCTTTCCTAGGGAAAGAATTTGGTTGTCCGCTTCTGTTGCTTCGGTATTTTCATTGCTCTGGTGGAAAGTTACGGGTCGAGTTCAGGTAAGTGTGCGATTGTGTGGATGTGTGGGTTAGGGTGGGTTAGGTGAGTTAGGGTTAGGGCGCGGGTCAGGTAAGTGTGCGATTGTGTGGACATGTGGGTTAGGGTGGGTTAGGTGAGTTAGGGTTAGGGCGTGAGTGAGGTGACTGTGAGATAGTGACAGACCTTTGGGTTAGGGTTTGGGTTAAGGTAAGTGGATAGTTAGTGGTGTTTGTATAGTTTAGTGTAGGGTTAGGTGTTAGAGTTTAGGTGTATGTGTGTGGATTGCTGTTTGTTTGGTGTGCTTGTGTTGTTTGTTTGTGTTTTGGAACAGCAAATTTTTTCCCTAGGAAAAAATTCGCTGTTCCGAATGTTCAATGTTTTTTTTTTTCGATTGCTAGGGTTCAATATTAGAACACTCGATATTTTGAGTGTTCGGTGTTCTAATATAGACCCAGTGCAACAGTCTTGCCACATTATTATGCCTTTCAGTATACAGTCCTTCTGCATTAGTATGTCATAACCAGGAACAAGGTGTGCAACTGTTTCCAATTCTGTTTTACTAAACCTACATTTGTCTTTTTCTCCCACATTTAGTAATATGAGTTCTTTGACGTTCATTGAGTTTAAATTCACATCTCTTTAACATCCTGCATTTCATCCTGATCAACATGAGGTTCTTCCAGTAGTTTTCTATACTTGCAACTATATTTATGTATTTTCCACATTTCTTGCCTTCTCATCTGATCCTTCGCCTCATTATTCTTTTGTTTTTTGGCACATTCAGTTGCTGCCTGATTTTTATCTACTTCTGGTTTAATTTCCATTCCCGCTTGACGCCGATATGCTTATGCTAAACTAAGCAGGGAAGTCATCTTAGACTTAATCTCCTCATGTTTCAAAACTTTCACTATGTTTGGGTCTTGTGAGATCAACAAATATTTATTTTATTTATTATTTTATTTTATTTTATTTTCATTCGTTAACTGGGCAGTGTCTGACTGGGCAAGTAGCCCGTTTTCAGCAGAGACCCAGGGAGAAAAGCTCCAGTACAGTACGTAGATAATAGTCCAAGTTATCGAGACCAAGAATATTAAAATATGCACATTTAACAAAATACTTTATAAAGAAAAAATAAAATGTAATCATGTACAAATACATTATAAGGAAAATAAAATGTAATCATTTGCACCAGTATTAGAACAATGCAATTAACAGCATACCTAAGAGCAATTAGTGAGAAAAAGCATATCGTGTAATGTAAGCAGATTTTAACAGAGGGTAAGCAAGATAGTTTAAAAAAGGAAAAATGAAAGTACAAGCACTAGCTGCTTAACGGTGCTGTGAGAAAGGAGTTGAGAAATAATAGTAGTGGGAATCTACCCAGGAGCCATACAGGGACACAGCCAGTTGGTACTGAAATAATCTTTTAGGCTTTTTTTAAATGATGGCATGTTGGTTTCATTTTGTCTCAATTTTTTTTTCAAATACATTTGAATGAATTCCATAGTATTTATACATAACATCTTACATAACTGTGTACACTATTTACATTAGCCTGACACTATAACAGATCTTAATGTATATAGTTACTTTATAAGTATGTCCAATCCATTACCAGAGTGTCTGATTAATTATTGTATAGTGTCAATCAATGATAAGACTTTTCCCCAAGGGTTGTTGATATATAGCTTTGGATAAATTCTTAGTTGTTTAATTTTAATTTCCAATAATGCTGTGGTCTTCAGTAGGCTATAGATGTCTTCCAAAGTTGGTATTGTGTGTGTATTCCATCTTCGTGTTATACACTTCCTTGAAATTGCAAGTATAATCCATACTAGATACATGTTTGACCTATTCAAATGAGGACCTTCGTTCACATTTAATAATACAAGAGCTTTAGTTAAATAAATGATTCATTAAATAAAGCCTGTAGAAAGTTATTAATAGCATTCCAAAATGGCTTAATTTTAACACAATCAAAGAAAATGTGGTTCCAATCTGCATTGTGTACTTGCTCACATCTCCAACATATTCCTTTTATGGAAGAACTAATTTTACTGATTCTAACTAGGGGTTAAGAATGCTCTGTGCAAGCATTTCCAATTAAACACTTTCCAGTATTGTGTAAAGGATGTATATTTTATTGATAATAAGATATCTGTTTTAATATCGTCAGTTAACTGTATTGAGTGTCCTTTTGTTATATATTTCCAATATGAGGTTTTGAGTGTTGTTTTATAGTTTATCAATATTTTGTAAATTTTTGAAATACTGTTTCCCATGTCAAAGTCATTATATATGATTTCATATATGTATTTCGTAAATGTAGGTATTTCTTTAAATGAAGAATTGTTAATTATTCTACTTAAATCTTGCGAATATGACAGAATACTCTGTAAAGTTAGCCAGTCCTGTTGTGAAATGTTGTATGTTGTATATTGTTTTTATTACTTGCATATCTAAAACTTTTAGTTCTTTGATACATTGGAGCCAACAAACAAATCCTTTCTGTTCCCAGGAATTAATAATTTCTCTATATATTTTATGTGGAAAGTTCTTTGTAACTATAAATGGTGTTAAAAGATCAAACCAAATTATTTTTAAATCTATATTTGCATTAATAATTTTCCTAAATGAGTCAATGTAATAATTAATCATACGAGTTTTAGTTATCTTATATTGCATACTAATACATAATATGTGCCATGGCAAATTGTTTTTATCTGTTATTTGAAATTATTTTTGTAAATCAAATTCATTTATTGATATTACAGTTAGTAATTCTTCCCACTTTGCAGAGTAATTTGGACTCATCCAATCTGAGATTGTTTTAGATATTGATGCTTTTATATATGTTTCTATATCCGGAAAGTTTAATCCTCCCTGTTTCCATGGTCTGACATGATGTATTAAAGCTATTCTGTTTCTTTTGGGAAACAATAAAAATTGTATTAGGTATGAATTTATTTCTTTAAGTATATTCTTTTCTGGTAACAGTTGTATTGCCAAGGCTATATATAGGATCTTGGGCAGTAAAACCATTTTTATTAACTGTAGTCTATCTGCAAATGTTAATATTATTTTGTTCCATTTTTCCACAGAGATTTTAATTGTACTGATGATATTATTGTAGTTTTTTGAAACTAATTCATTACTATCCTTGCATAACTCAATTCCTAGATATTTTAAGGTAGATTCTTGTTTCCCTATGATGTGATCCCCCTTAGTCTGCAGTTCTTTCTTTTATTTAAAAATAAAAATTTTAATTTTGATTTATTGAAATGGAGTCCTGAAGTCATGTGAAATTTGTCAATTAATATATCTAATTCTTTTAATTTCTTTTTTGTATTAGATAATGTTAGTAATATGTCATCAGCAAATAGCATTGCTTTAGAATTGTATTGTTCATAAACATCTATTCCTTTGATTTTTATATTGTTATGAATTGAATCTGCCAATATTTCAATAGTCAGAGCAAATAGAATTGGTGACATGGGACATCCTTGTTTAGTGCCTTTTGTTGTATGTATAGATTCAGAGGTAAAAGGATTAACTTGACATACATTAAATTATTTGTGTATGTATATATATATATATATATATATATATATATATATATATTCTTTAGGAGATGAACAAAGGATGCAGGACATTCAAATATCATTAGGATTTTGAATAAATTGTCCCAATTTAGGGAATCAAAGGCTTTCTCTACATCTAAGCCAATTATGAGTGTTTATTTTCTTTATTAACATAATCTATAAGATAGATTATCCTTTTGACATTGTCATGTGTATGTCTATGATATATAAATCCAGTTTGATCATTACTTATTGTTTTGGATAGCGGTATTTTCATTCTGTTAGTTAATATTGTCATAAATATCTTATAGTCATTTTTTAATAATGATATAGGTCTGTATGAGGTACAGAGGTTTGGGGATTTGCTTTCCTTTAGGACTGGTGTGATTAAGGAATATCTCCAAGAGGTTGGTATTAAAGCTTGTGAATGAATTTCTAATGGAATTTTATGGAAGCGGGAGAGTATCTTTGAAGGAAAAAGTTTATATATTTCCAGAATTATGCAGTCTATACCTATCTGTAATTTCTTTGTAGGATATGGATGCTTGCAGATCTAGTTTTAATTTTTCTGGTATTTTTTTATATTAGAACATTTTTCATCTAGATTTAATTGATCAATATGTATATTTTCTTTTTGGAAATGTTCCATATAGTGATTTCTATAGGCATCAAGAATGTCACCTATATCTGAGACATTTTTCCCTTTCTTTTCATGGAAGATACTTTTAATGTTATTAGCTTTTGATTGTATTTTGTTTCTTGTGGATAAATTATGTAGATATTTGGGAGAAATTAACAAGGTATTAATTTTTAGTTTTTCTAAAGCTAAACTAGTTTTATGTGTTAGAATTTCATTGTATTTATTGTTTAATACTTCTACTTACTTTTTCATCTCCAAATGATTTTGATTTTTTTCAGCTTTTACTGACAAAAGTTTGGATTGTAGATCTAATAATTTAGAATCCCATTCTCTGATTTTTTTATACCAAGTTAGGGTTGTACCATTTATGTAAGCTTTTAATGAGTCCCATATCATTATTTTATTTATCTCTGTGGTGTAATTAATATCTAAGAAGAACTGTAATTCAGATAATAACCAGGGTTTGAACTCTTTAATTTTAGTTATATATGCTGGAATTCTGGAGTTAAAAAGTAATGGTTTGTACCCATTTTGAAATTTTAGTATCAATGAATTGTGGTCTGAAAAGGGGGCAAGGAGTGATTGAGAAATTAATGATTTTAGAGTGTAAGTTATGGGCAAATATTTTATCTATTCTAGTTTGGGTACCAAATCTGTGATCTTGATGGGAAAACAGCAAAGATTTATCTTCTTTAAATTTGAAAGTATCTGCAAGATGAAATGATTCTACCCACTTGTTTAAAGCTTTTGATACAGCAGATGTATGCAGCGGTCTTTTATTTGTAGTTTCAGAAATATCAAATATACAGTTCAAATTTCCTCCTAATATTAAGTTGCCTTTATAATTATTGGAAATGAAATCCAAGTGTTTTTTAACAGTTCCTGTTCCAATGCCTGGGAACCAGTATCAATTGGCTAGGGTCCGTATTCTGTTATTATATTTAACTATTACTAATGCCATAAGGCCTTCTTTATCTTCATACTTATAAATGATTTCTGGGTTAATCACATTTGTTTTCCATAAAATCGTTACCCATTTTGTCTTTGCACCAATATCATATATTCCCTAGGATTCCATTTGTAATTGCCATTTGTTTTGAAATGAGTTTCTTGAAGGAAGACAATTTGTGCTCTGTTCAATTTTAAATATTTCAGTAGATTTGATCTCTTGCTAGGGCTGTTTAAGCCACTGGTATTTAAAGATAATAAAGTTAAATCCAGCTTAGGTTATTTAGACTATGTACTTTTTGGTTTGTTGTGACTATTAAACATTTTCCTCTGATAACTATAAAGTATATGTTTGAGCTTTTAAAGGAAATTGTACTTTAAGTGTTTGCCAATAAAGTAATGTTTTAGTCAGGCATACTAAAAATGTTTTTGTGAAATAAATTTAAATTAATAAATGTTAACAAAACTAAGATCTACACTAGCCATGGAATGAAAATCATTCCTAATCTGATGGATAAACCTAAATCCATCAGATTATCACTCATACCTTGACAATCCAGAACATCTGAGCTCCATAAATTGAATTATCATATGGAGAATATTAGTAACAGGAATAAGCAATATTTATATTATTTTGAACAAATATAGTACTATTGTAGATTAGACATAATTCTAATACAATATAAATGTCTACTTATTGTATAAGCAATTAATATTTGCATGAAAGATAGATGACAAGCAATTCAATCATAGTAAAGTAGGATGTATCATATATAAAACCTCAGTAAAAGATTATAGCACACAGTTAACATATTCACCCTTATTGATGAAGTCTTTCAAAACATATTACTTAATATAAATAGATGGTAATAATATATCATCAGCTCCACAAATAGGCAATGACGAAATAATATATACCAACCTCAAAATTAACCAAAACAAAACCATCAACATAATTGGATGCTACTTCCAACCTGGCCAAAACATCCCTCCGCTAGAAAACCTCCTCAGCTGGTCTACCCACCATCTCCCCAAGAAACTATCATCTTAGGTGATTTCAATATTGACTGGCAATCCTGTTCTGGCAACAATCCAACCCATCATGTACACCTTCATGGCTTCACTCAACTAGTCCAGTCACCATCCAGGATAAATAAAAACTCCACCGAGCACACTACCCTGGATTGGATACTAGTCAGTAATAGCCCCCAGTCATATATAACAGGCTGCTTATCAGATAGCCTCAGTGATCACTCCCCAACATTCCTACTCAAAAAATACCTATACCAAGCTAAACCTGTCATCTACCGTCAAATACGTAAAAAACTAAACTTTAACCCACTTACATTCATCTCATCCCTCAAAGAATGTAACTGGCATCCTCTAAAGTACCTCAGTCTAGATTATGCAGTTGAATTTTTTAATACTACCTTCCTGAACATCCTTAATTACCATGCCCCCATAAGATTCTCCAGAACCAAAGCACAACCCTCCCCATGGCTACAGAAAACCACTAAGTCAGAAATGAAAAACAGGGATAAAGCCTGGGAGCACTGGCACAAAACCAAAACCCCCTCAGCTAGACAGAAATTCCTAGAACTACGCAATAGAGTCAAAAAGCTAATAAAACAGGACAAATCCCAGTACTACCAGTCTGCCCTAGTCTCCTCACAACACAGCCCCAAACAATTCTGGTCCTCCATAAACTCCATCCTCCACCCAGGTAAAGTCGGTACCCCTCCTCTTAACATCCCTCACTCCTCAGAAAATATTGCTACCTCATTCAACACACACTTCACCCAAACCATAAACAACACAACCCCCCTCCCCTCCAACCCACACCTTCAACTAGTAATCTCCCCACTGCCTTCTCTTTTTCTCCTGTACCTACCTCCAACATAAAAAACTCTTAACTAAACTTAAACCCACCAAATTAGCAGCAGACAGCCTCCCAAGTGAATACCTACAAATCGCAGCTGATGCTCTGGCCTACCCAGTATCCATCTTGATTAACCGATCTCTGTCAGAAAGTTACGTTCCCACACTGTGGAAAGTATCACATATAATTCCTCCACAAAGACGGACCCTCCACAGAACTAACCAATTACCCCCCCATAGCTATTCTCTCCACTCTCCAAAATACTAGAGAGATGCATACACCCTCAGGTCTCAGACTACCTCCTTACTAACAACCTCCTTTCCAGTACTCAGCATGGTTTCCGACCAAACCATAGCACCACCACTGCCTTACTCTCCTTTACTAACACTATCCTTCAGCATAAAAACAATGGCTATCTCTCCTCTGCTACTTTCCTAGACCTATCTAAAGCATTTGACATGGTCCCACACAAACCACTTATCTCTGTCCTCAATAACCTAATCTTCTCACAATCGGTCACCAACTGGTTTCACAGTTACCTGTCTGACCGCCAACAATCCGTTGTATGGCAGAATGACATATCTCCCCAACTACCTGTCTCCATAGGGGTTCCCCAAGGATCCATCCTTGGACCCCTACTCTTCTGTTTACACCAATAATCTAGCCTCTGCCACCAAACATGGCACACTCATACAATGCGCAGATGACTCGACCATCATCTGCTCAGCCCAGTCCCTACCAAAACTGCAAAAAGTCACACAGGAAGCTTTTTCCTCTGTTGAAACATGGTTATCCGATGCCCGATTAATACTCAACCCAAACAAAACTAAACTACTCATCTTCCAACCCACCAAACATACTCAAAACAACTTTCACTTTAACATCACAGCAAAAGACAACACCACTATATACCCAACTGAACACACCAAATTGCTAGGAGTGGAAATAGACAATAAACTAAAATTTGACATTCACATATCCATGACTATAAAAAAAGTCCACAAAAAACTAGGAGCTTTATACAGAAATAAGCAATTTCTCACCAAAGCAGCAAAGATTTCAATAGCAAATTCCCACCTTATCTCCACCCTACTTTATGCCTCTCCAGTATATACCAACCTAAGGCAATGTGATCTAAACAAGCTAGAGACCTGCTACAACAAAATCGCCAAATTCACCACAGGGGCATCCTATCGTAGTCACCACTGTCTCTCACTTGCTGAACTGGGCTGGCTTGAACTCCCTCACCTCCTTCAGTGGTATCCACTAAATGTCCCATCCCTCCAGAATCTACTCCAACCCTATCGCACCACCAGACCACTAAGTTCCAGCAGCAAAAATCACTTGCAGATCACTAAAGCCAATAACTCTGCTG
Organism: Protopterus annectens; assembly: GCF_019279795.1. Lineage (NCBI taxonomy): Eukaryota > Metazoa > Chordata > Ceratodontiformes > Protopteridae > Protopterus > Protopterus annectens. The sequence continues at coordinate 21,647,823 of NC_056741.1, forward strand.
GTGAAGCACTATTCTCTTGTGCCATAGCCAAATTATGGAACACACTCCCACCCACAATTACCTCCATACCATCATGCACCCACTTCAAAACTTTACTAAAAGTGCAACTAAAAACATGCTGGCTATGCCCTTGCAACTCTCACTCTAATATCATCCACCCCATCCAACCACTACCTTTCTTTTCACTCCACTAACTACCTTGATTATAGCAAGTTCAGATGCTCATAAGCCAGTACTTATTATACAGCACAAACTTCTTCTTCTTGTAACGTTTGATGTAATGGGATCCTATCTCGCCTACATTCATGACGGATGGGACAGATGGGTCCGGAGCCGATCCATCGGCTCCGACTCGGCAACTAATACACTAGCACGAAGTCTCTCATTGGCTGGGCTACTCCCTATCCCAGGATGCACTACACCTGCTTCCCCAGATCTCGTTTGCCGCTTTACAAGCTGGACGTGGTCTCAACTTGGCTGGAGCTAAGTGGTTTCTTTTTACCTTTTACTGGTCTTTGACCTTAGGGTTTTCTTCTGAATTTGATAAAAACAGCTGTTTTAACAGCTATTCTCTGTATTTTGTGTGTTTGTTAACTTTTTGTGTGTGAAGTGATTTACTGATACTTCTATTTCGCTGTCGGGCAAGGCCCGTTTAAGTTAGAGGGCCTTTGCCCTACTTTTGAAAGTCTGTGTCATTATTTTTCTCGGGCAAAGCCCGTTGGTTAGAGGGCCTTTGCCCGTTGTTGTTGTTGTGCGTGCTTACTGTGTTTCTCTTGTGAGGTAAATCTCCTCTCAAGAGCTCGTTTTGTTTTCTCGCTCTTTAGTTGCGCTAACTTTTGATATTAGACACTGCTTTTCTTACTGTACAATATGTCCAAAGAGCAAAAGTCAGGATTTAAAAAATGCACTCGGTGCAATTACAAAATGTCTATTACAGACAGTCACTGATATGTGTATTGTTTAGGGCCTAAACATCTACAGGAGACATGTAGTGTATGTCATGCTTTCTCCTCTAGGGTTCTTCAAGAGCGCAAAAATAAACTGATCTTGAAAGGTCTTATTAAGCCCTCTTTTGAGGAAGCTTTGGATTCTCCTATTACCTGCAAAAAGAAAAGATCGTCGGCTCCGACAAGTCCATCGGAACCGACTGCTAAAAAGCATAAATCGACCTCTTCTTCCTCGGCTCCACTGACTTCGGGGCCGGGTCAGGTCTGCCTCGATACCTCCTACTTGCTCCATTGCCCGGAGCCGCAAGTGGAGTATCGAGAGGTGAATCACCTCCATCGGTTCCAATGGCTTCGGGCGGTGGAAGTGTGCAGCTCAGACTCTTCCCCTCGGCTCAAGAAGGCTCCTTCGGTGCCGATGGTGGTCCATGCTGTGGTGGAGTCGGCGCCGATAGCATTGGAGCCGTTTGAGCCGGTCCCCTTCTCCTCGGAGCAGAGGAAAGTCTTCTCGATTGTCTACCTCCTCTAAATCCTCGAGACTTTCAGATTCGGACCTGGATAGGGTTTTACAGAGGCTATTCCAGTCTCCAGTGTTTACTAAAATGGTCTCGGCTCCAGCACAGTTTGCTTCGGAGCCTATCCCTCCTCCAACACATTTTATTCCTCCTCCAACCTCTTCGGAGCCGTTGGAGCCGGTGGTGGTGGAGCAATGTGGAGCCATACGGTCGGAGCAGAGACCCCTTACAGGCCTCTCGGTTCCGACTGTGCTTCCTACCCTGTCCTCGGTTCAGGGTTTGGCACTGACTTCTTCAGCGGGCGAAGGGAACACTTTAGGTTTGGGTGCACCTAGTCTTCCTCTTGGAGCATCGGCTGCTGGAATTCCTGGTGCCATCGTGGCCTCTAGACCAGCGACCTCCTTGGATTCTGGAGGTCCGGCCTTTGAGGTCATGAGGAGCGCGCTAGCCATGTCTTTTCCGGTTCAACAAGATTCTACCCCACCGTCCCTAGAATTGGAGACTGGTGCCTCTGTTGTGTTGCAGCCGCAGCGGGGCCCCAGGGCCTGAGGATACCCCCATCGGCGGTTCCCTTCTTCCGGGTGGTCCGTCCGAATCTGCTTCGGACGAACCACCAAGGAAGAAATTGTGTAAGAGGAAGCACGTAGACTCCCAAGATGAGTCTGTTACATCGGATACTGTCCTCGATGCCGCAGTAGGGTCTCCCAAATCATCTTCGGATGATATCTCCTTCTCAGACATCTTGGAGATTCTGAGACAGAGAGGTGACTGGCAAGCCAAAACCCCTTCAGCTGAGGAGTCAGTCTTCCTCAAGGCCTTTGGGGCCCAACCTTCCGCCTCCTGGGTGTCTCCGCCTTTGATGAACTCCTTGATTTGGTTTCTGAACACCCTGATTCTGTGGAACCGGTGCCTGCGAGGCCTAATAAATTTTTGTCAGCCCCCCCCCCAGAAGGAGTTTCTCACAAAGGGTGTGCCTGTAGATGCTTTGGTGGTGGCTTCTGCCACACAGCAGGACGTGGCAGAGGCATTCATCCTCCTAATAAGGATTCTAGGAGCATGGATAGGTGAAGCGTACCCTCTCTTCAGCGGCCTTTGCCTTCTGAACTACTTATGTCATTTTACAAGGCTCCAAAGGGATCTTCTCAAAGAGCTAAATGACTCTCTTGTTGGTAACCTACCTGAGGCGCTAGCCCCGACTGTTGGCACAGATGACTACCCTCTTTTCTATTGTTAACTCGTCCATGAGGCTCATTTCATATGCAGGAACAGGCGTTGCCCTCAGGAGACAAGCCTGGTTACGCTTGTGTTCTCACGGAGGCCTTCAAGTCTTCCTTAGCCGATGCCCCTTTGATGGGTCATCTTTGTTTTGACCCAAGGTGAAGGACACATTAACAGCAGGAGGGCAAGACTTTGACTGCCGTTGGGGCCCAATTTTCCGCTTCTTCTAGGCCTTACCCCAAGTCTGGGAGAGGGGGGAAAATGTGGTTTTGAAAATCTCGGAGGTCTTTCCCTACTCCACCCAGTGATTCCCTCCAGAGGCAGGGGGATTTGAAGACACCGCCCAGAGGTGGCAGAGGCCCCGTAACTCTGGAGACCCGATTCCTTCGTGGTTCTTCATACAACCAGCGTTCCTGAGTTGTTGCCCGACTGTGCAACTCGAGCCAGTCGGGCACAAGCTTGGGAATCTATAACAAGCGATCAGTGGGTGCGGAGGATATATCATCCCTTCAACAAACCCCTTTCTTTAAGGGAAATCCCGGACGTACCACCCAGTCAGCGGGATCAGGCAGCATTAGAAGTTTCAAAGCTGCTAGAAAAAAGAGCCATCCAGCCTGTCCCCATCGACCAGATCGGATCAGGAACTTACTCAAAATTATTTTTGGTACCAAAAAAGACAGGGGACTTCAGGCCCATTTTGGACCTCAGTTCATTGAATCGTTTGAAGTCCAAATTCCGAATGGTCACTCTTCAATCTATTCTTCCTTTGCTGGAAAAAGATGCATGGATTTGCTCCATAGATCTCCAGGACGCTTACTATCACATTCCCATAGCTCAAGAGTCCAGGAGACATTTACGCTTCTGCCTCGGAGTCAGTCATTTCCAATTCCAAGCACTGCCCTTTGGTCTCACCACAGCCCCCAGGGTGTTCACCAAGTGTCTGGCAGTGGTAACTGCTCACCAGAGAAGTCTGGGATTCCAGGTGTTTCCTTATCTAGACGACTGGCTCCTTACTGCCACCTCCGAGCATCTACTACTCCAAGTGCTCAGAGCCACGTTCACCTTGGGCCGTTTCTTGGGGATCACATTCAATTTGCAAAAATCTGTACTACAGCCTTCTCAGCGTACTTTCATAGGCGCAGACTTAGACACAAAAGAATGTGCGCCTTTTTACCGGCAGCAAGAATTCAGGTCTTACAAGATCAAGTCAAATCCTGTCTCCACCTACAAAGAGCCCCGGCCCATCGGATCCTACAACTGTTGGGCTCGATGGCGTTTAGTTCCCTTGGCCAGACTTCACATGCGAATTCTACAATGGCTACTGTCGGTTCAATGGTCTTATCAGGAACTTCCCTTGAACCACTTAATCATAATCACGGAAAGTTGCCGTCGAGATCTGCATTGGTGGCTTCTCCAATCAAATCTCGACCAGGGGCGACCCTTTATACCTCAACGTCCCGTTGCCACTGTGACTACGGACGCCTCCCAGGCAGGGTGAGGGGGTCATTACCTGGACAGGTCGGTCCAAGGCACATGGCAGATCCAGGAAACGCGTTTGCATATCAATGTCCTGGAGATGAGAGCGGTACTATTGGTACTCCAAGCTCTCCATCATGCTCTCCCACAGGGCCCGATTACTATCCTATCCGACAACATGTCGGTGGTGTGGTACATAAACAAGCAAGGTGGAACCAGGTCTTACCCACTATGCAGAGAAGCCATGAGACTTTGGCACTGGGCGGTAGCTACCAACCGCTTTCTAATGGCACGCACATACCAGGAAGTCCAATGTAATTGCGGACAGATTAAGCAGGACCATTCTTTTACCCACAGTGGTCCCTCATCCAGGTTATAGCTGCGAAAATCTTCGACAGATGGGGTCTTCCTTGCTGCGACCTGTTTGCCAGCCCTCACAATGCGAAATGCAGAGAGTTCTTCACACTGTTCCCTTCTCAGGGACAGATTCCCAGGGACGCTCTGACTCACGTTTGGCCCCGGTCTTCTCGCCTTCCCTCCGTTCCCCTCTTGAGGGTGATACAGAAGGCCATTTACATGGAGAGCAAGATGATTTTGATTGCCCCGCACTGGCCTCGTCAAGTTTGGTTTCCTTTCCTACAGAGGCATGCGATAGAAGGTCCATGGTTTCTGGATCCGGTGCCAGACCTGTTGACTCATCAGTCAGGATGGCTTCATCCATCTCTCCAGTCCCTGAAGTTGGCAGCATGGTTACTCCACTTCCATCCTTAATCCGAGACAATGCTCTCTCGCCGGACGTGGTCCACATACTGTCTTCTTCTCATAAACCTTCCACCATCAAACTTTATTCCAGTAAATGGAAAAGGTTTGCCTTCTGGGCTCAAGAACGGGGTATAGATCCTCTCACTGCACCAGTATCGGAGGTTCTGAATTTTCTGGCCTCCCTTTTTCAGTCGGGCTCTTCAGTTTCTACCATTAAGGTTCAACTAGCGGCCATCTCTAATTTTCATGCTTCTTTTGAACCTTCATTGATGTCTCACAAACTTTGTAAGGCTTTCCTTAAAGGGGCTTGGCTCCTTAGGCCTCCTTTATCTCACCCTGTCCCCCCTTGGGATTTGAATATGGTTCTTGCTGCCCTAACTGCCCGTCCTTTCGAACCAGCTGCTACCTGTGATTTAAAATTTCTGTCTTGGAAAACGGCCTTTTTAGTAGCCATAACGTCTGCCAGGCAAGTTTCAGAACTTCAAGCTCTTTGTTCTGATCCTCCCTATTTGATTTTTCACAAGCATAGAGTTTCATTGAAATTAAACCCTGCATTTATACCAAAAGTGGCCTCCTCTTTCTGTATTCAACAAACTATAGAACTCCCTGTCTTTTTCCCAGAATTCTCTAATAGAATATACTTTGCATCAATTGTTTATTTGAATAGAACCGCTCCAAATCTAATCAATTGTTTGTTTCCTTTTCAGTGAACAAATTGGGTCAACCAGTAACAAAGACCTCCATATCTAAATGGATTAAAGATTGTATAATTTTTATTTATTCACAGGCTAACAAAGACCTCCCCTTTCCAGTCAAGGCTCATTCTACCAGGGCAATGGCTACTTCCGTAGCTTTTCACTCCAAGTTATCAATAGATGATATTTGTGCTGCAGCAACCTGGACTTCTCCGCACACTTTCATTTCTCATTACAAATTGGATGTGGTTTCTCGAGGCAGAGCTTCCTTTGGTTCCACAGTTCTCAGGAGTGTTTTCCAATGAGCCACCCGGGATGTAGGTGCTAGGGACGCTGTCCCATCTGTCATGAATGTGGAGATAGGATCCCATTACATCTTTTAGTTATGTACTTACCATAACTTCGATGTATGGGATCCATCTCCTCCTTCCCCTTCCATTTGGATTTAGAGGAGCTGTAGTCCCTTTTTTCTTGGCGTTCTTTCTTGAAGAACTTTAGTTGGTTATAGTGACTACTAGTTTTTCTGTGTTTGCATGGATGTATGAAAGCGAACAAACAAGATCTGGGGAAGCAGGTGTAGTGCATCCTGGGATAGGGAGTAGCCCAGCCAATGAGAGACTTCGTGCTAGTGTATTAGTTGCCGATGGATCGGCTCCGAACCCATCTGTCCCATCTGTCATGAATGTAGGCGAGATGGATCCCATACATCCGAAGTTATGGTAAGTACATAACTAAAAGTTAACGTCTGGTATGCACTTCACAGATAAAGATTCTAGTTATCTACTGATGTACTATGTTCTTCATCTGTAAATATGTTGTAAGTAATTGCTATGTAAATTGTTATTCACTATGTAATCCAATGTATATACTGTCTGTTTATTTTAACTGTGGAGCTTTTCTCCCCGGGCCTCCGCTGAAAATGGACCTACGTCCAGTCAGACACTCCCGGTCAACAAATTTAAATAAATAAATAAATAAAAAAAAAATATTTATACCTAATGTTTATAATACAACGTATTTTACTGGATATATCAGAAGTTATATTTCATTTGCCAGCATTTAAGTAATCACTTTTTTTGTTGCTAACTTACTTAAATCATCAAGTTTGTTTTATGTGAACACAGATGAAAGTTAGTGCAGTTTAATTATCAGTGCATCCCTCTTCCCTCCATTTCCTACATATCTGTCATTTCTTTTTATAAAATGAGTGAAATTATAGGTTAAAAACAATAAATTCACTTATTGTGATTAATGATTACAAGTTTCCTTTCCATATTCATAAATTGCCATTTTATGGCATGTACTGAACGATTTTTAGATTTAAATGGCAACATTCTATTTTGTATAATCAGCAAAGGTTAAACTGAGTTAAACCCAGCCACTGGGGATGCACAAGCCAGTGCATTTCTTTGTGCCGATCCCAAGCCCGGATAAATGTGGAGGGTTGCATCACGAAGGGCATCCAGCGTAAAATTTTGCCAAATCATACATGCATACAACAGTACAAAAATACATACTGGATCGGTCAAGGCCTGGGTTAACAACAACCGCCAGCAGTACTGTTGGCCAACAGGGTGCTGGCAGAAATTGGGCTACTGTTTGCCAAAGGAGGAGAAGAGGGGGAAGGTTGCCCGAAGGCAGGTAAAGGCTAGGACTGTGATCTTGAGGGTCGGAACTTTGAATGTTGGCAGTATGACTGGTATAGGAAGAGAGATAGCTGATATGATGGACTGAAGGAAGGTTGGTATATTGTGTGTGCAAGAGACCAGATGGAAGGGGAGCAAGGCTAGGTGTATCGGAGGTGGTTTCAAATTGTTTTATCATGGTGTGGATGGGAGGAGAAATGGCGTAGGCATTATCCTGAAGGAACAGTATGCTAAGAGTGTTTTGGAGGTGAAAAGAGTGTCGGATAGAGTGATGTTTATGAAGCTGGAAATTGATGGTGTAATGATGAATGTTGTTAGTGCATATGCTCCATAAGTTGGGTGTGCGATGGATGAGAAAGAAAATGTTTGGAATGAGTTGGATGAAGTGGTGATGACTGCACCCAAGGGTGAGAGACTGGTGATTGGAGCAGATTTCAATGGGCATGTTGGTGAAGGGAACAGAGGGGATGAGGAAGTGATAGGTATGGTGTTAAGCAAAGGAATGCAGAAGGTCAGATGGTAGTGGATTTTGCGAAAAGGATGGACATGGCTGTGATGAATACATATTTTAACAAGAGGGAGGAGCATAGGGTGACATACAAGAGTGAAGGAAGATGCACACAGGTGGATTATATCTTATGTAGAAGGGCCAGTCTGAAGAAGACTGGAGACTGTAAAGTGGTGGCAGGGGAAAGTGTAGTTAAGCAGCATAGGATGATGGTTTGTAGGATGAAACTGGTGATCAAGAAGAGGAGGATGAGTGTGTGGGCAGCACCAAGGATCAAATGGTGGAAATTGAAAAAGGGTAATTGTGAGGTGATGTTCAGGGAAGAGTTAAGACAGGCACTGGGTGGCAGTGAAGAGTTACCGAATAGCTGGGTAACTACAGCAGACCTAGAAAGGTGCTTGGTGTCACATCTGGAAAGAGGAAGGAGGACAAGGAGACCTGGTGATGGAACAAAGAAGTACAGGAGAGTATACAGAGAAAGAGGTTGGTGAAGAAGAAGTGGGATTGTCAAAGAGATGAAGAAAGTAGACAAGAGTATAAGGAAATGAGGTGCATAGCAAAGAGAGAGGTGGCGAAGGCTAAGGATAAGGCGTATGAAGAGTTGTATAAAAGGTTGGAAACTAAGGAGGGAGAAAAGGACCTGTACCGATTGGCTAGACAGAGGGACCGAGCTAGTAAAGATGTGCAGCAGGTAAGGGTGATAAAGGATAATGAGGAAAACGTAATCACAAGCAAGGAGAGTGTGTTGAGCAGATGGAAAGAGTTCTTTGAGGGGTTGATGAATGAAGAGAATGAGAGGGAGAAAAGGTTGGATGATGTGCAGATAGTGAATCATGAAGTACAATGGATTAGAAAGGAGGAAGTAAGGATAGCTATGAAAAGGATGAAGAATGGAAAGGCTGTTGGTCCAGATGACATACCTGTGGAAGCATGGAGATGTTTAGGTGAAATGGCAGTGGAGTTTTTAACTAGATTGTTTAATGAAATCTTGGAAAGTGAGGGGATGCCTGAGGAATGGAGAAAAAGTGCTTTGGTACTGATTTCTAAGAATAAGGGTGATGTGCAGAGCTGTAGTAGCTACAGAGGGATTAAACTAATCAGTCACAACATGAAGTTATGGGAAAGAGTAGTGGAAGCTAGGTTAAGAAGGGAGGCGATGATTAGTGATCAGCATTATGGTTTCATGCCAGGAAAGAGGACTACAGATGCAGTGTTTGCTCTGAGAGTGTTTATGGAGAAGTACAGAGAAGGTCAGAAGGAGTTGCATTGTGTCTTTGTAGATTTAGAGAAAGCATATGACGGTGCCTAGAGAGGAGTTGTGGTATTGTATGAGGAAGTCGGGAGTGTTAGAGAAGTATGTAAGAGTGGTACAGGATATGTACAAGGGTAGTGTGACAGCAGTGAGGTCTGCAGTGGGAGTGATGGATGCGTTTAAGGTGGAGGTGGGATTACATCAAGGATTTGAGCCCTTTCTTATTTGCAATGGTGATGGACAGGTTGACAGACGAGATCAGACAGGAGTCCCTGTGGACTATGATGTTTGCAGATGACATTGTGATATGTAGTGGGAGTAGGGAACATGTGGAGGAGATCCTGAAGAGGTGGAGATATGCTTTAGAGAGAAGAGGAATGAAGGTCAGCAGGACTAAGACAGAATATATGTGTGTGAATGAGAGGGAGGATAGAGGAATGATGAGGATGCAGAGAGTAGAGGTGGCGAAGGTGGATGAGTTTAAGTACTTGGGATCAACAGTTCAGAGTAATGGTGAGTGTGGAAGAGAGGTGAAGAAGAGAGTACAGGCAGGATGGAATGGGTGGAGAAGAGTGTCAGGAGTGATTTGTGACAGATGAGTACCAGTAAGAGTGAAAGGGAAGGTCTACAAGAGGGTAGTGAGACCAGCTATGTTATATGGGTTGGAGATAGCGGCACTGACAAAAAGGCAGGAGTCAGAGCTTGATGTGGCAGAGTTGAAGATGTTAAGATTTGCACTGGGTGTGACGAGGATGGACAGGATTAGAAATAAGTATATTAGAGGGTCAGCCCAGGTTGGAAGGTTTGGAGACAAAGCCAGAGAGGCAAGATTATATTTGTTTGGACATGTACTGAGGAGGGATGCAGAGTATATTGGGAAAAAGGTGCTAAGGATGAAGCTGCCAGGTAAGAGGAAAAGAGGAAGGCCTAAGATAAGGTTTATGGATATGGTGAGAGAGGACATGCAGGTGGTTGGTGTGACAAAGCAAGATGCAGAGGACAGGAAGTAATTAAAAAAGTTGATCTGCTGTGGCGACCCCTAACGGGAGCAGCTGAAAGAAGAAGCAAAGGTTAAACTGAGTGATTATTATCAATTTAATACTATTTGTTCAGAATGTGATTGTTACATTCTGTGACATTCCTAGCTCGGGCTTCTATTGTTTCCCTTGAACAACTTTGTCAGTTTGATGTCATGTATAAAATATTAGTTACCTTGGTAACAGCTTATGTAATATGCATTGTCAAGATGGGTTACAAAACCACAATTCAAGTTAAAGCAATTATATGACTTGTTATGCACATTTACCTATATGAGAAAATTATGTTTCCCTTTGATGTTCAATATAGTGTATGTCATTTATGACAAGTTAAAACAGTAGTGTTATTATACATAAGCCCATGTTATTAAACTGAGTGTCTGTTGTCAATTTAATACTATTTGTTGAGAATATGATTGTTACATTCTGTGACATTTCAAGTTCAGGCTTCTATTGTTTGTCTTGAACAATTTTGTCAGTTTGATCTCGTGTATAAACATGACCTAGAGTAGTCCAAATACAGGCTTTGCTGTATTCTGGACTTTTGGAAAGTTCCTGTGTTGCCCATTTCCTTTCTTGGATAAAGGGAGGCTCCTTTGTTCACCAGTGGCAGTGGGGAGCTTGGAGCAGCCTATCTATCCCTGGAGGAGTGTTCCCAGCACAAGAATCTGGTAGTCTATTGGCCGTTTTGGGCCAATTTTTAGCTCTTTCAAGTCCCTCTGTATAAAACCCACTTTGGCATGGTTTTTGCGCTTGTTACTACTCAGCCAAGCTCCTTGTGGTCCTGCAGAGTGGTGCTAGCAGCAGAGAGGCTAAAAGAGTGACTGCTAACCTAATAAAAGTGTTTGTTTTCCTGCTACTACCTGGGCGACTGTCCGATCTAGCTAAACTGCAAGTATTTCTGCTTCTTGAACTGTTTTAAACTGTTTAAAGTTGTTTTTGCACCTGCACTTTTAAAGTTTGTCCTGTTTGTTGCTTTTACCTGTTGAGGCTACACACTCAAGTGCGCTAGCCTGTGTTACATATTTATTGCTTTTTCCTGCTGTTTATTGCAAAAAAAAAAAAATTATCCTTGTTTCCCGACCTAGAGTAGTCCAAATACAGGCTTCACTGTATTCTGGACTTTTGGAAAGTTCCAGTGTTGCCCATTTCCTTTCATGGATAAAGGGAGGCTTCTTTGTTCACCAGTGGCAGTGGGGAGCTTGGAGCAGCCTATCTATCCCTGGAGGAGTGTTCCCAGCACAAGAATCTGGTAGTCTATTGGCCGCTTTTAAATATTTTTTTCTTTCAAGTGTTGCATATTTATTGCATTTTCCTGCTGTTTGTTGCAAAAAATAAATAAATAAATATCCTTGTTTCCTGTCTTTCCTGACCTAGAGTAGTCCAAATACAGGCTTTGCTGTATTCTGGACTTTTGGAAAGGTCCTGTGTTGCCCATTTCCTTTCTTGGATAAAGGGAGGCTTCTTTGTTCACCAGTGGCAGTGGGGAGCTTGGAGCAGCCTATCTATCCCTGGAGGAGTGTTCCCAGCACAAGAATGTGGTAGTCTATTGGCTGTTTTGGACCAATTTCTAGCTCTTTCAAGTCCCCCTGTATAAAACCCGCTTTAGCGCGGCTTTGCATGATTTTGCGCATAGCGCAGCATCGGGCAGCACCGCTTAATTGGGTTTAAACCATTCTCGGCTCCACAAAGTCTGCTCTTCACTTTTTCCCTTAGAACTGATCTAGTTCTCATAATAAACACCCTATTCCCACTCTAAAGCCTGGCACTTGCTCACTAAAGCAATTATATAAGTCAGCACTAAAAAATTAAAAGCACTACACCCTCACAAACTCCCCTTGAGTACTTTGTTCCCCACTGGCCCTTTTTTCAATTATAAAGGAATTCCCAATACTATTCTAGCATGTCCAAAGGTCAGTTGTCAATCTCCTCTCCGGTCCAGCTGGTGAATCTAGGAATCTTGAGGCAATGTTACAACTGCCTCATGTACACAGACAACCCTCTCCTCCTCCCAACAAATTCCAACACATGTGAGAGATGCAACCATATAGCCAAACTGGAAGCTAAGCTCTCTCAACTCAGTACTGACGTAACCAGTCAGGAGGAGAAGGAAACTACACTCACTACAATTCCAGTCTCACATAGACCTACCATGACAGCAAACCAAACACATAAACACACAAAAACATACTCAGAGGCTCTAAATAAAAATCTGCCTAAGCAGCAGAGACCTCCAAAGCAGACACCCAAGCAACCACTACCCCAAAACAAAACACATGCAACACATAGCTCACAAAGCCAGTGTGCCGAACAGTCACAGCCCTTAAGGCTAAACAGCACACCTGATACACTTGTAATAGGTGACTCTATCGTCAGGCACACTGATGTCCCGCTCACCAGGCTGAACAAGAAGAAGGTCACGGTGACTTGCCTGTCAGGCACTAGGATCTGCCACATAACACAAGCACTCAGGTCACTCCAAGGCAAGCACAAATATGACTCAGTCATTGTCCATGCTGGTGTGAATGACCTGAGACATACCTCCCTGGACTACATGAAAAGAGACATAGAGGAGCTCTCTGAGCATGTAGCCCAGGCCGGTATGACCCTGACCTTCAGTAGCATCTTACCCTCACCAAGAATGATGCCACAATATGAAGACAAGATGATCAATTTCAACAATTGGCTTAAGTATTGGTGTCATTCAAAGGGGATCCAATGCCTGTCAGCCTGGGATGACATGCTCAACAAGCCACGATGCTTCGCTAGGGACAGCTTGCACCTGTCACCCCTGGGCTTTTGGATATTGGCAAAGGCTCTTGCCACCCCCATAGTGCCTTTTTTAGGCAAGTCTCAAAAGACAAACCCACCTCCATAGGTATCACAAGGGATAAGAAACTAAGAGTAATGCCACTCAACGCCAGAAGTCTAAACCTCAAGATGCATGCACTCGAAACTCTCCTTAGCATGGAGAACATTGATATCTTTGCAGTAACAGAAACCTGGTTCAAGGCTCCCAAGAGCACCCCAGCACTACCAGGTTATACCTCATACCATGTTTTTCGGCCCCAAAACCTGGACCGAACCACAAAAGGAGGGGGAGTATCAATATTCGTCAAAGATACCCACACCTTCAGGTTGGTGGCATAGCACAAAGCATCAGAGGCTATCCATGTGCAACTAACAGTGGGTAAAACTGCCTTCCAGTTTATAGCCTGCTACAGACCACCCTCCCAGACCCAGGAACCCCGCTCGACCTTCCTGAGAACACTGGAAAATATGAAGGTCTCTCCAAACACCATTATATTGGGTGACTTCAACTACCCTAACATAGACTGGGAGCATTACTCTAGCTCCAACACCCTAGCCCAAAGGTTCCTAGAAGTTATAAACTCAAATGCTATGGAACAACTTGTTGCCACTCCCACAAGAGAGGAAAACATACTGGACCTGATCATCACCAACATGGGGACTCTATGCTCCAGACCAGAAGTGTATCCCTCACTGGTAAGATCAAACCATAAACTAATCTCACTAGATATTCACATCTTGACCCTGCCCAGAAAACCACAGTGAAAAACTTCTCTAAAGCAAATTTCACACTCCTCAAAACCGAGGTGGAATCCTTCAAAGCCCCCGGGCCTGTGGAAAATACGGCCCAGACCGCATAATCCTTTATAAACACATTCTATGAACACCTTCAGGAATGCATGGATCATGCAATCCCAAATAAAACCAAGACCCAATCCTCCAAAGTTAGGCGTCCTGTCTGGTGGACCCCAGCCATAAACAAACTATACAACAGAAGGAGGAGGAAGCTACTACATGATAGAGCAAAATCCCAAAAAGGAAAGGCATCTCTGATCAGTATTAGCAAAAAACTACGGGCACTCATAAAATTGTCTAAGGCCAGCTTTGAGAGAAAAATTGCACAGGACACTAAGGATAATCACAAGGCTTTCTTTACTTATGTTAGGAACCTGGGTGGGAATTCCCAGATATGCTCAGAATTAGTCCAAAATGACAAAAAATACACCGAACCCACAGACATTGCCAACATCCTAGCTGACAGGTTCAGCACAAACTTCTCCCCCCCTTCCCCACCAAAAGGGCAAATATCTATACCAGCAGAGTGCTGCCCCCCTGACATCTCAGATGCTCAGGTAAGAGCCGCCCTCTTCAAAGCAAAAAACACAGCATCAATAGGACCAGACGGTGTCCCGGGTTGTGTCCTACATGAACTCCAAGAAAAACTAAACCCAAACATAAAACTACTGTTCAGTGTCAGCCTTACTACAGGATATGTACCCAAAGAGTGGTGTACAGCAACAGTGATCCCTCTCCACAAAGGTGGTGCCTCAACGGATCCTGGAAACTATCGCCTCATAAGCTTGACTAGCTTGGTCTGCAAAGTTATGGAAAGGATCATCATGGACCTCATAAATAAAGATATTGGGGACCTACAGACACTGGATCCTACCCAGTTTGGCTTTGTTAAGGGCAGATCCTGCCTCTTAAACCTGGTCGATTTCTTTGAAACAGTCACCAAGGCCATTGACGAGGGGAAGGTGGTCCACACAGCCTACCTGGACCTTGCAAAAGCCTTTGATACAATACCCCACTCGGGCATTATAAATAAGCTCACCAGCTTAAATATAAACCCCTATGTCACTAGATGGGTTGCAAACTGGCTCAAGGACAGAACCCACATGGTTAGAATTGCTGGAGCCATGTCAGACTCCAAACCAGTTACAAATGGCATCCCAAGGCTCAGTCCTGGGACCTCTCTTGTTCGGTATATATTTCTTGGAGGTACAGGCTAACACGGAAGGACTGTGGCTGACCAAGTTCGCAGATGACTGCAAACTGGGCGCCATAATAGACTCTCCAGCCGACACAAGCATCCTACAAAAGGGCCTCATAGAAACAGGCCACTGGTGCCAGAGCCGTGGCCTCAAGCTAAATGCCAAAAAGTGTATAGTCATCCC
Source organism: Protopterus annectens (assembly GCF_019279795.1). Classification (NCBI taxonomy): domain Eukaryota; kingdom Metazoa; phylum Chordata; order Ceratodontiformes; family Protopteridae; genus Protopterus; species Protopterus annectens. The sequence continues at coordinate 21,662,864 of NC_056741.1, forward strand.
TTCTGGCAAAAACAAAGTGCCCACAAATTATCACATAGGTGGTAATCCATTAAGTACGGAAGAAGCAATTAGGGACCTGGGGACCCAAGTTGATAGCAATCTCTGATTTGACAACCACGTGGCCAAAGTGTTTACAAAAACATTTTATATAGCCCACCTAATCATGATGGGATTCACATCTAGATCAGGGGAGGTCATCGTGCCTCTTTACTCATCCCTCATCAGGCCCATAATTGAGTACAATGCCCCTTTTGGGATTTACCTTACCAGACACCTGCAGCAACTGGAAAGACCCCAAAAGTACCTCACCAAGAGGATCAAAGGGCTCAAACAGATGCCATATGCTGCCCGGTTAAAGAAACTCCAACTCTGCTCAGAGGCGATCTGTGCCTGACATATAAAGCCATGTCCAACCCGGAATTAATGAACATGCTGCACCTCAGAAAATCCAAATCCCATCGAGCTACGCGCTCAAGAGACTTGAACCTCAGCACTGAAATAAATAGGGCATGCTGGAGGGACAGATTCATAACCCAGAGACTCCCTTCACTCTGGAATAAAATCCCAGTCCAGGTTAGGCAGAGTCCCTCATTGACTCTCTTCAAGAGGAATCTTGATGAGTGGATGGGATATAGTAGGTTTACCCCGGGTATCACTTCTGTGTCACTGTTAGACAGAGGCACAGTATACTAACCTCGAAAAAGGGCATAGCAAAATTCATTTAAAATGGGTGGCGAAAGCCAAACACACTCTGGCTAGGCTTATAAATGCCCTAGGGCAGATAGCCTAGTATGAACCTATGAACCTATGAACCTATTAGTTACCTTGGTAACCATTTAAGTATTATATATGGTCAAGATGGTTTACAAAAACTACAATTCAAATTAAAGGAATTACATGACTTGTTATGCATATTTACTTATACAAAAAAGTCATCAGACTTCCTCTTGATGTTCAGTGTAGGGTATGGTATTTATGACAAGTTGAGACAGTAGTGTTATTATACACAAGCCTATGTTATTAAATCCTGTCTTTAATATCTAAATTCAGCAGACTGCTTCATCTTATATGACAATTATATATTTTATGTCTAGATTTACTAAAATCATATATTATATAACTATTGTGTGTTTTTTTGGCTGTTGCTTAGTTATTTGAGAAACCACAAGCTGTAATCCTTATTCTTATTCTTATTATTAGCTCCTTCCAAGCATGTTTATACAGTCCATAGACTTTAAATTATGAGACCCTTCTAGTTTCTTATTTGCTATATTTCCATCCTTACATACACACATATCAGTACTTCAAGCACAGGCAACAAAACCCATCCAGTTTTGCCAGAATATCATTCACTGGTTCATGTGGTGTGTTTCCAGGCTGTTCTTAAAATATCCAAACCAATATTTGTCCTGTTCCATTTTACCAGCCTGTTCTGTGCAGTGGCCACTCTACCAGTGAACCACTCAACACACCTTCTATTCCCACAGATATTTCCATGAAGGAAATCTGATGACTCTCTAGCACTTCCCAGCAACCCCAAACACCCCTAGAATCAGCTATCCCCATATGCCCAACACGTTTGAGCAAGGTCACCTCCCAGACCACTGCAAAGGGTTCTGCACAAGATCAAGTGCTCTTAGTCTTTCATAATAACTCAGACTTCCACTCTTATGTAAGTTCTTAATGTGTTTGGACCAAAATACATTTTAAATATAAAATTGCACATATTATTATTATTTTTTTTTATCAAGAATCAACTTAGTGAACTAAACAAAATGTTGGGAGACCATCAATATGTGTACATGTGGTTTAAAAAAAGCCCTTTTATTATTTATATATATATATATATATATATATATATATATATATATATGTATGTATGTATATATATATATAATTTTTTTTTTAAACCAAATACATTGCCGAGAATCATCTCAGAGGCTCCTCAGAGCCAATAAGCATTATCGTCACTCTGTCTCCATTACCATAGCAACATGGGAGTGTCTGTTTCTGTTAGTGTGTCTGTGTACTGCATACCAGAGGCTCGCGATGCACCCAAAGCAAAGCTTCACTTCATTGCAACTTTAAGCATGAATTCCCTCCATTTTAGTGAGGCAGCAGCCAGGAAAAGAACGGAGAGCAAACATAAAAAAAAAACAAAAAAACCCCCTCAAAACAAGCCGCCACAACAAGAGATAACACATTCTTCAAGCCTTCCCACCTCTCACTCAGCAGATGTATAAACAAACTATTCTCTGCCAAAATATCCCAAATCACAGTTTTATACACCCCTTCCCCTTGATTCAGGCTAAAACACCAAATGTATCTTCCTAATACACAAGCATCAGTAAACCTCAATCACAAGCCGCAACCCACAGCTTCCTGGAGACGAAAATGGCAACATACAACATCTGCCAGACACAACTGCATCCACACACACCATGTTAGGCTTAATCAAACAGCACTTGAAGCTATGATACCTGCCATAATTGATATTAACTATGTTTAGACAGACTAATGACGATATTTGTATTGCCTGCCAGACACAGCTGCATCCACGCACACCATATCAGGATTGTTCAAACAGCACTCGAAGCTATGATACCTGCCATAATTGATATTAACTATGTTTAGACAGAATAATAATGACATTTGTACTAGCTGCCAGGCACAGCTGCATCCACACACAACATATCAGGATTGATCAAACAGCACTCATAGTTGTGATACCTGCCATAATTGATATTAACTATGTTTAGACAGAATAATGATGACATTTGTACTAAGAGCTTGCTACTATTATTCAACCAGGATACACATGACATTTCTAAATCATACTTTAACTGAAGAAGGCATTAGTCTCCATGACAGCATTTTTTTTTCAAAACACTCTACTGTTACTGCTATTACATATGATGTTAATTTGTTACATTTGAGTCTGAACTCTGATGAATGGTACCTTGTTGAATTAGTTAATTAATTACTTAAATTATTGTAAGTAAAAACAATGAAAAATGGACAAGATAAGTATTCATTGAGTTCAAGTAGGGGAATAGAAATGTGTATGTTTATATTATATGTTGCTTTGTTTGGCTTATATATAATGTAAATAGTAACCCATCTTGACCTACCTTTGTTTGTGAAGAATTACTGGACTCTTTGAACATTCTGAATAAATCATTACTGTTTCTCAGTTGTTTAAGAAACCCTCCTTTTTTAAAATAAAAATAGATGACAAGTGATGTACCATATCAGTTGTTACTTTGAGAGATGTAGTTGTAAGAGTTGTTTGTTTTTTGGGGCAGCTATCTTGGAATCATTTTTTTTTGTTTCTTCTTCCTAGCATCAGTCCAAGGATTTGTTTCTTTTATTCTTTTAAGAGTAGTGGCCATCCATTCCATTTCTTCTGGGATAGACACTATGTTGTTGTTTTTGATGAATATAGTAGCTTCTTCTAAGTCATTAAAGGTTCTCACCTCATTGGCAAAAAGTATTTTTATCTTGGTTAGAAAGGCCAGCTGTGCTTTAATGTTGTTTTGTTTCAACAGTTTTATTATTGGCCAGACTTTTTTCCTTTGTTCTAGTATTCTGGAAGAATAATCATTGCCAAACTTTATCAGGCTTTGATTGTATTTTAAGGGTGATTTTCTCCAAGCAGATTTTAATATTAGTTCCTTGTCCAGAAATGAAATAAATTTTATAACTATGGATCTAGGTGGAGTATTTGTTGAGTTAGAAGCAGGTTTCCTCAGTGCTCTATGTGCCCTTTCAATTCCAAATGAAAGTCCCTCTTTCAAGTCTAAAAATCCAGGAATCCAGGTTGTTAAGAATGAAATAATGTCTTCTCCTTCAGTGTTTTCAGGCAGACCAAAGGTCTTTATGTTGTTTCTCCTTTCCCTGTTTTCTAAGTCATCTATTTTGTTAAGCAGCCATGTATTCTGTTTAAGCAGCAATTCTATTTGAAATTCTTCCTCTTTGAGTCTCCCTTCAATATCATTTAGAGAAGTCTCTATATTTGTTATTTTTGTATGGTGTTGCTGTAATAGTTCCTTAAGAGTATCAGTTTTTGAGAATTTAATTTGAGGTTTTCTAAGTCATTTTTAAAGCCATCCATCTTCAAAGATAGTTCCTGTAAGGTAGATGTCATCAATTGCAATTCTTTTTTCAAAGCAGCATCTGGATGAGAATTCTTTGAGTTATTCATATTCAGTGACTCAATATATCTCCAAGTTACGTGACAGGAAAATTTTTGTATATCTCCACCAAAATTGATATTTATGTAGTTTAGTAGTTTATGTATAGATTTTTGATGTTTTAAACTTGAAAATAATACAATTTTCCTATATTATTATACTAGTTTATGGAGCTCTCAAAATTCACTGCTCTCAGTTGGCCATCTAGGCTCCGTCCCCTTGGGATCATTTTGGATGTGTTTAGGAAGAGTATTCCAGCCCTTAGCTATCTTATAGGAGTAGAGGGAGTCACCATGATAGTTGTGAGACTGGGTGACTTTTAGCATTAGTCTATCAGAAGACCTACGGGACCTGCAGTTAGAGTTAGGTTGGATGAGGCTTAAGAGTGCAGGACAGTTACTGGGGCTGTGTATGATTTTGTGGGCAAAGGTAATTTGGTTTAATGTTAACAGGTTGGGAAGTTCCAGCCAGTTGTGTTGCTGTAGAATGGCACAGTGATGAGCTTTATGGGGATGATGGCAGCAAACTTAGCTATTTTGTTATAGCAGGACTCTAGGTTATTAAGCTCAGCCTTACGTAGGCTGGTGAAGATATGAGAGCAGTACAGGAGGGTAAATAGTAGGTGAGATCTGGCTGTGGCTATTCTGGCTTCATGTGAAAGGAATGGTTTGGCCCTATAGAATACTCCTAGTTTGGTGTGGACTTTTTAATTGTTAAAAATAATATGTTGGATCTTGTGAGGTCAGCAGATATGTATGCAGTCTCATGACTGCAGATCTATACATGTAGTCAATGTTGAGGAGGCCCTTACCGTCTTCAGAACAGGAAACATATAGTCTTGGTATACAATTATTTTTATAAATCATTTGATGAGCATGAAGCATCCTTCTTACTTTCCTGTCCAACCTATCCCACACCTTTTGGGGCCAGTCAGTCCCTCCAAAACTGTAAGTTAGGAGGGGAAGAGCAAATTGGATGGAAAACCTTCTGGAACACAAGCCATAAGTAATGGTGAATCCCCTAGATAGAGTGTAAATGGCCCCAAAATATGGAAACTGATTGGGTTCCCCATATAAATGAGCAAGTGTACCAAAAGCAAGTGTACATATTAGGTTAAAATGTTAGTAAAGGGATTTGCCATCATGATTAGATAAGGCACTTAGTAAAAATCTGATTGCAATGAAGTGGTTAAATAGAGGTGACAAGAGTTTTTTGGCATTGCAAATGCACATATAAAAATCAGTAAAAAGTAAGGCAGTCTATGACAGTAATGAATTGCCATCTTATCTGTTACCTGTAACATACTTAAAGTTAGGATGGAAGTGATCTAAACATATGGGCACATGACGTTGCCTACATCTCATACAGTGTAGAAAACTGGTTAATGCTGAGTTTAGAGGGGTTTGAGTTCTCCCTTCTCCCAGTCATATTTGTATTTTTTTTTAATTCACCTTTATTGCAAAGGCTGCCAGCAGTATGTAGACTGTATTAAAAGTATAACATGATTGCCTAAGCAAAGAAGGAGAAGTGTTTGAAGAAATTGATGCAGACCTTAGCTGAAATATGACTGCCACAAAATTGAGGTAGTGACAGAAAATTATGACAAATGGCTGTTGGCAATCCTAAATGGTAGTTGTGGGTTTTCAGTTCTCTGAGTCTCAGACATTAAGGGTCCTACAGAGACTGGCAGAGTATCATGAGACTTAAAGATATGTAATCAGTGTTTACAAGGGTTCCCCCAGTTCTCTTCTTCTTTATTGACCTCTAGCTTGGATGTGACCTAGCAAGGGGTCTGTTTTTTTTTGACTGGTCGGTTGTGCCTAATGGTGAAGATTTCTCTGGTGAGGAGATGGTATGGGTACTCTTTGTCAAGCTCCCATATGCTCCTTGGTTAAATGCTTGTAATTGTAAAAAAAAAACAGGAGTGGGGTAGGTGCATATTTAGAGTGGATGTCTTTGAGGTAGGTATCCATTCCTTAGGGCAAAGGATGGGTCTACATTATGTTGTCAAAAGGGCTATTTATCAAACGCCCTTTCCTCGACATGTAAACATCGAAGTACCAAATCGCCAAACAGCCACTTCAGCGAATATTTCCCAGGGGGAAAAATTGCTTGGCCAACAACAAACAACACAAACTGTAAGACCCTATGAAGTGGGAGTCTGTGCCCCCACACCCCTCCTAACTAAATACACCAACTCCCACCTCTACAGTGGAGGAAAGGGCAAATTCCCCACGACAGCCAAGCAATGTTTTCCCCAAATACCTTGCAGACATTCAACCTACAACAATTATCCTCAGCAAACCCAAAAGCATTTAAACAAAACTACACCTAATACAACACAACACAATATATGCAGCCACACCCCATGGAGCCTCAAATACAAAGCCCATAAGGCAAGCTAACACACTGCTCAATACTTTAGTTATAGCTGAGTTCATTATGAGACATACAGATGTCCCACTCTTGAAATGAAAAAGGAGAAAATCATGGTCAGTTGCCAGTATCTGCCAAATCACAGATGCATTTGGGTCACTGGGCCACAAGTATGACTCTGTCCATAGTCCATGTGGGAGTAAAAAACCTGAAATGGAGCTCCCTGGACTGTATGATGAGAGAGAGAAATTATGAAGCTCTTGGGCTATGTGTTTCAGGTGTGTATTTGCCTAGCACTGAGCAGCATTCTACCTTCACCAAGGATGACGCCACAATATCAACAGAAGATAATTAACTTTAATAATTGATTTATCTTCTGGTATCATTCCAAGGGGGCATCTGTTAGCATGGAAGGATATGGTCAGGTCAACAGACCATGTTGCTTTGCCAAGGATGGGCTGCACCTGTCCCCTCTAAGCTTTCAAAAAAAAAAAAAGGAACCTAAAGGTACTGCTCAATGCCAGAAGCCTAAGCAAGAACCTCCAGTCCCTTCAAGGTGTCCTCACCCTGGAGAATATAGACATCTCTTCAGTTAGTGAGACATGACTTAAAGCTACAGATATCATTCCGGCAATGCAGGGCTACAATCCCTTCCACACATTTAGATCATCTACTGAACAGACAGGAACTAAAGGTGGAGGTGTCTCAATCTACATCAGCAACTAGACTAGTCAAACACGGCGACATGCTTGAGCTTCTCCATGTCCAAATTTCCCAGGCCAAGTCCCATATCATATCCTTGCAAGGTAGGTCACCCTCTATGACCCATGAAACCCATAGTTCATACTTAGACCTATTGGAGACACTCAAAATTCAACCCAATACCATTTTCATGGATGAATTTAACTAGCCCTCTATAAACTGGGAATCTTACACAATCCTCAGAGATTCCTGGACTTTGTAAACAAAAACTCCCTGGTCAAGATAGTCCATACACCCAGTTTGGGATGCAAACATACTAGACCTGGTACTCACAAACATGGATGAATGCTGCACTCCCCACCCCGTTGTAGTGTCCTGTTTGGTATAGTCAGACCATAAAGCTGTCTCACTCAAAATAAAAATCAAGGTAGTGAACCCAGCAAACCCTGTAACATTTAGGAATGATTGTAAGACAAACTTCCTATTATTAAGTCATAACCTGACAAAATTCCAAGCCACACAGACCCTGAAAACACGGCTGCCTATGCAGAATTGTTCACAGGAACTCTGTACAATCATATTAATAGATGTATAGAGACAGCTGTGCCTACTGGGAATAAGCCCAGAACAAACTAAAAAAATAAACCACCCTGGTGGAATCAAAAAATAAACAGGTTGTACAACAAAAGGGAGAAAGTTATAGCTAAGATTATGAAGTACAACACCCAACAAGAAAAAAAAAACTCTTTTATCAATCTAAACAAACAGCTAAGAGGACAAATTAGGTGCAACAAAGCCAGTTTTTAGGTAAAAATAGACTCCCAGTCCAAGGACAATCATACGGCTTTCTTTAGCTATGTCCAAAACGTCAAAAGCAGTTTACAACAATGTGCAGAACTGATTATAAATGGAGCCACCTGCACAGAGCTGGAAGATACAGCAAATCTGCTGGCTGACAAATTCATCTCCAGTTGTCCTCTCTCATTCTCAGCCACTCCCAGGAAATATCAAACATAACTCCCTCAACTATCACTAGGGAGAAGGTCCTACATATGCTTTCTAGATCCAAGATGGGTCCCACAAATATTCCAGGATGCCTCCTAAATAGCCTGAAACATGACCTATCAGGGCCACTGAAGTAACTATTTAATCATAGCCTCCAGACAGGCTTTGTGCCACACAAATGAAAAACTGTCATCCCTGTACACAAGAGCACACCATTAATGGTCCCTGGGAACTACAAAGCCATGTGTAACTAGTCTCATATGCATAATCATGGAAAGAATTATCATGGGAATGATTAATAATGACATAGAAAACCTTCAGTCACTGTCTGGATCCATCCCAGTTTGGTTTCATCAAGGGTAAATCATGCCTGCTCATCTTGGTGGACTTCTTTCAGAAGGTCACCAAGGTAATGGATGAGGGTAAAATGGTGCATACTACCTACCTTGAAATAGCTAAGGCATTTGATACAATATCCAACACAGGCATTGTAAAATAAGTTATGGAATTAGGCATCACCCTATCTGTGCTGGATAGCTAGCTGGCTCTCAGATAGGACCCAGGGAGTTTGGACAGAAAAGATCACTTCCATAAAGTGGCCAGTCAGTAGCAGAGCCATTCAGGGGTCTGTGCTGGGTCCACTCCTCTTTGACATCTACTTCTTGGAAGTCAAGGCCAGTGTCAAAAGCTTCTGGCTGACAAGGTTTGCAGATGTTTGCAAACTAGAAGAAGTCACAGAATCACCCAAAACACTAATATCACACAGGAAGGACTAACACAGACAAATGACTGATGCCAAAGCCATGGCTTAAAACTCAGTGCCAAGAAATACACAGTAGTACCCTGTAGGAAGTCAGCCACCCTTGGAAACTACTTAATCAATAAAAGGCTCCTAAGAGTAGGCACAGTAATCAAGGATTTGGGGATGTATATAGATATCAGCACGGCTTTCTACCAACATAAATATATTTCTACCAACATGTGTATAAGGTAGTTAGAAAATCATTATAAGTTACCCAACTTATATGCAAGGACATGGCATCTAGGCCCAGGGAAGTGATCATTCCACTTTATTTGACCTCCATCAGACCCATCACTGAGTACAATGCCCCCTTCAGTATGTACCTGGCCAGGCACATGCAACCACATTATCCACAGTGGTTCTCCACACAAAGAATACAGGGTATACCAACATCTCCTATGCAGATCACCTCAAAGCTCTATCTCAGTAATCTGCTTCCTACAGACTATTGAGGGGTAACCTATACCTGGCAAACAAGGCATCCTTGGATCCTGCTCTGATGGACTTTTTACATATCCACAAAATGAACAGCATCAGAACTACTTGATCTAAGGACTTAAACTTTGCTTATGACATAACTAGGACATGCTGGAGGGACAAGCATGTATCTCAGAGAATTCACGTTCTCTGGAACAGGCTTCCCATCCAATAGAACCAGAGCTCTTCCCTTACTCTGTTCAAGCGTAAACAATACATGTAGACAGGAAATTGTAACTTCACCCCAGTCTAGCACCTATTTACTTTTATTTTATTTTGCTTTTGTTTACCAGGTTTGTCTAACTAGGTTTAGTCAAAAAACCCTTTTCAGTGGTGGCCCGGGAAGAAAAGCTCCAAAATATTACAAACATTTTTAAACATACATTCAGTAATATACATGAACAGACATTAAATAATTAACATTAAAGTGGAACTGGCTGATGTTCCGCATTGAACAGAAGCGGCTCTGGTGTGCGATTTTTTGATTGGCTTGTATACCGGCATACGGGCCAATCAAAAATCGCAAAATGGAGCTAGCTCTGTGTAATGCCTGATGGTTTTTTTTTGGTCTTCACTTTAGCATGAAAGACCTTTTTTTTTTTTTTTTGGTCCCTGCCTGTCCCTTTACAAATCTGGCAACCCTGGGTTAGGGAAGGAGCTAGGTATGGCATAAAATGTTGATATTGTAGTTAAGACGTGGGGTGTAAAGTAAGTTCAGAGACAAGTATATATTTAATAAAAAGCAAAATACTCTGCAAACACCAAGCAAATAAGTATCATGAAATAATTTAATAACACAAAAAATCTTTGTACCCGGAAGCTTTGTATTTTTAAATTGTTTCATGATAATTATTTGCTTGGCATTTCCAGAGTCTGTATTTTGCTTTTTGTCATTTTGTTGTGGTTTACATACTCTGTTTACCTTTGTGTTGGTCTATTGTGGTTGCTACAATTATATATTTAGCCATAATAATGTTTACATTACAAGTACAGAGGTGGAGATGAGCACTTATATCTGTAATGAGCAGAAACAGTTGATAGATCATGACCTAGCATACATATACTCCTTAAAATAACCTCTAAAGCATAAAATCTTTTGAGATACATTTGGGTTGCATGGCTAGGCTTATAAAGGCCCCAGTGGTCATTAGCCTAGTATACATCTATAAATCTATGTGGCTTTTTTCATTCTCTACAAGAATAGGCATGCAGGAAAAAAGCCATATTCGGAGATGTGGCCTTGGATTTAAAAAGCTGATGACAGCAGCCCTCTTTAAAAGCATAACAGCCCCTTGTGGTTATGCAGGTGCCCATGTCAGCCACCAAGGAGTGGGATTAAGACCTAATAGAAAAAAAAGGCTATGTAAATGACAGCTTCCATGATTGGCTATTGCCCTGTGGGAAAGTAATGGGCTGTTTGATTCCAGAGGGCTGATGAGTAGCAGACTAAGGAGGAACAAAATGCCTACAAAAATATGAATGACCCAACCAGCCATACCACCTCAGGTACATAAAAAACATGCATATATAACAAGTCTGTGACACTTATGTGGTTATACTGTGAAAGAGGCAGTGATCTGCATTCAGGCTGTAACATGGTGGGTCTGTTATATCTGCTATCCAAGCCAATCTTTGCCTTTACGTCTTGATAAAAGTAGAGGGTGAGAAATGACAACAGGATTCTGACAGTGAGTGGTAAAAGCTGAAAGGAGCAAAAATAACATAAAAAAAAACAATGTATGTAAGGATTATAATCTTCTGCTGGTGGCTGGCATCACAGATTTTTTTCTTCCTTGTGGTTCCAGTAATATTTTCTTTCTTTTTAAACCCAAGCCAGTGTAAGCTGAAAACCATCCAACAAAGAGGTAGTTGCTTATTTGTGTTTTCAACAAAGTAATATAGACCCATTTGTAAAACATCCCACAACACCTATTGAAAAGAGTAGGGGAAGTTCCCCCATGCCCTGGCCAAATTTCCCTTATTAGTATGAATTACCACTTTGGGTGTCCCGTGAAAGGAGACAACTAGCATAGTGAGACTAACCCTGCCAACAAAGAGTGGATAAATAAATAAAAATAAAAGCTCTTATTATGTATACTGTAACAGCATGCTAAATGACAGTAAACTCATCCACAGTATGCTAGGCATGGTAACCTTTTTGACAGTAAGCCAAAATACTATCTGTACTTCTAATTCTCCTTTTGGGACATCTCTGGTTTCTCTGGTACATCATATTTCTGCACTTTCTAAACTCGCATCTGATATTCTAGAGGTAGTCTGTCTGCTGCACTACAGACACCTTCTAGAAACCAGATGTTACAGTAAAGCAGCATATGGACAGAGATGTACACTGGGATCTGACAATCAGCATGTTGTCCTGTATCCATATTTTAGGAATGTGCATTAAAGCATGCTTGAGTTACTGTCCCCCTGCTGCAAGCCTACACCTAAGGCCACCAAAGGGACTGGAGCTAGGGATCAAGTGGAAAACTCTTTAATCTTTAGAGGATGGTGGCTGTGATCTGTTGCTCTTTCCGTTCGCTCCTGGTGTCCTCAGACACTGAAGGCATGCATAAAGTAGGGAAAGAAGCGCAGTGGTCATGGGGAGAGACCACTGACACAGACCCACAACAAGCAGATTAAATAAGGTAATAGGTAACTATTTTATTAACTGAAACTATATAATACAGCACCATAAAAGAGAGAAATGACAACGCCCACAACAATGATTTCACAAGACTACTGTTCAGTAATGTACTGAAGGGACAATGTGTGCTGCAGGAGAGGATATGTATAAGCTGATGGCAGTTTTAACTCAGAGAACTGATGTTATGGGTTGCTAAATGAGCTTCATCCTGTAGTCCAGGGTTTGATTCCCAAGGTCTCCAATTTGCCTACGATGCATCTCTGAGACATTTAACCAGACAGCAGTCCCATCAAACAAACTATGTGACAAGTTGCTGGTGACAGGAGATGTTGTTCTCACTAGGTGGGTTCAGTTTTTCAACACTGGTTGTGGAAACAGCATCAATGCTGCTAAATCAAGAAGGACTGTAGCTTCACTTCAGTATTGTGATAAAGCAGAGTGACATGTGGTTGGAAATAGCATAAAATCATAAACAAAGTCTGAGAAATGCAATGGAGAAAGAGAGAGAGAGAGAGACCGCGATGGAAAAAAAGCCTAAAATGGAACATAAACTTTGAAGAAATGTGATGGTATCTGATTCAAATGACTGTAAAAACAAAACGTTACTTATCTGAGTGGGTGGGGGAGAGATTGTGCTGGAGGGCTCTGATTAGTAGGGGTAGTCCTGCAGTCGATGGCTTGCTGCACATAATTTCACTCCATGTATAAATGAAACTGGTAAAATAGACAGAGACGTTTTATAATACCCCCCCATACAGATCAGTGGTCTGATCCATCTAGTATAGATCCGTTCCATGGAAAGGAAAAATCAATGAGGTTTAAAGAATAATGCATTGTACCAAGGTTATTAAAGCAGATGAATGTTAAATGAGCCCTCTGAGGAAACATGTAACCAAAATAGGACTGTGCAGCCCAGAAGTGACTCAGACAGCATAATTCTAGATTTCAGACATGAGAGAGGGATAATGCATGTAGGTCAAATAGAACTCCCAGTACAGAAGTAACCTAGCAACATGCCCTGTGCTTAGGATGAAGAAGTAATGGAGAATGAGAAAATAGCTCTGTCACACAAAATGCTGTGAAAACCTGGAACAATTGGCCTAGTCTTGGAATGATGTTGTTTTATGTTTTCCAGCCCTGTACGTTTTAACGTAAATCCTGTCTTTGACCACTTAGGATTACTTGTTACTGTGGCTGGTCTATGTAGTACTGCTTTATGTTACTCACTGTAACTAGGCCACAGCTAAAAAAGGACCCCTATGGTGCAGTCCACGCAACTGCCAGATAAAAATAAACAAATAACTGTTATCAGACAGCATCTGCCTATCATTGTTAGACATATTTACTCAGATAGTGCCCACTTTTGCTGTTAGATGTATTCAGAAAGCACCCACTATCACTGTTAGACAGATGCACACAAACAGTGCCCACTTTTGCTGTTAGACACATGTACACAGACTGTGCCCACTTTCCCTGTTAGTGTTAGATAGATGGAGTCAGACATTGCCTGCTTCCTCTGTTAGATACACTTGAAAAGTGCCAATTTTTCCTGTTAGACAGATGTACTGTATTTTAAATATGATTGTACAACATAGCAGTGGGCAGGAAATGATCAACTGCTGATACTCGTGATACTAACTGGAACTAAACAAATAAAGTGAAGATGGGAGGAAATGGAGGACAGCCGTAGGTGGGTGGGCATTACATTTAAAATACTGTTCTGTATCATTATCTGTTTTACCAGTGCTGTCTTGTCATACAGTTGTTCATCTCATTCTGTCCCTACATATATGTTATTTATATATCATTTATTTTATTTATTTATATTTTGGCTAGTATGTTCTCCAAGTGAGCAGTGCCCCTTTTCAGTAAAGGCTTGGGGAGAAAAGCTGAGCAGTACCAATTACAGTACATTCTACAATTATAATGCAATCATAAATGGAGAACATCGACATTTGTGCTGTAACAGAGACCTGGTTCAAAGCAGCAGAAAGCACCCCTGCGCTACCAGGCTATAACTCATTCCACACCTTTTGGCCCCAGAACTTTGACCGAAGCTCCAAAGGCGGTGGTGTTTCCATATTCATAAAGGATGCGCACACCTCCAGACTGGTAGCCCAACATAACACATCAGAAATACTTCAGGAGCAGCTAACATTGGGTAAGACAACGATTCGGGTCATAGCCTGCTATAGGTCCCCAACCATGTTCCAAGACTCACCCTCCACGTTCCTAAGCACCCTGGAGAATATTAGGGTCCAACCTAACACTCTCATACTGGGCGACTTCAACTACTCCTCCATTAACTGGGACAACTATTCATGTACCAATACACTTGCCCAATGTTTCGTGGAATTCATTAATTCCAATGCCCTGGACCAGCTCGTTCTTACCCCCACTAGAGGTAGCATCAGCATCCTTGACCTGGTCATTACTAACATGGGTGACCACTGCTCTACACCAATAGTCAACTCCTCCATGCTTAGATCCGACCACAAACTAATCACCTTGGAAATCCACCCCCCCCCCTGCAAAGGTAACCACTGTGAAAAACCTCTCCAAAGCTAATTTTGGGGTCCTAAAAACAGAGGTGGCTAACTTCATGGCACACATGCAAATGAAGGATAGTTGCATGCCCACCGAATCATGCACCAATGCACTGTACGAACACGTACACAAATGCATGGATCTCACTATACCCAATAGAACCAAGATGCTCTCGTCCAAAAAAAGGAAGCCAATCTGGTTGTCCCCTGCCATAAAAAAACTCTACAACAATAGGAAGAAATTGATGCAGAATAAGGTGAAGTCCCAAGGCTGGAAAAACTCCCTTATCAGCCTCAACAAAAAGTTGAGATCCCTCATCAAATCCTCTAAAGCTAGCTATGAAAACAGAATTGCAGCAGATAGTAAAAACAACCACAAGACCTTCTATAGTTATGTAAAGAATCTCCATGGCAATACCCAGATTTGCTCTGATTACTGCACAATGATATCGCCTATACTGAGGCAACAGATTTTTCCAATATCCTGGCCGACAAATTCAGTGCCAGCTTTACCCCCCCCCCCCAAAGGACCAACCACAATACCAGTAGATTGCCAGGCACCCGGTATTACTGCTGCACAGGTTAAAACAGCACTGTCCAAGGCCAAGAATACAGCTTCTATGGGACCTGACAATATCCCTGGCTGTGTTCTACATAAACTACAGAGTGAACTGGCACCACACCAGTGTGCCCTGTTCAATCACAGCCTCACCTCAGGCTTTGTCCCTACTGAATGGTCCACTCCTACAGTCATCCTACTCCACAAAGGAGGAGCAACTACAGATCCTGGAAACTATCACCCCATTAGACCGATGAGTCTGATATCTAAAGCTATGGAACGCATCATCATAGACCTAATAAACAAGGATATAGGGAATCTCCAAACTCTGGATCACACACAGTTTGGTTTTGTGAAGGGTAGATCATGCCTGCTCAACCTGGTCAACTTCTTTGAGTCAGTTGCCAGAGCTGTGGATGAAGGCAAGGTGGTTTATACAACCTACCTTAATCTGGCCAAGGCCTTTGATACCATTCCCCACTCAGGAATCATAGAAAAACTCACTAAGCTAGGCATTAACCCCTATATCACTAGGTGGGTTGCAAACTGGCTCACAGATAGAACCCACAGTGTAAAAGTAGCTGACTCCAAGTCAGACTGCCGACCAGTCATGATTGGAGTCCCATAGGGTTCAGTCCTGGATCCTCTCCTGTTTGGTATCTACTTCTCTGCAGTCCAGGCCAACACAAAGGGACTCTGGCTGACAAAGTTCGCAGACAATTGCAAGTTGGGAGCTATTATTAACTCTACAAGTGATCTTGACATCCTGCAGAAAGGCCTCACTGAGACCAACAACTGGTGTCAGAACCATGGCCTTAAGCTCAATGCCAAAATAATGTGTCGTCATCCCCTTTAGGAAAAACTTGGTTCTCATGAATTACCACATCGATGGTAGTCCACTGAACAAAGAAGGCGTTATAAGAGATCTAAGAACACAGGTTGACAGCAACCTGTCTTTTAACCACCACATTGCCACTGTGGTCAGAAAGTCCTTCTATGTGGCACATCTCATTACTAAGGGTTTTGCATCCAGGAAGAAAGAGGTCATTGTCTCCCTCTATTCTTCCCTCATTAGGCCAATCATCAAGTATAATGCCCCATTTAGCATGTACTTCACTAGACACCTGCAACAACTGGGGAGGCCACAAAAGTACCTCACAAAGATTATCCTAGGCCTTAAACACTTGTCCTATATGGACAGACTCAAAAACCTCCAACTATTCTCTGTCTCATATCACCTACTTAGAGGCGATTTCTGCTTGACTTACAAAGCCATGTCTGACCCAGCTCTATTAGAAATGGTACATATAAAGAAATCCCAATCCCTCCACACCACACGCTCCAGAGACCTCAACCTCATTACCACAATCAACAGAACATGCTGGAGGGACAGGTTCATAACCCAGAGACTGCCCATGCTCTGGAATAGACTTCCCATACATGTCAAACAGAGCATCTCACTAGCCCTCTTCATGAGAAATCTTGATGAGTGGATGGGAAACAGAAAATTCACCCCGGGGATCACTCCAGTGGCTCTACTCGACAGAGGCACTAGGAACTATGGTCAGGTGGCATGATGCCAGGATAATCCTATGGGCTAGGCTTGTAAAGGCTCCAGGGCCATTAATGTAGTACACACCTATGAACCTATATATTACTGCAGTGGTTATTTCCACTAGTTCTCATCACAATCTGTGAAAAATTCTACTTACTTAATCTATGCAATTTTTGTAATTTAACATTTCTTTGATTTGTTCTTTATTTATACTGCAATGTTTATGATTTGTTCTTTACTTACACTGCAATGTTTCTGATTTGTTCTTTACTTATACTGCAATGTTTATGATTTGTTTTTTACTTACACTGCAATGTTTATGATCTGTTTTTTTCTTAACTTAAAGGTGAGATTTGGCTGTGGCTATTCTGGCTTCATGTGAAAGGAATGGTTTGGCCCTGTAGAATGCTCCTAGTTTGGTGTGGACTTTTTAATTGTTAAAAATAATATGTTGGATCTTGTGAGGTCAGCAGATATGTATGCAGTCTCATGACTGCAGATCTATACATGTAGTCAATGTTGAGGAGGCCCTTACTGTCTTCAGAACAGGGAACATGTAGTCTTGGTATACAATGATTTTTATAAATCATTTGATGAGCATGAAGCATCCTTCTTACTTTCCTGTCCAACCTATCCCACACCTTTTGGGGCCAGTCAGTCTCTCCAAAACTGTAAGTTAGGAGAGGAAGAGCAAATTGGATGGAAAACCTTCTGGAACACAAGCCATAAGTAATGGTGAATCCCCTAGACAGAGTGTAAATGGCCCCAAAATATGGCAACTGATTGGGTTCCCCATATAAATGAGCAAGTGTACCAAAAGCAAGTGTACATATTAGGTTAAAATGTTAGTAAAAGGATTTGCCATCATGATTAGATAAGGCTCTAAGTAAAATCTGATTGCAATGAAGTGGTTAAATAGAGGTGACAAGAGTTTTTTGGCATTGCAAATGCACATATAAAAATCCGTAAGAAGTAAGGCAGTCTATGACAGTAATGAATTGCCATCTTATCTGTTACCTGTAACATACTTAAAGTTAGGATGGAAGTGATCTAAACATATGGGCACATGACGTTACCTACATCTCATACAGTGTAGAAAACTGGTTAACGGTGAGTTTAGAGGGGTTTGGAGTTCTCCCTTCTCCCAGTCATATTTGTATTTTTTTTTAATTCACCTTTATTGCAAAGGCTGCCAACAGTATGTAGACTGAGTCTGTATTAAAAGTATAACATGATTGCCTAAGCAAAGAAGGAGAAGTGTTTGAAGAAATTGATGCAGACCTTAGATGAAATATGACTGCCACAAAATTGGGGTAGTGACAGAAAATTATGACAAATGGCTGTTTCAGTTCTCTGAGTTTCAGACATTAAGGGTCCTACAGAGACTGGCAGAGTATCATGAGACTTAAAGATATGTGATCAGTGTTTACAAGGGTTCCCCCAGTTCTCTTCTTCTTTATTGACCTCTAGCTTGGATGTGACCTAGCAAGGGGACTGTTTTTATTTTTGACTGGTTGGTTGTGCCTAATGGTGAAGATTTCTCTGGTGAGGAGATGGTATGAGTACTCTTTGTCAGGCTCCCATATGCTCCTTGGTTAAATGCTTGTAATTGTAAAAAATATATACCATAGATTTGTACATTCTGTATTATGTAAATGTATTTGTATTTTTCTGGAGCTTTTCTCCCCAGGACTCCATTGAAAATGGGCTCTTGTGGCCCAGTGGACTATCCTGGAAAACAAACGTCAAATAAATAACATAAATAAATAAAAAAAATGCTTGTAATCCTGACATTTATTTGATCAACAAAGGAAATAAGTTGCGATAATGAGGTGTAGTTAAAACAGCTATAAATTAACATTTTTTTCTTTTTTTATATTTATACGTTAATTTCTTTTACTTGACATGGGAATAGGTACTGGGAGCTTGGTATGCAATACTGATTTTTGTTTATATATATGTTTTTATTTTTTGTTTTAGACCTTGCACTAAAGGACTGTCCTTTATATTGTTAGCTAGTGAAATTATGAGAAATGGTCATGGATGCAGTACTTAGACGATGGACAAGGATTTCAGCAAGAGATAAAAAGGCAAAAAGAGACTCCCTCATGTGATGCAGAAGAATAAAGCCCTTACTGTAACCCAAACAACTAATTTGATTAGTGGACACAGGAGCTGGTGGGAGAGGGGATGAGGAGGATGGGAGTGGAATGGTCCATCCTTGGTTGAGGGTGGCAGTTTGGCTTGCCACATGGGCATCCCAGTGGGAGCTCTAGATGGAGTAGTCCATTGAGTCTGAACCAGGAGAATGTGCTGCTGTCACTTCATTGCACTGTAGGTCAGAAGGGAGTCACATGATGAATCTCACATGCTTTTCCCTCAGAATGACTGACAGCTTAAGCCATTGGGGGGTTAGGAGCTACTGGAGCAGAGGAGGGCAACCCCCAATGCCCACATGGGTGATGTCCTTGACTGGATCTCACCTCATGGAGGGCATGAAAAACTGGTTAGATGGCAGGAATGAATGGGTCAGAGACTGGCATAATGGTTGAGGTGTTTACCTTACAGATGCAAGGTGCAGGGTTCAAGTCTTACATGGGGTAACTGGCTAGGCTTAAAATGGCCCACAAAGGCAGTTAGCCTAGTAACAATCTATGAACCTATGAATCTATGACTGGTAGATATGAGGGGGCAAAAACAGAAAAAAGGCCAGTCTGGCTAAATGCATGTGAAACAAGCAATCAGGATAAATGATGGGAAAGTCCAAGAAGGAGGAAAAGAGGGACGGGGAGGAACATATGGATGGAAAATGGAAGAAATGCCCTACAAGGAGATACTCAGGACAAACAAGAAGCTGACAATGGCAGTGGCATAGCTCGAGTTTGTGCTGCCTGGTGCTGTCTTTGAGTTTGCCTTCCCTTCCCACTCACAAAATCATGGTCAAATGGGGTCCCCCATGCACAGCCTTCCCCCCTGTAGCCATTCCAGTGACCCATTACTTGGCTATTTCTCCCCATTTATCATAAACACTGTAATGTGCATACTGCTTTATGCTTTACGTCTACAATGATTATGTTGATTTAAATTTAATTTAAAACTTTTATTTTAAATTTTATAGCACACACACTGATAGACATCTGTTAGAGAAAGCAACACAGTCTCACGATGAAAACAGACTAAGCATTAAAACTTCTCTGCCCTTGAAATTTACATTAATTGAAACAGCATTGAAACCCACGTTCAAAGAAAATGCATCTGGCAAGTGGCGGATAAAGTTTACCTTTGGGCTGTTTTCAAATCATAAGCCCCTTGCACACACATTTAGGACCATACAAACACACGTGCTCTATGACTCACCTTCCTGATTGTATTAAATTATATTCCTTGTATAATACAGCACGCTTGTTAGAGCGTGTTTTATATTTATTGTTTTGAACATTTTTCCAGTAAGCAATGAAACAAAATGTATGAACCAATAAAATAATGACAAAACTGCCCAATTCAGAACATTTCCATCATAAAAGTCTACTCAAACTTCTGTCATTACAATCCACCAGTATCAGTAAATATACAAAAACTCCACTTTAAAGAGATCTGTAATTAATGAAGAGGTTGCTGCTAACAAACAACTTTATATTTTATTATTTCATCTACAATAAAGTGACAGTTGCCTTTGAAGAATAAATTGCCTATGTTACATTAAAAAATGATAAGCTAGTAATATTGCAATAGGGAATGGATGTCAAACTGATGACAGGTTCACAGTTACTAGGTATCTCCTCCAAAGGAGGACATTCTCAGGACTGCAGCATCCATCCCCTTTAAAGTATAACACAGTACAGTATCAGCAATCCATCTACATACTGTGGGAGTAGAACCCACAGCCTTCTACATCAAAAGCAAGTATATTGCCTGTTGTTCTACTAACAGTGCAAACAGACTTGGAATAAGCACCACTAAACTTCTTTTCCTTGAAGCTCTCAGCTGTTTGTAAAATCTACTTCACCAAGGACACATTTTAAACATTGCATGTATAATCTTAGAAAATTGTTAGAATAAATTGTTTTGTGTTACCATGCATTTCCTGAAAGATAGGAAGACTGAAACATAAATGGCCATCATTAATTAGTGAATTCTGTTGTAACTAATTTGCCAGAAAACCACATATTTTAAGAGGAACAGACCAAAGTATGAGCCCATACATTCCAGACATTCTGTGAAAATCTGGACAGTTGAGAGCTATGGACTCAACTCTTTGAATCACAAGTGATGGTACGGATAGAGAATTCAGGCTCTTGTTTCTTGTACCCCTTACTTGGAACAGCAGCAATAAGAAGCAAAATTCCCCTTACTTGGAACTGCAGCAAGAACATCTGTTGGCAGCTGCTGTAGTGTATTTAAAATTCAGGTGTACTGGAAGAACAGGACATCTGTGTGACAGTGCATGCACAGATGTGATGCTGCAGGTGTGTGTGACCGGACCAGAAAAACAGGACGTGATACTATTGCTGCAGGACCATTCTTGAAGAATGCCATTAAAAATTTTTTTTAATTAAGCTATTAAATTAAATGTGACAGTCCCAAAAGTGCTGCCCGGGGTGGATCACCCTTTACCCACCTCCCCCCCAGCTATGCCACTGGACAATGGCAAAACTGCACTTTGAAAGTGATTAGCAAAAAGGATGAAGAAGGAAAAAAGGCTTTTAAGGTATGTAGTAGAAAGGCAGAAGGGAGGGACAGAGATGGATAGGATGAGAAGGAGATCACAGAACGGTGTGAAACAATCTAAGACAATGAATTAATACTTTGCATCACTTTTTATAAAGGAAAGTGAGAGGAGTGTGCAATGATGGGAGTGAGGCAGAGCAGAGTGGAGAGGGAGCAGTGCACAAACAGCAAGGCTGAGAAGGATGTGTTGGAGAGGGAACTGACTACCATTAGGGAGAATAACGCACAAGGGCCAGATGGGTCTCCTCACAAGGCCCTCTAGAATCTGGAAGATCCTATGATGGAGGTCTTCAACAGATCACTGGGTAATGCAGAAATATCTGAGAAATGGAGGACAGAAAATGTGGTACCCCATACAGAGAGGGATCAGAAAACATCCCAGCAACTACAGGCCTATCAGCTTAGCAGCAGTGGCAGGGAAGTTCCTAGAGAGAGCACTTTAGGGGGAAGGCCAATTGCTTTAATAGAGGACAACAATCTGCAGGACAGCAACAAATACAAGGTCATGGCTAGCTGTCAGTCAAGACTGATCCAGTTTTATGACTGGGTCTGGGTTACAGATAAATATTTATATATCAGATCTTGGACTTCACCAAGCTCTTTGACTCAGCTCCATGTTGGTGGCTCATACAAAAATGGAGGGGTTTGGGGATAGGACCAGGACTGGGGAACCAGTTAGCCCCATGGTTGAAAGGTAGGGATACAGAGGGTTGTGAAGAGAGGGTAATATGAATAAGGAGAGTGACCAGTGGAGTACTACAGGGGTCTGTTCCAGGTCTAGTATTCTAGAGTGTGTCTGTCTCAGACTTAACTGATAGAACAGGGAGCAGGATCATCCCCTTCGCTGATGACAGAAAAACTTGAGCAGCAGCAGTGGAGAATGATGGGAAGAGTAATAAGAGTAATAGGAGGAGCTTGGACAGCTTGTCTAAGTAGCCAGAAGGGTGGCATTTGAGGCTCAGTAAAAGCAATTGCAAAGTCCTGATTTTAAGCCACAACAACCCTGGTGTTGAAGGATTAGCTGGTGGGGGTGTGGAACTAGAAGCAACAAAGCAAGAAAAAGATGTTGGGGTTAGTGGAGTAGAACTAAAAGCAACAAAGCAAGAAAAAGATCATAGGATCATACCAAGCTACTAGGCTACTGGCCCTGAGGCCCTTATAAGCCTAGCCAATAAATTAGCCCATGTTCCCATAAGCCAGCACCCAATACCCCTGTCCAGCAGGGTCAAAGGTGGAATCCCAGGGATGTATTTTCTATTTCCCATACAGTGATCCAGGTTCCTCTTAAGGAGGGCTAATGAAGTACTCTGCTTGACATGGAGATGGAGTTTATTCCACAGATGGGGAGTCTCTGGGAGACAAATCTATCCTGCCAGACCTATTTATGTCCCAGACCAAATTGAGGTCTTGCATGCGGGTCACACGAGTGGAGTTTGGCTTGCAGATATACAGTAATTTTATCAAGGTGGGGTCAGAGATTGCTCTGTATGCCAGACATAGATCACCTCTGAGGAGTCTGTATGAGACAGAGTAGAGGGACAGGGCTTTTAGCCTATCCATGTAGGATATATTTTTTTGAAGCCCTGGATTTTCCTGGTTAGGAACCTCTGTGGTCTGTCCAGCTGCTGCATGTGCTTTGTGAGGTACATGCCAAAAGGGGCTTTGTACTTGATGATGGGCCTGAAAAGGGAGAAATACAGGAAAGTTATGACTTCCTTGTTCCTGGAAGAAATACCCTTACTAATGAGGTGAGCCATGTACAAAGCTCTCCCTACAATGGAGGCAACATGGTGGTTAAAAGTAAGATTTATTTATTAATTTATTTTATTTTTACATTTGTTGACCGGGATAGTCCGACTGGATGCATGTCCATTTTCAATGGAGGCCCGGGGAGAAAAGCTCCATGGAATAACAAATCCTCATAACATGTCACATATTACAAATAACAAATATATTATTTACAGAGATTAGATGGGCAGAGAATACAAATTGCATATATAATATTTTCAGTGACTAGAAGAGCAAACCTTATAACAAATCATCAGGTAGTGTTATTCAGTGAGAGAATTGGATAAAATTACATAGTAGGCTACCTAGCAGATTTACACATTCCAGAGACAGGTTAACCAGGCTTGATACAGTGACATAGCCAGTTTGTTCCCAGGTGGTGTTTGAGCCTAGTTTTGAACTGACCAAGTGAAGAGTGTAAAGTAATATCCGCTGGTAGAGAGTTCCACGATCTACCTACAGAATTTATGAAGAGTGAGCCACTGGCTGAGTTATTAGTTTTACATATCCGAATAAGGAGTCTGTTGGAGGAGCGCAACGGTCTAGGATTATTATAGAGGTTGACAAGATCTTTAAATGCAGGGGTATTGTTAGGGTTATATATGATTTTATGGGCCATAACCAATTGGTTATATAGTATTAGACTGGGTAGTTCAAGCCATCCAAGCTGGATTAGATTGATGCAGTGATGTGTCCTAAAAGGCAGCCCAGTGGCAAACCTGGTAATGTGGTTATAACAGATTGAGAGTTTGTTCATGACAGTCTTGTTAACATTAGAGAGAAGAGGAGACGCATACAGAAGAGTAGAGAGAAGGTGAGATCGAGCTATGGCAACTTTGGCTGGGGGGTTAGGAAGGCTTTTATTCTGTAAAGTGATCCTAGTTTTTTGTTTATGATTTTGATCAATTGGTTAACATGTAGGTCGAATTTTAGATTATAATCTATAATGACAACTAATAGTTTAGTGAAGAGGTCAGGGGAGATTATTGTTCCAACATTTGCTTTTATTATAAAGTTAACGGCAGTAGACCTTTGTGTAGGTAATAATAACAGCATTTTAGTTTTTTTAGCATTTAAAATCAGACGTCATTGGAAAACCAGTTTTCTATTGTGTTAAAGGTTGTCTGGGTGGCCAACTGTAACTCTACTGGAGATGTGGCCGAGCAAATTAGGGTAGAGTTGTCAGTATATTGGATACAGCTGTCAACTTGGGTGCCCAGGTCCCTCACAACTGCTTATGTGCTTGAGACATTGTTATTAATGTGATAATTTGTGGAGATGTCACTCTCCCTAAAGGGGATGATGATGCATTTTTTGGCATTTAGTTTGAGGCTGTGTTTCTGGCACCAGTCATTTGTCTGGGTGAGATCCTCTTGTAGTATGTATACATCATTAGGGGAGATGATGACAGCTCCTAGCTTGCAGTCATCTGCAGACTTGGTCAAACATAGACCTCTGGTTTTGGCTTGCACCTTGAAAAAGTATATCCCAAACAGCAGGGGCTCCAAGACCGATCCCTGGGGTATGCCGCTTGTTACAGGTCTAATACTTGAGGTAGATTCCCCTATTTTGACTGAGTGAGTTATATCAGTGAGCCAGTTAGCTACTCATCTGGTCACATACAGATTTATGCCAAGCTGGGATAGTTTATGTATTATACCCGAGTGGGGAATAGTGTTGAAGGTCTTGGTCAAGTCAAGGTAGGTGGCATGCACTGTCTTCCCCTTGTCCATAGCTTTTGTGACTGATTCAAAGAAGTCTATCAAATCTAACAGGCATGATCTCCCCTTGACAAAACCAAACTGTGGGATCAAGTGTTTGGAGGTTGCCGATGACCTTGTTAATGTGGTCCATTGTAATGCATTCCATGGCCTTGCAAATCAGGCTAGTTAGACTGATGAGTATATAATTGCCTGGATCGGTGGATGCTCCACCTTTGTGCATAGGGATGATGGTGGCCATCCTCCATTTGGCTGGGCTGAAACCGGTACTGAGGCTTAGGTTGAAGAGGGTACCTGATGGTGCTGTGAGTCCCTGCCTGAGTTGATGCAGGATGTAGCCTGGGATGTTATCAGGTCCCATGGAAGCTGTGTTTTTAGCCTTTGAGAGGGCGGTAATAACTTTTTCCCTAGAGATAAGGTGTGGGAGTCAGGTGCTGGAGATATCCTGGATTACTTATGGGGAGGACAGACAGGTGAAGCTTTCACTGAACCTGTCTGCCAACAGGTTGGCTATATCCACAGCATTTGTATAAGTGGTGTCCTTGACTATCAGTTCTGAGCAGATTTGGGTGTTTCCCCTTAGACTGTAGACGTATGTGAAGAAGGCCTTATGATGGTCTTTAGTAGATGTGCCCAATTTGGACTCGAAGTTAGCTATGGTGGACTTCACTAATGCCCTTATTTGCCAGTTTAAGCCAAGGATAGATTGCTTCCAATTTGTCACCTGTTCCTTCTTGGTCCTGGACAGCAATTTTTTCCTTTTGTTGTAGAGTTTATTTATAGCCGATATCTGCCAGACAGGTTTACTCTTCCTTGAGGAGGAGGAGGATTTTGTCCTGTCAGGTATTGCTGAATCCATGCATTTATATAAGTGGTCATATAGTACTTTGGTGTAGGTTTGGATATTAGTGCCAGCTCCTACTGTTGGGGAGGGGGCTATGAAGCTGTTTAGACCTTCCCTCAAGAGGTTGTAATCAACTTTGGAGAAGTTTTTTTATTTAACCCTAGCTGGGGGAGGGGGTTCAGGGGAGATAGTGACTTTGAAGGTGACTGCTTTGTGATCTTACCAGGGATGATGACACTGCAGGGATGCTGCAGTCATTCCTATGTTGGTTAGTACCAAGTCCAAGATGTTGCCACCTCTTGTGGGGGGTGTCAACCATCTGGTCCAAGGCATTGACATTGATGAAGTCAAGGAATCTTCGAGCATTTGTGTTCTGTCTCAAGTAGTTCTTCCAGTCAATGGTATGGTAGTTAAAATTGCCCAGGATCAGGGTATAGGGTTGAATCTTAATAGATTTGAGGAGGTCCAGATAGGCGGTGTTGGTGTCCTGAGTCAGCATTGGGGACCTGTAGCTAACTATGATATGAATAGGGGTCTTGTCAACCCTTAACTGCACCTGGTGTGTCTCCTGTGTGTCATACTGTTTGACCAGTCTGGAGGTGTGTATATCTTTAATATATGATGAAATACCATCTCCTTTGGCTTTGCTGCCCTTAATTTAGGGGTCTGTATGTACGATCGGATGAGTAACCAAGTAATGCTCGGGTGCTGACTGCAGCTTTCAACCAGGTTTTTGTGACTGCAC
Organism: Protopterus annectens; assembly: GCF_019279795.1. NCBI lineage: Eukaryota > Metazoa > Chordata > Ceratodontiformes > Protopteridae > Protopterus > Protopterus annectens. Next base: position 21,689,552 of record NC_056741.1, read on the forward strand.
AAATGTCAACAAGTTCCAGGGTTAAGAATGCTTGCAATGAGTGCAGTTTCATGTTGAGGCTCCTATCATTCATCAGCATGACCTCTAAATTGCATTTAGATGAGATTCTCATGTTGGTAGTTTTGACCTCAAGACATTGCCTAAAAAAGGCATTATGGAGGAGGCAAGAGCCTTTGCCAGGAGCCTGAAGCCCAAGGGAGACAGATGCAGACCATCTCTGGGAAAGCATCATGGTTTGTCAAGCATGTCTTCCCAGGCTGACAGGTACTGGATCCCCTTAGAATGACACCAGAAACTAAGCCAATTATTAAAGGCAATAATTTTTTGTTTGTATTGAAGAATCATTCTGGGTGACAGTAGAATGCTGCTTAAGGCTAGTGACATACCTGCCTGGAATACACATTCAGTGAGCTTGATCATGTCCCTCTTCATGTAGTCTAGAGAGGTAAGTCTCAAGTCGTTCATGCCAACATGTACTATGACAGAGTTATAGCAATACTTGAGAGACTTGAGTGCATGGGTGATGTGGCAGATTCTGGCACCTGAAAAACAACTTGCCATGACTTGTGGGGGTTGGAGGAATAGAACTAAAAGCAACAAAGCAAGAAAAAGATGTGGGGGTGTTGATCACACCTGGATTGAGAGAACTGCAGTAGCAGGAAACAGGATGCTAGGGTATATCCTCAGGGAGTGGAATCCAGAAGCAAAGAATAGTGCTTCCACTCTACTGGAACCTTTTTAGTCTATGCTTTGAGCACGTTGCACCTATGGATGACATACAAGTCCAAAAGGAAGGTACTAGAAAAGTCTATAGGTGAAGGGGAGAAGATGTGACATGAGACTAGAGGAGATGGAGCTGTTCTCAGTAGACACCAGACAGGACATGGTGGACATGACAATGGTTCACAGGATCATGTCAGAGAGATGTGAAAGGATCACACAGGACAGGAAAGGCATAGTAAGAAGGCAGGGACAATGACAGCAGACTATAGGGCTTGCCTATTTTCCAGATCTCTAAAAGTACTTCTTCACAGAGTGGGCTGCAGCTTCATAGAATGAAGCACTTCAATAGGTAATAGAGGGGGAACCCAAATAGGCAATCAAAAGACCACGGGACGTAGACTATTAAATACAATTAAATGATAGAATAAGTAGGTTTATTGTCACCTGCCATCAAGCAAATCTAGTGTAAATGTAAATTAATTTTGCTCAGCTGGTGGTGGGTGGGGACAAATAGTCTGGTTGAAACAGAACATCTAGTCTGGGATGCCAAGGTAGAAGGGAAGGAGGTGTCAGGAATCTGGGAAGAAAAGGATGAGGTGCATGGAGTGTGGTTTGACAGTACAGCCCAGAAAAGTTGGAAGGATAGTCTGTAGGATCTGTCAGAGACTGACCAAGTTAAAGGAAGAAGACAGAGTTTAAAGGAGTGATTTGGGGAGGGAGCAGAGGGTTTATAGCTTAGTTGTGTTATGAATCAGAGGATGACATGGTAGAGTAATAGTTACTGGAGGCAGTAATGTCAAGGTCATTATGGTATTAATGGAAGGGACAGGGTTGAGCAGATGTTGTGAAGTAGAGCAGTAGGGGAAAGAAGAAGAGATATGGTAGCTAGGGAATAACTGGAGTAGAGAAAAAGGGTGCAAATTAGAGAAGGCATGAAAGTAGGCAGAGTGAGAGGAACACATGAAGATGGGCAAACAGAAGTAGGTATTCGTTTTATTTTATTTATCCTTTTGTTGACCCGGTTAATCCTATTGTACTAGCAGCCTCTTTTCAGGGGAGACCCAACATGATAGTTATACTACAAGGGAGAAATTTGGCCAGGACAACAGGGAACTCCCCTTCTTATCATTGTTGTGAGTGAGACCCATTTTGCAGGAGCACTTCCTGTTTCTGTTACAGGTGCAGAAGCAACCTGGAGAAACAGGGAGGCAGATGGAGAGGGAAAAAGATAATGGAGTGGTGAGAGAAATGGAGGAGAAAGCAAATATCGAGACCAGAGAATGTGTGCAGGAATTCTGAGAAGAAGTTTCAAAGAAATCTGTTTGATGGGAGAGATATATAATTATAAATCTCCAGTGAGGAGGGTTGTGGGATGATTTACTTAAAGAAATAGTGATTCAGAGTGAGCTAGAAAATGAAAGAGACGTTTCCTGGGGAACATTATAGAGAAAATACAAGAGGAGCATGCAGAGGTAATCTTGAAGAATAGTGATGAGATGGAAAAGCAAACATGAACAGAGAAAGTAAAAGAAAACAAAAGGGGAGTAGCAGAAAGGAAGGCAGAAGAAAATGAAAAACGAAGTATATGGTAAGGATTCAAAGTAAAAAAGACAAAGAAATTGACAGGTATGAAGTGTAGGACAATTTAATAGCTCCTTTGGGTGTAAAAACAGGAGGTAAGAGTAGTATTCTTATTAACAGACATAACGTGACTTTATATTTGAGACTGGTTTTCAATGAAATATTTTCTTGGAGAATATGAAAAAAGAAATAGTGTAACCCATGGAATCTGTATGTGATGAAAGCATTTAACAGGGAAACAGAAAACAAAATGTATGTACAATTTTGAACAGAGGTGGGAACAGAGACTTTGAAAAGACATTTGAAAACTTTATGTAAAGAAGTACTGGACATTGCAAAAGTTTATGACAAAAGGGGTTTATTGACTGGTGGATGGGATTGTAATATTGTGTTAAAAATAGAAAGAGAAAAAATTATACATATACCAAGCATGACTAAAGTGGATGGGATTGGGGGTGTTGTAAAATACTGGGGCCAACCCAAAACATGTTTTTGTGGAATAGTAGGACATTTGACAAGTAACTTGTGAGAAAAGAAACTGGTATATTTGTGGGGAAATGGGACATGATGCAAAAAATGTGAACTGAAGTGTTATAAATGTAACAAAATTGGAAATGTATGGATGGACTGCAAAAATGAAAACAGGAGTAAGGGAAAAGAAAGAGAAGAAAATGAACTGCAAAAATGAAAATAGGAGTAAGGAAAAAGAAAGGGAGGAAAATGAACTGCAAAAATGAAAATAGGAGTAAGGAAAAAGAAAGGGAGGAAAATGAACAGAAGGAAGGCATTTTAGAAGTAGAAGAAGAAAAATTAGATGAGGAAAAAATAAAGAGGATGTAGGGGGGAGTTCTGAAATAAGTGATGAAGAAGACAAACATTGGCAGGTAGTAAAAGAAAAAAATATATATTTGTAAAAGACAGAAAAATAAATTTTAAAGGGATAAGTACAAAAGAAAACAGAAAGGAAATGGATGACAAAGAATATATACAGCTAATGATTGGTTGTTGGTATAATGGTTAAGGTGTTTTGACTCACAGACACAAGGTACAGTGTTTGATTCTCACCTTTGGGAGGGAAATTGGCTAGGCTAGAGGACATAGAAGTGGATTCTGAAATAAATGATGAAGTTATAAATTGGAGGTAGTAAAAGAAAAAAGACTTCTATTGATAAAAGACAGAAAATGAAAATTTAAAGGAATAAGTGCAAATGTAAAAAGAAAAGAAATGGATGAAAAAGAATATATACAGCTAATGATTGGGAGTTGGTGTCGGACGTCCCTCCTAATACAGATGACGAACAGGTGGGGTAGTTTGTTTAGATGCTTTATTACATAGAAACACATCAGGATGGATAGCAGCATCATAAAATATGAAATAACTGATTAACAGATAGACCTTACAAACATACATGCTTACAGCTAACTACATAATGGCAGTCAGGCTTGCATGTGCTCAGTATTTATACACTTGTGCAAGCCCTTAGATAGTATCTTAAAGATACACACACACACACACACACACACACACACACACACACACACACACACACACACACACACACACACACACACACACACACACATTTATCTACACCCTGCCTCATAAAATGATTGCCCTTGAATGAAAATGACATTGCAGTTAGACATGCATTAATATAGACATTTAGAAACAATCACAATGTTCATGTCCAACTTACCGTGTATCTATAACATGGTCTGGAGATGCAATCGGATCTGGTAACATAACAATCTGGACTGGGTTTAGCAAAAGAGACAGTCTTTGGTGAACAACTCATATAAGGAACTTCGGGATTCATCACAGGAATGGGAATATTCTCTGGAACGTCTTCTGGAACACTGGACAACTCACTCTCAGATTAAGAGTCTTTCTCACAGGCTATGTACTGTAGTATAGGCTCAGACACCAGTATCAAATGTTTCTGATTCCACCTAAACTCTACTCCTTGTGATTCCACAATGTACAATCTCAGCTCTGAGCAAATATTCTTCATGACTCCAGTCCGATTATAACCTTTGGATGTTTGCATCCTTATCACTTCTCCTTCTCATAATGGATTGAGCGATTTGTTGGTCTTATCATAATAGGACGTCTGGACTAAACGCTTCTTCAACAGATTGGTTTTCACTGACCTGTTGTTCTTGACACATGGAACCAACAATTGACTACTGATCTGTAATGTGGTTCTGTTTTGCCTCGACAGAAGTCCCTGAGCAGATGAACCGAGATGTTTATCACGAGGAATATTTCTGAGATTTAAGATTCAGGAAAATATCACTATTGTCTTGTTTCAACTTCTCTAGCAACTGTTTTGCACTTTGAACTGCATGTTCTGCCATACCATTTGACTGCGGATACTCTGGGCTACTTGTAACATGAGCAACGTCCCACTCTTCAGCAAATCTTTTGAACTGTTGGCTTGTAGGATGTGTGCCATTGTCAGAAATAACTTTGTGTGGACATCCATGAACTGCAAAATAATGCTTCATCTTGGTAATGACAGTATTGGATGCCAGATTAGGAAGTAGGCCAATCTTCAACCAGTTTGAATAATAGTCTACTAATACTAAGTAATGTTGACCACTCCACTAGAAAATGTTGGTGGCTACTGTCAACCATGGTAGTTCAGGAATCTGGTTTAGCTGAAGTGATTCTTTCTGTTGATGCAACTTAGTACTGTTACACATAGGACAAGATCTTATCTTGTGACATAGAAGACCAAAATACTATCTCACCCTTCTTTTGTTAGTCTGCTCCTGGGTGACCATGATGCAAGACAGTAATGTACTCTGATTGCAAGGACTGTGGAGGAATAACTTTAGGACCTTTCATAATGATACCATCGTCAAATAAAATCTCATCTCTGTATGGAAAATAAGGTTGCACTTCTTGGGGTAAACTAGATTGCTTTGACAGCCATCCTTTGATAAAGTGGCTGAGCTTCTATAAAACTGGATGTGTGGCTGTATGATCTCTAAGCTCAACAAGACACGTGGAAGAAAACTTTCTCACTTCCGTGATTTCAAAATCAAGTTTCTCATTCTCATGCTGTTCAGTGGTTGATCTGTGTGATCTGGATAATGCATCAGCAAGATAAAGAAGTTTGCCTTTATTGTAGACAAGATTGAAATGATACTTTTGTAATCTCAGCATCATGCATTGCAATCTGGCTGGAGCTGTATGCATAGGCTTTCTCAAAAGAGTAACTAGTGGTTAGTGGTCTGTTTCGATCTGGATAGGTCTGCCATAAACATAATCATGGAACTTTGAACATGCAAACACAATTGCCAAGAGTTCTTTCTCTATCTTAGCATACTGCATTTCAGTTTGAGTAAGAGTTCTGGATGCATGGGCAACAGGTTGACCCTCTTAGGTTCATAGGTTCGTAGATATGTACTAGGCTAATGGCCCTGGAGCCTTTACAAGCTTATAGAATGACTGCACCTAGACCAAATTTAAAAGCATCATATGAAAGAGTAACTGGTTTGTGGATGTCATAGTATCTGAGAATTGGTGGACTGGCAATTCTCTGCTTCAGGACATCAAATGCTCTCTGGTGTTGTTCTAACCATGACTAAGATACATCTTTATGTTGGCTCTCTGAGTGGTGCTGATGTTTGACACAAGTCTGGAATAAACTTGCCTAGGTAGTTAATCATGCCAAGAAAATGTTGCAGGGCTGGAACATTTTATAGAGCTGGCATTTTGAGAATGGCTGCTTCCTTAGAAGGGTCTGGCCATAAGCCTGAACTGGTGAATAAATGACCAACATAAGTGACTTCTCGTAGCCTGAATTTACATTTCTGAGGATTCAGCTTAAGATTTACTTGACGTGACCTTTCCAGAACTTTTCTGAGGCTTCTGTCATGCTCAGCTTCACCATTACCTCCTACTAATATGTCTACTATAATAGCACAAGGATATCCAGAAAAAACTTGCTCCATTGCACGCTGAAAGACTTCAGTTGCATAATTTATCCCAAATGGCATTCTCAAAAATCTGTACTTTCCAAACAGAGTACTGAAAGTATTTAGCAATGAGGATTTCTTCTCAAGCAAAATTTGCCAAAATGAACTCTTTGCATCTAAGTCAGGAAAAAAAAGTGTCGTTTGGCATATCAGCAGTAACTTCTTCAGCTGTACGCATTGGATGATGAGGTCTTTTCAGTGCCTTGTTTATTTATTTAACATTTGTTTACCGGGAAAGTCCAACTTGGAACAAAGCCAATTTTCAGCGGAGGCCCAGGGAGAAATGCTACAGACACATGTCTTTGTAACGTGGGAGGAAACCAGAGCACCTGGAGGAAACCCACACAAATGCAGGGAGGACATGCAGACTCTGCACAGAAGGCACTCCAGCCGAGAATCAAACCGGAGAACCTCTTGCTGTGAAGCCACAATGCTAATCTCATGGATCAACACATATTCTGATGTCATCTGAGCTTTTCTTATGAGCTTCCACTATGGAAAATATCCATTTATTTGGTTCATCGACTGGACAAATCACAGCTTGTTGCACCATTTTATCTAGCTTGGCTGTGACTCTGTTCTGCATAGCTATTGGAACTTTCCAGGCTGGCCTGACAACTGGGCTGATGTCTGGGTCTAACGTCATGGAGTACACAACTGGAAGCATGCCTAGTCTGCATTCAAAAAGATCATCATAGGTAGGAAAAATAGACTGGGCAAAATTAGAATAGTGATCTTTTAAGCTAACCTTATTAAATGAAAGCAGTCCCATTTTCAAACTGTCTCTGAGCCCTAATAATGATTGTATGTGCCTCTTGATCACATAAAATAACAAGTCGTAGATTCTTCCAGCAGAGTAACATGAAAGCATTACTGAGCCTTCCGTCTGAATCTCTTCACCACCATAAGCAACAAGCTTTGCACACTTTGCCAAATCAAGACTTTCACCATCACATACTCTAGCAAATGTATCTGCTGATATAACATTGCACTTTGAACCTGTGTCAACTTTGAGCTCTATGGGTTTTCCATTTATCCAAACAGTACAGAATACTTCATTCTTTGCCCATAAACTTACTACATTGACTGTTTCACTAAGCACTGACACATCATCAACATAAAAAGGAGGGTCATAGCTTTCTAATTGATCAAGTTGTTTCTTGAAATGCTCCCTTTTAATAAAAGAATGTGTGCCTTTTGATTTTCAAAATCTTTTGAAATGATTCCACTTATTACACTTGTGGCATTGTTGACCAAAAGCTAAGCACTTTTCCCTTTTAGATTCATGATTACCATTGCAATTATGACAGTTGGCAATGAAACTGGGTGTTGGCCCTTGCTTTGAGTTTGCTGACTCATTCTTATGCTTCACCGAGGCTGTACAAACTCTGGAACTTGCTAGAAAGTTATGGGGTTTACTAGCGAGTGCTGCAGGGGCTACAGTTGCTGCCATATGCTTGGGCCTGTTTCTTTTAACTACGTGCTGTGTGCTATTAATGTTAGCTTTAGAAGGTACTGGAAACATGCCTTTCTCATTTGTAAGCATATTTGTGTGCTTTTCCATGAGCTTGTGTATCTGCCAAATCTCAATGGCTTTATTCAAAGTTAAATCACTGTCATGAAGCAAAATCTTTCTCACAGCATCATCTTTAATACCACACACAAGTCTATCTTTTATCAACTCATCCCTTAAATCACCAAATCTGCACATTTTAGCTGTTTCTCAAATCAGTTATATGTGCTGCAAAAGTTTCACCAGGCTTTTAATCTCTTGTTTAAAATTAGTAACTTTCCATTGTAAAGTTCATTTGGGGGATACACATTTCTCTAAATTTATGTTTTAAGCACTCAGGATCTTCCCTTGACTTAGCCAGTACAACAATGTGAAGGTTTTCTCCCTCTCCTACAAAGACAGCAGGTGCATAGACAAATGAGCAATCCCTTTCAATGGCTTCTGACCCAGCTAAATTAAGCAGAATAAATGCCTTTGTATTTGTCAGAAAATGCAGCCTGTATGAAAATGTCATTCTCTTGCTCAAACACTCTCCAGTTCTCAGCAATATTAGTATCAAACACAAGCGCACTTTCTTTTCGAAATCCATCTGCCATGCAACAAAGTATGCACAAACACACTGAAAATACGGCCCTTGTAATTATATACCAATAAGCTTTCACAGCAGCTTGCAACATTCAAATGCACAATAAACTCTTCAAAATACTGTACTTTGCAAAATATGCTCTGAAATGGCTGTATTTTTTTAAATAACTTTACTGTAATACTGTACAAACATGCAAACACTTCTTATACTTCTGATAACTCGGATAGCATTAATACGAAAATATGTGCTGAGTGAAAATGCAGTTGTTTCTTTTTATTTTATTCGTTTTATTTGTTTTATGCAAATTGGACTTTATTTCAAACATTTTCCATAGTAATTTGAATATTTCTATCAACATCGGACATTCTGATTTATTTAAATATCATTTAGAGCATTCTGTATGCTTCATTGTATTTTTTGTGAATAAGAAATTATTTGAGCAAATTTTAACATCTGAAATTCGTTTCTGACTATTTTTGCAAATTATATATGCAGTAGGGATGATCCACTCCTCTGTATTCTTCCAATTTCAACTGAATGACTCTCGGTCTCAAATTGGAGAAACTGGAACTCTTTCTGGCAAGAAGTCATTTTTAACCATGCCTCTTCAGACACCATTTCACTCATCCCTCTTAATACAGATGACAGACAGGCGGGGCAGTTCGTTTAGATGCTTTATTACATAGAAACACATCAAGATGGATAACAGCATCATAAAATATAAACAAACTGATTAACAGACAGTCCTTACAAACATACATGCTTACATCTCAACAGCTAACTACAAACGGCAGTCAGGCTGACATGTGCTCAGTATTTATACACTTGTGCAGCTGTTAGATAGCATCTTAAAGATATACACACACATTGATCGACAGTTGGTATAATGGTTAACATGTTTGACTCCGGACACAAGGTACAGTGTTTGATTCTCACTACTGGGAAAGAAATTGGCTAGGCTTAGAATGGCCTATTAAGAAAGCTAACCTAGTAATCAGCTATGAAAGTATGAAACTAAGGAAAAGGGAAAACGAAAATTTTAGAGTGCTTTCTGCAAATGTGAACAGTATTAAGAATATAATAAGAAGAATAGGGATTTTGGAGTGGTGTAATTATGTGATATAGATGTAATTATATTAGAAAACACAAGACTTTTATCAAGTGAAGAAAGATTATAAACAGAGAAACTATGGGGAGGAATTCTAAATTGGAATTTGGGAAACAAGGGATGTTCTGAAATAGCCATATTTTGTAGAAATACAGTAAATATATTAAAAGTGGAAGATTAACTATTGTACATTTAAAATGGAAAGAACAAGTATATAGAATTATAATATTATATGTGTATACTAATTGTAAACAAAGGAAAAGCTTAATGTGAAGTTGTTAAATCTCGCCGTTTATTCTCACTGATGGGTTCAGAGCCAGTCCTCGGCTCTGACACGGCCGATAGCAAAGCTCAAGGTTTGCCAGTAGCTCGAGACCAAGCCCCTTATCCCATGCTGCACTGCTGGAATTACCTCAGATCTAGTTTGCCGTGGCACAGATCTCGGTGTTCCAGATAGCTCGGACCAATTTTATTGGATAGATTTGCCTATTTGCAAGTTTTAAAAACTTTTTTCTTGACTTTCTTGTTAGGATAGTTTATATATATATATATATATATATATATATATATATATATATATATATATATATATATATATATATATATATATTCTACATAGATTTAGACTTAGATTTAGATAAGTGCCCTGTGTTGGCTTGTTTTTTTCTATAGAGTTGGCCTATTTAACCAAATTCTTAGCAGTAGTTTGTTAGATAGTTTCTTGAGTGTGTTTTTTCTATTGTTTAAATTTGTCTAATCTTAAAAAAGAGATGTCTGATGAGAAAGAGAAGCCACATCCTAAATCTGGCTTCAAAAATGTCTGGATTGTGGACAAAAATATGTCAGTCACTGATGGGCACGTTCAGTGTGTTTATTGTCTGGGGGCATTACACCTCCAAGACTCTTGTAGCATCTGTCACTCCTTCTCTTCCAGGGTACTTTTAGAGAGGAGAAGGAAATTGGTGGATAGGGGTTTACTTCAGCACCTCTTCTCGGAAGCACTGGGTGACCAGGATGGTGCTAGTAAATCCTCAAAGTCTAAAACAAAAAGAAAACGTCTGCGGGTAAAACCAGGGTGCAAGAAAGTGTCCAAATGTATGAAAGAATACAGTGCACCAAGGTAACACACAATAAACGTTTTAATAAAATAAAAACAGGAACAAAATGGTAAGCGCTTTCACAACTATTGTTGCTTCATCAGACATAACTCAAAGGTAACTCAATGCTTAAATAGATACAAGAGAATCAATTAACATGTCAATTGTGGTTAACCAGTGATGTCATTCTTACAATTAGCAACCATAGAACATTAAACTCCAATTAGTATAATCCTGTAAAGAAACTAAAACCACATATGAATGTAAAAACACATGCAAATTTTTATAAAAACCATAAACTGAAACTAGTCAAAAAATAGAATATAATATAAAATTCACAAGCCCTTCATAGGGACAACCTCGCAAACTAGTGTTTAAAGTGTCTGGCTTTTAAAAAAGGAATTAAGGATGTAGTACCATTAAGGCCAGGATATTGCTCAGCATTTAATTTCAATATCCACTTCTGTTCGTGGTCTTCTGTAATATTTTCTATATCCCCTCCTGTAGAATTTCTATAAAATACGTTGTAAGACAAAAAATTTAAAGGAATCAGAATTGCTGGAGCCATGTCAGACTCTAAGCCAGTCACAAGCGGTGTCCCACAGGGCTCAGTCCTGGGACCCCTCTTGTTCGGCATTTATTTTTCCGAGGTGCAAGTAAACATAGGAGGATTGTGGCTGACAAAGTTTGCAGATGACTGCAAACTGGGCATATACAGCGGACACAAGCATCCTTCAGAAAGGCCTCATAGAAATGGATAATTGGTGCCAGAGCCATGGCCTTAAACTGAACGCCAAAAAATGTATGGTCATACCCTTTGGGAAAAACAAGGTACCCACAAATTACCACATAGGTGGTAATCCATTAAGTACTGAAGAGGTAATCAGGGACCTAGGGACCCAAGTCGACAGTAACCTCTCATTTGACACTCACATTGCCAAGGTGGTTAGGAAGACCTTCTATATTGCCCACCTTATCATGAAGGGATTCACATCTAGATCAAGAGAGGTCATTGTGCCCCTGTACTCTTCTCTTATCAGGCCCATGATTGAGTACAATGCCCCATTTGGGATGTATCTTACCCGCCACCTGCAGCAGTTAGAAAGACCCCAAAAGTTCCTCACCAAGAGGATAAAGGGTCTCAAACATATGTCATATGCTGCCCGGCTGAAGAAACTCCAGCTCTATTCAGTCCAACTCAGAGGTGATCTATGCCTGACGTACAAGGCCATGTCCAATCCGGAATTAATGGACATGCTCCACCTCAGAAAATCCAAATCCATCAGAGCCATGAGAGCAAGAGATTTGAACCTCAACACAGAAATAAATAGGACGTGCTGGAGGGACAGATTCATAACCCAGAGGCTCCATACACTCTGGAACAGAATCCCAGTCCATGTTAGGCAGAGCCCCTCACTAACTCTCTTCAAGATAAATCTTGACGAGTGGATGGGAGATCATAGGTTTACCCCGGGGATCATCTCTGTGTCACTACTAGACAGAGGCACAGTAAACTAAACCCTAAATGGGCATAGTATTCTCATCCCAAGGGGTGGCGAAAGCCACACACACACTCTGGCTAGGCTTATAAATGCCCTAGGGCAGATAGCCTAGTATGAACCTATGAACCTATGAGTGTGATCAGTGCACAGAACATGGTTGGCTAGAGCATTAGACTACTTCCTGTTATTAATATCTCTAATGTGCTCTAGAATTCTATCTTTAAGCATCCTGTTAGTTTTGCTCACATAAAAGGCAGGACGTTGCTGGCAGAAACAAAAATAGACATCAGTAGTTTTACAGTCAAAATATTGATTAGAACCTAATGTAAAATGTCTAGTAGGATGAATGTACGTGTTCTTACTAAAAATATGCTGACAGGCACTACAATTTCTACACGGAGAAGTGCCAGAACGAGTAGAGAGATGAGTGGTATTTCGTACTTCTCCATTGCAAAGGTGCTGCTTAAGTGACCTGTTGTTCCTAAAACTAAGGGTAGGGCTGTCACCAATTTTCTCAGTAAGGCCAGGGACATCATGTAACCAATACCAGTATGTCTTAACCGCATCAGTATACTGATTAATATTACTGGCAAACTGAAATACAACTCTAAAATCATTACTTATAGTTGTATTCCTGCCCAAAGAACTGGCAACATTGCTAGAATTCATATAGGGTTTACATCTAGTATATCTTAGTTTCCAAGCATCAGAGATAGTCTGATCTATGTCCGAGCTTGAGTAACCCCTCTCCATGAAATCAGATTTTAAATTTTGAAGTGCACTCATTGTGTCTTCATCTCTATCATGCAGTCGTAGTGTCCTATAAACCTGCCCTTTGAGCACATTCCTAGGGATGTGTCTAGGGTGCATACTTGATTTATGTAAGAAGGTATTTCTTCTAGTAGGTTTGAGATAAATATTACTAGTCAAACGATTCAAATGAGACTTAGTAATTTTAACATCGAGAAAATTAATTTCTATACTTTCAATAGAATACACTGTATTCTTTCATACAAATCCTCAAAGTCATCCAAGTCTTCAGGTGACTCCAAAGTATCGAAAAAGGCAAAAAAAAATGGGGGGTGCAGGGTCATCGGTTCCACTGCCCTTGGAACCGAGTGCCCCTTTTGTTTGGAGCCAGCTCACAGCTTTGGAGCCGGTTTCTGAGATTCCCTCATCTTCTCTGCTCCAATCAGCACCCTTGGTGCACTCCTCGAAGTCTTCTGTCAGCCTCTCAGATCTGGATATGGACTGGTTGGTGCAGAAGCTTTTACAGGCACCAGGCCTTGCCAAATTGTTGTCGGCTCCGACGCCTTCATCTGAACTGAAGACCATTAACCTGGACTTGACTGCTCCTCCTCCGAGCCGTACTGGACTTTCGAAGCCGGAGGAACCCGACCTGATGGTTGTTGAGCCTGTGGAGCCAAGACCTGCTCTGGTGTTATCGGTTCCATCTACTTGGACATCCTCGGCACCAACCGGGGGCTCTAGGAGCCAACACTCTCCTGTAGGGTCCGGAGAGGATAGTTGCACCGGTTTGTTGGTGCTGACACTTCCTCTCGGGGCTTCGGCTCGGATGAGCTCGGCTCCTACCTTGGGCTCAGTGCCCATGGCCTCGGTGTGGGAGGATCTGACGGTCCCTTTGGATCCATCTACCCCTTCTCGTCAGAGCCATAGTGCGTTTGATGCCATGAGGAGAGTCCTGTTTCCAAAGACAGCATCAGGTCTGGCTTCCTCCTCCCCTCAAGTACCTGTGTCCGCTCCTGCTTCTATCAGTCAACCCAAACATAAAGACTCTGAGCCTCAAGTAGCCCCACAGGGCACCCCCTGCTCTTCTGAGACCTCCCCAGATGTCCCCACTGAGGAGGTACCCAGGAAGAGACTGTGCAAGAGGAGGCACTTGGACTCCCCATAGGAGTCTTTGACATCTGACACTGACTTGGATGAGTCAGAAGGGTCCCCTTGATCCCCCTCTGAGGATATCTCCTTTGTGAAGATATTAGAGATCCTTAATCAGAGGGGTGGTTGGCAGTCCAAAAGCCCTACTGAAGATGAGTCATTGCTCTTGAAGGCTTTTGGGTCTCAACCTTCCACCTCTTGGGTGTGTCTGCCTTACGATGAGCTCATGGAGCTGATCTCTTGTAAGGCATGGGAGTCTCTGGAGGCCATGGAACCTGTCCCTCAGAAGCCAAATAAGTTCATCTCTGCCCCAGTGGACAAAGCTTTTTTGACTAAGGGAGTGTCTGTTGATGCCATGGTGGTGGCGGCAGCCACCAAAAAGGAAACATCCGGGACATCCTCATCTATCCATCCTCCTAACAGAGATTCCAGGATCATGGATAGATATGGGAAATGCATGTTTAGTTCAGTGACTTTTTCCCTTCGATCACTGAACTATTTAACCCATTTTACAAAATTACAAAGAGATCTCCTGAAAGAGCTAGGAGATACTCTCCAGGGTACGGTAGCTGCAGAGGTTGCCAACAAAGTTAACACCCAGCTCGCTACCCTAAATTCGATTGTGAACTCATCCATGCATCTCATATCTTACGCAGCTGATGGTTCGAGTAGAGCTGTTAATTCAGGCATTGCCCTGTGTAGACAAGCCTGGATGTGTCTCTATTCCTTTGCGGAGCCTTTCAAGTCTTCCTTTATCAACACCCCATTTGATGGCTCATCACTGTTTGGGCCCAAGGTAAAGGAAACTCTAACCAGGTGTGAGCAGGAAGGCAAGACTCTATCTGCCATTGGAGTCTGTTTTTCTACCCCTACTCGGCCCTATCTCAAGGGCCCTAAGGCTGGAAAGATATGGTTCCGAAAAGCACAGGGAGCCTTTCAGGACGCACGTGGAGAAACCCCCTCTAGAGGCAGAGGAGGGGGTTATAATGGAAGACGCTGCCCGTGTGGCAGGGGGTCCACAACAGCAGGGTGACAGAGGCCAGTTCTCCGGTCAGCCCTACCAGTGTTCCTGAAAGGAGACCCAGCTATCCGGCTCTGGAGGCAGTCAGGGGTCACTTATCTTTGTACACAGAAGCCTGGCTAAGCATAATATCCGATACCTGGGTACAAAGCATCATTTCCAGAGGGTATTTCATACTGTTCTCTTCCCCTCCCACTCCTGTCAACAGAATCCCGGATGTTCCGCCCAGTCTCAGGGAACAAGCAACTATAGAGGTCCGCAAGTTGCTAGAAAAAAGAGTCACCCAGCCAGTCCCAGCAGACCAAAGAGGATTCGGAACTTACTCAAGATTCTTTTTGGTTCCAAAGAAAACAGGGGACTGGAGACCTATCTTGGACCTCAGCAGACTCAACCAATTTGTAAAAAAAGAGAAGTTCCAAATGGTCACGCTTCAGGGCATTCTTCCCTTTCTAGGGAAAGGCGATTGGATGTGCTCCATCGATCTCAAGGCCACGTACTACCACATAAAGATGGACAGACACTAGAGAGATCACCTGCATTTCCGGCTGGGATCTAGTCACTACCAGTTTCGAGCCCTGCCCTTTGGTCTCACTACAGCCCCCAGAGTGTTCACCAAATGCATGGCCGTGGTCATGGCTCACCTGAGGCGTCTAGGATTCCAGGTGTTTCCATATCTAGACGATTGGCTCCTCACTGCCACCAGCAGGCATCAATTGATTCAGGCAACACAATCTACTCTGACACTCTGCCACCACTTAGGCATTACAGTCAACTTTGAAAAGTCTGCCTTGTTGCCATCACAGCATACCGTCTTTATAGGAGCAGAGTTAGATACCTCAACCACCACTCTACGTTTTCCAGTCGAAAGGGTCTCACTTCTTCACAACATGTCAACTCATTGGTGTTGAAGAACAGAGCTACAGCTGCAGATGTCTTGAAGGTACTAAGTTTGATGGCGGCAGCAATTTTAGCCATTCCACTCGCAAGGATGCATATGCAAATTCTTCAATGGCTCCTGTTCCCTCAATGGTCTTACCAGAAATTGCCAATGAACCATTTGATTCTCATCACAAACTCTTGCAAGAGGGACCTTCGGTGGTGGTTGACATCTCTTCATGTCACAATAGGAAGACCCTTTGTGCCCCCCCCCCAGTAGACACTGTGACCACGGATGCTTCCCTGATAGGGTAGGGGGGGCATTTTCAGGGAAAGACTGCCCAAGGCACATGAACGGATCAAGAGTCACATCTGTATATCAATGTTCTGGAGTTGAGAGCTGTACTTCTGGCATTGCAGTACTTTCAGGACTCTCTTCCTCTAGGGACAATTGCAATTCAGACAGACAACATGTCAGTGGTCTGGTACTTGAACAAACAGGGTGGAACCAAGTCTTATCCCCTTTGTCAAGAAGCCCTCAGGGTATGGCAATGGGCTGTGTCATCCCAGCATTTTCTGTTAGCAACGCACATCCCGGGAAAATCCAACGTGATAGCGGTCAAGCTGAGCAGGGCAATCCTGTTGCCTCACGAGTGGTCTCTCAACCAACACGTTGCGTACATGATTTTCCGCAAATGGGGCCAGCCTTGCTGTGACTTCTTTGACAGTCACATCAATACCAAATGCAGAAGCTACTTTGCCCTAATACCACCTCCGGGACATCCCCCGAAAGACTCACTCGTACACGATTGGCCTTCAGGTCTCCTATATGCATTCCCTCCAATTCCATTGACACCCAGGTTTTTACAGAAAGCAAAGTCATTGGGAAGGACTGTTATCCTTATAGCCCTCCATTGGCCGCGACAGATTTGGTTCCCTTTTCTTCACCATCATCTGCTGGAGGATCCATGGATCCTGGACCCAGTTCCAGACCTCCTGACACACCCATCGGGGACCTCCATCCTTCACTGCAGTCTTTAAAGCTGACTGCTTGGCTGATCCACTTCCCCAAATTGCCAGGCTTCATTCACTCTCAGATGACACAAGACAAATTCTATTGTCTTCTCATAAGCCATCCACCAGAAAACTATATCGCAGTAAGTGGAAAAAGCTCTCCATTTGGGCCAGTATACAAAAAATTGACCCTTTCCAAGCTCCTTTGTCGTCCATTTTAGAGTTTTTGACAATGATTTTTAAGGAAGGAGCAGCAGCTGCCACAGTTCGGGTTCAGCTAGCCGCCATATCAAATTTCCACCTTGGATTGGATGGGTTAAATATTATGGCTCATAAGTTATCTAAGGTTTTTCTCAAAGGTGTTTTTCACATGAGGCCTCCTGTCAAAACCCCTTATTCTCCCTGGAATTTAAATTTTATGCTATCTCAGATAATTCTTCCCCCCTTCAAACCAGCATCATCTTGTGATCTCAAATTTTTGCCCTGGAAAACTATTTTTCTAGTGGCCATTACTTCTGCCTGCAGAGTGTCAGAACTTCAAGCATTATCTATCAGACCTCCTTATATGATTTTCCATGCTGATAGAGTATCTCTCAGAACAAACCCCCCTTTTTGCCTAAAGTCTGTTCTGAGTCTAATATCAATCAGGTCATTGAGTTGCCTGTCTTTTTTCCCAACCATTCCAACAAATTAGAATACATGCTGCACAAACTTGATGTGCACAGACAGCTCAGATTTTATCTTGATAGAACTAAGGATATTAGAAAATCAGATCAACTTTTTATATCCTTTTTGGAGGCCAGAAAAGGTAGACCAGTGGCTAAAACAACCCTTTCAAAATGGTTATCGGATTGTATCTCATTTGTTCATGCAACTGCTAACATACCTTTACCACACAAAGTAAAGGCTCATTCAACCAGAGCCGTTTCTACATCTTCTGCTTTTCAAGCTAAATTGCCCCTTGATAACATTTGTGCTGCAGCCACTTGTTCTAAGCCTCATACTTTTATCACTCATTACAAAGTGGATTTGATAACATTTGTGCTGAAGCCACTTGGTCTAAGCCTCATACTTTTATCACTCATTACAAAGTGGATAAGGCTTCCAGGGACAGGTCTTCTTTTGGTTCTACTGTCCTGAAAAATATACTCCCGTGAGCCACCCAGGATTGAGGTTGCTAAGGATGCTACCCATCAGTGAGAATAAACGACAAGATTTAACAACTTCACATAAAGAAGTTATGTACTCACCATAACGTTCCATGTGAGTTGTTTATCTCGTCTTTATTCTAACGTCCCTTCCTCCATCCCCCTCCAGGCTGACAGTTGACCTAGAGGCTAGTATCATCCTGGTTGTTCAATACTTCTTCTTCCTTCTTGGGGAGTGCACCCCTTACAGGGGTATATATACACACAGCAAACAAGATCTGAGGTAATTCCAGCAGTGCATCATGGGATAAGGGGCTTGGTCTTGAGCTACTGGCAAACCTTGAGCTTTGCTATCGGCCGTGTCGGAGCCGAGGATCGGGTCCGAACTCATCAGTGAGAATAAAGGCGAGATAAACAACTCACATGGAGCGTTATGGTGAGTACATAACTTCTTTTTTCAGCAGATGTTAAGCTATGTAGTGGTAAATATGAATATTGTAATAAAAGGGGACTTTAATTGTGATTTAAGAGGCAAGCATAAAAGAAAATAAGTGATATAGCAAAAATGTTAGAAGTTATAAGATGTGGTAAGTTAAAACTTTGGGATAACAATTCATGGAGTTACTAAGGGGGTATGTATAGAACTGAAAATTATTATTTTATAGTATCAGAAGGTTTGGTTGTAGGAGAAAGGGTGGTAGTTAAAACAGGATTTTATGATCACCTTGCAGTATAGCTAGAGATAAAGGAAAAAATGAATATATAAGATTAGGCAAATGAATAAAAAGTATAAATGAGAAAGCATTGAATGAAGAAAGAAAAAGATTAGTAATACAGTTATGGAATGATCATATTACTGTGAGAACATTTTATAAAAATTGGTCCAAATGGTGGATGATATTTAAGGAAAAATATAGAACGTTTTTTACAGTGGCAATATGATGTAAGAAAAGTAGAGAAAGAAAAATATAAAGGAACATATAGCGATGCATTGGAAGATTTAAAACATACTGATAGAAAGTACTTTGACAAGCAAAAGGAATTATATATGAAAGAAATCAAGAAAAATACAAGAATGGTTATGTAAGCAAAGATGTTTTTACAAGTAAAAAGAGAAAAAGTATTGAGTTACTTAAGCAGATTAGTAAAGGAAGATGGTAGTGCACTGAGGGAAATAAAAAATGTAAAAAGAAAAATAGAAAGAACTCAGCGAAAAGATTATGAATGTCTGCAAGAAATGTTTAAAGAAAAAACAAGGTAGTGAAAAACCATGGAAGATAAGAAAGCAGAAAAAAAGAAAATAAAGAGTTGGAAAAGGAGATTTCTTTAAACTAGCTAGACAAACTATTAGGACAAGTAAATATAGATTTAGCTGCAGGAAAAGATGGAGCAGGGTATAAAATGTATTAAAAATTAAGGGATTGGCAAAATTATTTAAAAAATTTTGAATGAATGGTTAAATTAAGATTTTATGTTTAAAGAATTATACAATGGAATACTTATGAATATTCATATGGAAGAAGGAAGATAGAAAACAATTGAAAAATTGGAGACCAATAGTAATGAAAAATAATGATTATAAGATCTTTATGAAAATGATACAAACGAGATTTGAAACAAAAGTGGAAAATATTATGGAAGCTTGTATATATGGTATAAAGGGGAAGGATTGTCAAGGATTTTTTATGATAGAGAAATTGTAGAATAAATGATATTATGAATAGAAAAGTAGACCCCTACTCTTCTCTATTTTCACCAATAATCCAGCCTCTGCCACCAAACATGGCACACTCATACAATATGCAGATGAATTAGCCATCATCTGCTCAGCCCGGTCCCTACCCAAACTGCAAAAGGTCACACAGAATGCCCTTTTCTCTGTTGAAACTTGGCTATCCAATGCCCAGTTAATAGTCAACCCAAACAAAACTAAACTCTTCATCTTCGAACCCACCAAACATACTTAAAACAACTCTCACTTTAACATCACAGCAAAAGACAACACCACTATCCACCCAACAGATCACACCAAATTGCTAGGAGTTGAAATAGACAACAATCTCAAATTTGACATTCACATATCCATGACCATAAACAAAGTCCACCAAAAACTAGGTGCCTTATACAGAAATAAGCAACTCTTCACCAAAGCAGCTAGGATTTCAGTTGCAAATTCGTATCTTATCTCCACCCTACTTTATGCCTCTCCAATATATACCAACCTAAGGCAATGCGATCTAAATAAACTCGAGACCTGCTACAACAAAATCGCCAAATTCGTCACCGGGGCATCCTACCACAGTCACCATTGTCTCTCACTTACTGAACTAGGCTGGCTAGAACTCCCTCACCTCCTTCAATGGTATAAACTCGCACTCACCCACAAACTGGTTAACCATCCTCTAAAGGTCCCATCCCTCCAGTATCTACTCCAACCCTATCTCACCACCAGACCACTAAGATCCAGCAACAAAAATCAATTACAGGTTACTAGAGCCAATAACACTGCTGGAGAAGCACTATTCTCCAGCGCTATAGCCAAATTATGGAACCCCCCCCCCACAATAACCTCTCTACCATCATGCACCCACTTCAAAGCTTTACTTAAAGCACACCTAAAAACATGCTGGCTATGCCCTTGTAACTCTCCTCTAACTTCTCCCACTCCATCCACCCTCTACCTCTCTTCCACCCCACAAACTACCTTTGATTACAGCAAGCTCTGATACTTCCATGCCTATCTACTTATTATATGGCAGTAACTTCTTATTGTAACAATTGTTAATATCTGCTATGACTTTGTGGATAGAACAGATGCTAGTTATCTACTGAATGTACTATGTTCTTCATTTGTAACTATGTTTGTAATATTTTAATTGCTAGGATTCTTCATCTGTAAATATGTCTGTAATATTTTAAATTGAGAGCTTTTCTCCCCGGGCCTCTGCTGAAAATGGACCTGCATCCAGTCGGACATTCCCGGTCAACAAATGTAAATAAATAAATAATAAATAATGACAGGCGACCTTAATAAGGCATTTGTTACAATTAGTGATGAAATCATATGGGCAATAATGAAATAATATAAGTGAGAAAATTAGGAAAATATGCATGTCAGTGTATATAATAATAAAATAAAACACTTAAACACTCTTCACACCTTACTGACAATTATGTTTATATATCAACTGTCAATCTAGGTATCTGCATATTTGATAATACTTTGTATATAACTATAGGTTCTACTTGGTGTTATATCTATAGTTGCAATGTGTAACACTCTTTTTATTGTTCTTTTTTTTTTGTTTGTTTTTTTGTTAATATGTTGTACTTTTACTATGTTACTTTATGACTTGGAGCTTACCTCCCAGGGCCTCCACTGAAAAATGGCACATGCCCAGCTGGACTTTTCTGGTAAACAAATGTAAAATAAATAAATAAAAATACTTGTAAATGGCTGGTTAAGCCATGAGGTACATATGAAGAGTGGTATACGACAGGGATGTCCAATGAGTTATATACTCTTTGTATTAGTTGTGAATATGATAGTATGTGAAATAAATTACTAAATGAAGGAACAGGGTATATAACACCAGAATGGTTAAGAATTCCAGTTCTGTTAACATATGCAGGTGACATTACAATAATTGCAAAAAACTAAATCTGGACAAAGGAAGTAATAATTTGCATAAGTGAGTGTCTAGCGGTGATAGGGATGGCTTTAAATAAAGAGAAAAGTAAATGTTTAGGTGATGCAGTAAAGACAGGGAATATATATGTTATAATGAATGACATTTCTGTGTCCAGTATAACATTTGGGAAGAAAGATGTAAGCAGAATTCAATGGGAAAAACAATAGAATAAATAAAACAAACCTGTCTTTTCTGGAGAACATATAAATTATCATTTGGTTATCTGATAAATCCAGTCCTGATGGGGAAATGGCATACTTAGCAAGTGTAGTTATGTTGCCAACAGTATTTAAAAAATTAATTATTGCAGATAGTTTTTAATTTATATGGAGCTCTAGACTAAACCTAGTAAAAAGAGGAGTTTTGACGTAAATAAAGAGGAAGAAAATTTAGGGTAAATTAACCCAGTGGTGTATGCTGCTTCATTAAATTTGTACAATGTCTTAAAGTGAACAATTGAAAAAAGATGAAAGATTGGTAGTAAAACTGTATAAATATAAGTATGATAAATTTTGATATACAGAAAAAAAAGAGTAAAAGAGTGTATAAATAAAAAAATAAAATGTTACCAAGATAAAAATATTTTGTGGAAACTAAAAATTGATGATACAGAAAAAGGAAAGTATGGTATAAGAATGTAATGATAAAACATTGCTATATAAAACGATTGGAAAATCTAACAGATGAAAAAAAATAAAGCTATAAAAATAAGAAGCAAATAGTGTAATTAGAAAGAATGCCAAGATTTTTTTTTGTGGAGACTGGTAATAGATTAATTACCAGTAAAAGGAAAGAAGCCCTACAAAAAGAAAAGTGATAGAATATATTTACATTGTCAAGAAGAAGAAACTATGGAACATGTTTTTGAAATGTAAAAGAGTAAAACAGTTATTGGGAAAACTATTTAAAGAAGATTTTTTTCAAAGGTATAAAATGTGGATAAAATAAACATGGATATGATTAAATATGGATATTATAAGAACAGAAGTAAAGAATAAGTTAAATGAACAGACAAAAAGTTATTTTATGTCATATGAGTCATATAGAATGAAATAATTAAATCATGTTTCATGGTAAATGGATTTTAGCAAAATATTAAGTAAAATCAGATGGTGGTTATGGAAAAAGGAGTGAGTTCTATTAGGGCTGAAAATTTAATATGACTGTAAAGGAAATTAGTAATATGTATAAATATATTTGTATGTGTAAATATATTTGTATAAATATATATATTGTGTGTAAGTTTGTAAATATGAAAATGTGTTGTAAATAAAAATTTTTTGTGTATAAATAAAGGACCCCTACTATTTTTGATAGGTGCTGTGGGATCTTTTATGCCCACCTGTTCTGCCAGCAATTCTGGCAGATAGGGCCTCACTATAACGTTCATATGAAGTACAGCAATACTCTGGAGTGCAGCAGCTGCCTTATGCTGCACTGCAATGTCTGCAATCAATCTACTTGGTGTGGGAATAGAACCCACAATCTTCTGCACCAAAGGAGAGTGCTGCCTTCTGGGCAACTATCACCTACTTTTTATTTTGTTTGTATTTTATTTATTATTAACCAGGGTGGAGCACTTATCTCACTAGACCTTGTTCAGGTTCAGCCCAAGAGCACAAAACAAAGCATGAATTTCCACAAAAAAGTGAAATGTTTGAATTAGTACATTATAAGTGAGACCTCAAGGCTACTCAGTCTGCAGTAAAATACAAACCAATGTAAAGAATCAAAACAAATGCATGTAAAAACAGTACACTGACATAAGAGTGATATCTAAGTCCTGTTTTCTGCTTAGTTTTGAGAAGAAGAAAATAACAGGTAAGAACTAGACATTAGACAGTTCAGAAAACTAGTGTACACTAGGAAAGTCTGCTGTTGACCCACCATGTTAGAAGCCAGAATATGCAGTAAGAAAGCAAAAACAGTAATGGTATTTGAATCGTTTAACATCTGTCTGGCAGCACAAAGCAGAATTTCCTCAGGATTGTGCCCAGAGAAGGTACACAGATGTCTGCAGTTCTGTAGCATGATGTGTTTCAGCAGTGCCATACAAATGTGGGTGTGCCCAGGAATACTGTATGGTAGCAGTACTGGGGAGTATGTTACCAGTATATGTGCAGTACTGGGAAGCATGGTGCCAGTGGTATATGTCCGCAATATGCTTGCCTGCAACCTGCACCTACAGTTATAATTATCTAGCTGATAGAACTGTCTTCATACCTTGTATCTTTGGGATGGCACCCACAATTACAGGACTGTCCTCCCCTTCCCTGTACTGAAACCTGCAATGTATTTTGTTGGTGCCTTGTACATATGGGCATCTGCCCAGACAAAGCCAAAGGTAACATAACTGTTTTAGAGGCACATATACTGAGCTGTACTATGGTGACTGAAATGTCAACCTTCAAGTATATATTGTGTAATGTATGCACTTATATACATTTATATGCTCATATTAGTAAAATATAATAAAAACACAAAAGTCTCTGTCCCTCAAAATGTTGATCCAGATTGGTAGGATTACCTGCTCAGAGGGATGGCAGGGCTAAAATCAAGTAAGAAGGTTAGTGTGTTTAGATGAGAGACTAAAATTAACACTTCGCCTACCTAACCTTTAATTGTATCCTTAGTGGGATGGAACCCACAGCAACAGAGCTGCCTCCTCTTCCCCTCAAGCCCTGCCTACACCTATGGTGTGGGTGCCTGCCACTCAGATACCTGTTATGGATGTCCTTACCTGCAAGTCTTATCAGCACTGCCCATCAACCTGTGTAACCTATGCATATCCATCAGCTCCCTACCCTGCAACCTGTACACCCTCCCATGCATCAAAGCAGGAAAGGTTGCGACATTCTCTGTATAGGTGGGATCTAGGAATTTGAAAAGAGTGTCTTTGCACATGAATGGGTGCAGAATTTCTTAGTGAAGCTTGCTGCTATGTTAAGGTCCGGGGAGGTGCAGTCATAAGTAAATTTTGATATTTCATCACATTTTAGGTTGATGTTGCCATATTTGTAGTCTTTAAATTCAGTGGGGGTTGCTGCATGAGCCTTTGGGAGTTTAAATGAGAAAGTCACATGTTTATCACTGGGAAAGGTCCCATGTTTATCACTGGGAAAGGTCACATGTTTATCACTGGGAAATGAGATACCAGAGAAGTAGTGCAAGAAGTGGCCATATCCGTAAGAATCCGGTCAAGATTGCTGTGCTGTCTTGTAGGTTCATTTACTAGCTGCTCAAGGACATTTTTTGTTTCTCAATTCTAGGAATTTTGGGCATATTGTACTTCGGAGGTGTAGATGTTCCATTTTATTGAAATGTTGTTAAAGTCACCCAAAATAACAGAGTTTATACCAAAAGGGAGAGCATTTAGAACACTGAGGAATCTTACATGGTCATTAGGCGACAAAGATGTTCTGGAACAACCTATTAGTCAATAGTAAATGCTGCCTAGAGTGATCTGTATTTATTTATTTATTTATTTGCAGTTTGATTACCGGGGAAGTCCACTGGGCCGAACTGACCCCTTTTCAGTGGAGGCCCGAGGAGAAAAGTTCCAAGATGCATTATACAATTTAGATACAACTGATAATTAATATTAAAGATAATATTATGCAGAATAGTTACTCATAAATGCATTCAGTATCATGCATAGGTAACAAATTCATTAAGACTGAAGGTAGGGATCATACAGTTTCATTTGAGGAAAACAGATATGTGTTAGGTGTGGAAACAGTTTACATACAAACCTTTTAAGAAAATGTAAATACACTTTACATACACACATCAACAGTAGAATGCTATTTACAAGGTTGGGCTGTGTGAGGGTACCTGTAGGAGTTGTTGAGAGCTTAGAGAGAAGCTATAGAAATTGTTGAGCTTAGATAGGCTCATCGGAAGATAACTATGAGAGTTGTAGAGCTTGGGAACCAGAAAGAGAACCCCCTTTGATTAGGTTGTGTGAAGGCAGGTACATTTCCATTTGGTGGACGGGTGTTTGAATAGTTGGGTTTTGAAGTTTTCTGAGTTTGGTATGGTTCTTAGTGTGGAGGGAAGGAAATTCCTTTTTTTGCCTAGTGAGAAAGATAGGAGAAGTTGGCCAGCAGGACGTTTAGGTTTATGGATAGTAATTAAGTTCTGATTTTCAGATCTGAGAGCTCTGTTGGGTGTATAAGGGGGAAGGATGTTAGAACGGGACATTTTGTTGGGTGAAATATGAGTCTATATGCAGTAGTGAGTTGGAGATAGTCTAGATAGTTTGGAAGTTCAAGCCAATTCAGGGATTGTAGGGCTAGACAGTGATGGGTGGTATTTTTAGATTTAGAGGCAAATTTAGAGATTTTTGTTGTAGCAGTTTTCTAGTTCAGAGGTGATAGAGGAGGGCAGGTTGGTTAGGAGAGGGGCTCCGTATAATAAGGAAGGAAAAAGATAAGTCGAGGCCAGAGTTTGCCTGGTAGAGTTGGAGAGAAAGTGATTATTCCTATACAGTATACAGCACACCTAGCTTTTGGTGGGTTTTCTTAATATTTTGTTGAATATGAAGATCAAACTTGAGGTGTTCATCTACAGTAATGCCAAGTAGTTTGGCAGAGGGGACCACTTCTATAGGTGAGTTGGTTTGACTATAGACTTTGAAGTTGTTTTTATCGTAGGAGAGGGTCTTTGTGGGAGGGAATAGTAGAATCTTTGATTTATTTGCACTGAGAGAGAGGTGGTTTTGGTGCATCCAGTTTTCAGTTGTTGAGAAGGCAGTTTGGGTTTTAGTCAGCAATTCAGAGAGGTTTGAGGCAGAGCAGACTAAGGTTGAATTGTCTGTGTATTGAATGATTTTAGCATCAGGAATAGCAGCGTGAAAGTTATTGATGAAGATGTTAAAAAGCATTGGCCCAAGGATGGATCCGTGCGGTACGCCAGTTGGGGTAGGTAGGAAGGAAGAGGTAGAGTTCTTCCATTTGACTGCCTGTGATCTGTCTCATAAATAGCTGGAGAACCAGGATAAAGCATTATGTGAGAGATTAAGGTTTGAGAGATGACAGGAAAGGTGATTGTGGGAAACAGTATCAAAGGCTTTAGACAGATCGAGTAAAACAGTAGAAACTAAGTGTCCTGAATCTCGGGCTTGATTGACAGTTTCTAGGAAAGAGAGTAGAGCGGTTATTGTGCTATGGCCTGGACGGAAGCCATGTTGGGTAGGAGTGAGAAGATTGTTTTGGGTCAGGAACGGGATAAGTTGGAGGTGGATGCATTTTTCTAGGATTTTGGAGATTGGTGAGAGCAAAGCAATGGGGCAAAAGTTTGAGATGCTGGTATTTTTGCTCCTTTATGAAGAGGAGGAATACAAGCTGAGCACCAGAGTTTGGGGACTTATGATTCTTTTATGGATCGGTTAATAATGATGCTGATTGGGAGAGCAATGCCATCAGCAGCACATTTTAGGAAGGAAGAGGGAATATTGTTGGGAGCGTTAGAGCAAGGTTTAAGTTTGGACAAAAGTTTTTTTTATAACGTTAGTGGAGATGGGTTTGAGTTCAAACAGATGAGGTAAGTTAGAAGGAGGAGAGTGTAGAGCAGTTGGGTTATTATTGGGAAATGTCTTGGTGAGGGTAGTAATAGTTTCTATGAAAAATAAGTTACATTCAGAGCCTAGTTCGAGGTCAGATTTACTTGGGTCAGGACAGGGCTTTTTCTTGGAGCCTGGATTGAGGAGTGAGTTTATTGAGTTCCAGAATTTTTGGGGGGTTTTATTGTTATTGGATTGAAGTTTGATATAGTAGGATTTTTTGTCTTTGGTGATTAGTCGCTTTGCACAGTTGCAGATTTGTTTATATTGGAGCAAGCAATTGGCCAGTTTATTGTTTTGGTAAAGCTTCCATAGTTTGTCTCTGTGGTGCATAATCCGTTTTGTCTCTTTGGATAGCCAAGGAGCAGTTTTAGTTTTTATCCTTTTGTTTCTTAGTGGGGCTAGTGAGATTAAAATATCAAGGAAGACAGAGTTGAAGTATTCTATAGCCTTGTCAAGAGGAAGGATGTTTAGAATTTGCCAGTTCATTTGTTTGAAAGTATTTGAGAAAGTAGTTGGGTTGAAGCTACTGAGGTTACGAGTTTGAATGTATTGATGCTGGTGTGTGGAGGAACTAGTTGAGCGATGCATAAAGGCTGGGAGATGGTCACTAAAGGTATCAGGAATTGTGCCAGAATTGGTTATTTTATTTGGATCTGAGACTAGGATCCAATCTATAGTGGATCCAGGAGGGTTTATTTTGTTAGGTCGAGTGATGATGGGATTGTTTGAGTGAAGTTATAGAGGTTAATGGATAGGGAGGGAGAGGGGCACTTGATTTTATTCCAGTCAATATTCACATCACCAAGGATATAAGTTTCATAGTTAATTTCAGTAGAGGCCCATAGAAGAATATTTCTGAGTGTAGCGATATTGTTACCAAGAGAGATTTATAGGGCAATGATACAGATATTTTTATGTTTATTTAGTTTTAGAATTCCAGCAGTTAGTTCAATGTTCTGGAATTGAGGATTTGGAATTTGAAAGGGAATTAAGGTAAGAAGATTGGAGTAGACTAGGGCAGTGCCTCCACCTTTTTTATTTAGTCGGTCATTTCTGAGACAATGAAATCCTGGGGGCAGAATCTCAGAGTTGGAGATAAAGGGCTTGAGCCAGGTTTCGGAGATAGATAAGATATCTGGTTGGTTATGGCTTAACCAAGCTTGAAATTGGTGTACTTTGTTGTTTAGACTTTGTGCATTAATTGTAAAAATCTTTAGGGTGTTGAGATAGGAGGAAGAGGGTGAGGGATGAGTGTTGTTAATAAAGGATGTAGGACCAGGGTTAGGATGGATATCACCAGCTTGGACTAGGTTGTTGAAGGAGATATCCTTTAGCCATATTGGTCTGTCAGGCATGAATTTTGGTAGATTGTAGATTGGAGCAGGTGACAGTGTGTTGACTTTAGAGGAGAAGAGTTTAGGGTGAAATAGGTGTAGAGGGTTGGGCTGAATGAGAAAAGAGGAGATAGAGTGGAAATGGGAGTAAGAGTGACGGAGAAGGTGAGTTTGTATGGTAGTTGTCTTTGTAGGTGGTATTGGACAAGCATAGGTGGAATATGAGGTAGTATAGTATAAGGGAAGTAGGAACATAAAGAGGAGGCTTGGGGACTGGAGGGTGTGATAACTTGAGGAGAGCATGTTGGAGCAAAGAGAGAGTGGTATGAGTGGTTAGGAAAATAGAGAAGGCTATGAAGAAGAAAGGGTTTAAAAAGTGATGGAGGTATTCTAGAGATTTAAGGAAAGAGGAGGGGACTATAATCATTAGGTGGAGTACAGATTACAGAGTTTAAGAAGGATGGCTATAGGTGGGAGGAGTAATGAGGGGAGAGCTGGTAAGACGGTGGGTAAGATAGGAATAAAGTTAGGAGTACTGGAGGTGGGTGGAAATTGGGGGCAGGGTAGGAGAGCAGAGTGAGCCCGTAGGGTGAACGGAGTGGGAAAGAACACTAGAGGTGAGTATGGCAGAAAAAGTATCAGCAAAGAGCAGTATAAAGGCTGTAGTTGGAAGGTATGAGCTAAATATTTCCATCCAGAAAATTAAGGCTGCCTTTATAGAGGGTGGTTTAGCAAGGGGGGGGGAGAAGATATTTACAGTCTAAGGATATTAACTTACAACCAACTGTTTCTGAAAAAATAAAACTTGTTGGGATTATAAAGAATATCTAGGTTTTATATTGGTAGATGCTGCCACCTAATGGTAGAAAGAGATAGCAAAAAGCAGGGATAGTTGGACCAGTCTTAGGTTTAAATATATTCTAGGGTAGTGATAACAGGAGGGGGAGAGGGCAAACGGTCTGCGGTAGGCTGCTGGAACGCACACACGGGAGGGCAGACTAACACTATAGATAGTACATCAAGTCAACATTTAATTAGTGTTAAGCAGCATGCATTTACACAATCTTGTTGGGGGGGTCTTCTCGGTAGTATTTTTCTAAGTACCAGGCATGCTAGCCAATTCAGGGTGTCTTCAGGTGATTTCCGGAGGTATTCCTTTTGCGTTTAAAGCAGGGAGGGAGCACCGGGGATGGATTACTGTAGAGGATAGGGAGACAACACTGAGTTAGTTAGTATTGCAGATGTAGAGGGGAAAGGTAGCTGGTAAGGGATGTTTAGAGAAGGGATGGTGTAACAAAGCACAGTAGCAGAGAGAGGCTATGGTTAGATGAGGCTGG
Organism: Protopterus annectens; assembly: GCF_019279795.1. Taxonomy (NCBI): domain Eukaryota; kingdom Metazoa; phylum Chordata; order Ceratodontiformes; family Protopteridae; genus Protopterus; species Protopterus annectens. Next base: position 21,719,536 of record NC_056741.1, read on the forward strand.
AGCAAGTATATAGAGGAAGATTAGGTTTAGGGGATTAACAATGGAAAGCAGCAGACATTATGCTATGAACAATACAAGTTAGGCAATATAGACTCCCTTAAATAGAACAAAACTTTCATTCAGCAGTTCAGCATGCTATCAGTGACCCTAGTCCATTTGAGAGGACAGGGTTATACAGCAGTAGAGCCAAATATAAGCAGCAGAGAGCAAAGGGTAAGTGATAAAGCAATACTATAAACTCTCTAAACAGTGCAATATATAGTGCTCAACAGACTAACACAGTAAACTATGATATGTTCATGCTGTGCAATAACTTGTGCTTGTACTGAACAGTTTTCAAAACAGTTTTCAGAACAATATAATAGCCGTGTGGTGCCCTCATAGAGACAAACGGAAAAGAAAAATAGCTGCTAAGCCAGTAATTAAGCTAAAGGCTCTAGTAGGACCATTGATCCACCTTAAAAGAGAAATAAAGGCCTTCAAAAATATACGTTCGTTGGCGTGTTTTTAACAGGACATCTGGAAAGTAGACTAGGCCAGCAATGTAGCTCATTGAATTCAGTTTATCAGCCCTAAGAGATCTGCCTGGAGATCACGTGTTTATTGATAAACAGGGAGAACCCCACTGGGCTTGAAAGCATGGAAAGTGCAGAACTCTGGTACAGAGACATTGCTCTATTTGCATTTAAACCAAGCTTCAAAAACTACATAGACATGGATACTTTCCAAATACAGGAGTGTCTCAAGATCAAGCAAATTATTGTTTATATTTCTGGCACTATGGAGAACCAAGTTTATTCAAAACAATTTTTGTAATGATATGTTAGTTTTGTTAGAATGTCCATCAACTGGGCTCTGCCTAAAAAGGCACATGGGGACAGCAAAGGCTTTACCCTGTGCGCAAAAGCCTTGAAACAAGAGGTACTGATGATCTTTTGGAAAACAAACTGGACTATTGAGTATCTCATCCCATGCAGACATATGCTGGATCTACCTGGAACAAAACCAGCTATTTAACTAATTACTGAAGCCAGTTATCTTTTGTTTGTATCTAGGCATCATTCGAGGTGAAGGAAGGAGTCCACTCAGGAGGAGTCTATTACCTGCATTTGTAACATGCCTGGAAAAGTCTGACATGTTGCCTGCATATCCCTCAGGATTCTACGTCTGAAATCATTCATTCCTGCATGCATCACAACCATATCTTAGTCACATTTGTCAAGAGTTAGGGTCCTTAGGGCCCCTGCAATCTCAGAGATTCTGGTGCCTGAAAGACAACTAAATGTTACTCTCTCCTTGTCCAGCCTTGTGAGTGTGCTTGACAATAGACCTATCAGGAAAAGATTTTTATTGCTGCTATGGTTCAGTGTGATAGACTTGAAGTGCTTTTTCTAGGGTGACTCTTTATTGCAGGTATGCAAGAGGTATATGAGTTGGGAGGAGAGGTGAATTTAAACTAAACGATGAAAGGTTACATGCTGGTTTATAAAGTCTGTGGAAGAAGTGGGAGATACAGACAAGTGCAGATTCTGTGGTACAGAACTATAAATGGTTGTATGTCTTATTGCTGGTTGTGATATACTCATATCTGAGGGTCATACTCATATCTGAGAGTCTGGGTACTGGAAGCCACAATAATGTGGAAAGACTGTTGCATTAGGGACTGTGCAAACATGACAGCATACAAAGAGCTGAGAATACAAACCACAAAAAATTACTGAACATGAAGAAGTTCAAATCACGTGAGATTATCCAATACCAACAGTTAAGAAAGCAGAAGCAAGAAAACCAGACAGAGAAGTCAGAGAAAAAAGGACAGAAGTATCATCAGTCATTGAAACAGCTTCACTCAGCAATTGCCTTGCATACTGAGATATGTAAAGTTATGAAATACCAGGATATGCAAGCAAAAACTAGAGCAATATTCAATAAAGACACCTATATAGTACCAATAGTAGTTGGACAACATGCATTAAAAAAATAATTTGCATAATTTAAATATGCTACCAGTACATGTAACTACATATCACCTGCAGAGGGAGGCATTTTTTGTAATGTTGCACGTGCTGAGAAGAGCACCCTTGGCAAACATCGAAAATTGAAACAATATTAATTTCCTGAACTTTAATTGTACCCTGCCTTAGGAATGGGGCCCAGTCCTATCATGGTATTAGTAACCTTAAAAATTTAGAGAAATTAAAAAAATAAAAAAGGTGCTCGCCTGGTGTTAAAAAGTTTAACTCATATACTGTTTAAAGCAGTAAATAAAAGAGGGATAGGTCACACTGCAACGTGCATGTGGGAACACATGTTTCGACTTAGAACATTGTGGAAGTGGTATAAAAATAAAAGAGTTAACAGAAATGTAATGCAAAGGGTAACCCAGTATCATACTCAGGGATAAACCCAATGTATAGAGCAAGAAGAGAAAAAAGGCAGACCTGAAAAATTCAATGAGTGGTTGAGAAGTGCTATAAAGCACAATACCATGGGTTAATGGGTGAACAGAGAGCACATTGGAGGAGCATTTAAGGGAGAGAGGAAGGAAGGCCTAAAAGCTGTAAGTGCCAAGGGGTTATACTTATGGTGTGTAGCAGTTAATGGCAGAACACTGGTGAACTGAATGGTGAGCAATTTAGAGTTATAAGGGAAACAATTGTTTTCAGAATAATAGTAACCAGTAATTCATTGTCACACACAGTTGGAATTATGAAGTGCTATTTGGATGTCAAGTAGAAATGAGAAACAGCAAAAGTCTTAATTTATTAACTTTTGCAGCCTGCTTTTGTGGTGCTGTAAGATCCAAGATCATGGTCACTGCATGGAATCCAGTATAGAATATTCCTAAGGTAATGAAGAAGAGGGGGGGGGGTCATTTTGTTCGGCAGACATCTCAAAATTATGACTAACTAAACTAAATAGTTAAAAGGAAAATTTTATGTTTCCATGAGAAGCCAAGGAGTGAGAGCTACAAACCATTCTAATGGAAAATTCAGAGGGGATCATAACACTCTAGGGATATATGAAATAAACATAATTAATAGCTAGTCAATAAGGAAGCCAGAATTGAACAACTTTCAGTCAAAATTACTGACGTGAAAATAGGACCCAAAGAAAAACATCATGTTTATCAGCTTCCACAAATGTCAGAAAGCAGGAAAAACATTTTATGTGAAGTTGTTCTATCTCGCCGTTCATTCTTACAGATGGGTTCGGAGCCGATCCTCGGCTCCAAGTTGGCCAACTACAAAGCTCGAGGTCTTCAGACAGCTTGATGCCGAGTCCCTATCCCATGATGCACCTTGAGTTACCTCAGATCTAGTATGCCGCTGCAACAGATCTGAGGTTTCCTCACAGTTCGGGCCAGTATCACATATTATTTCAAGAAAAATTTCTCTTTAATAATACTTTATAACTTTATAACTTTAATATTTTGTTAAACTAGTGTTAGCTTTAATTCTGATAGTTACTTATAGTCCTTTTGGCTATCGTTTATATAGGCCTTTAGTATCTCCCCTCCCTTTTTTTAGTGTGCCTTTTTATAGAATAGAATAAGGTTTAATAGTTTAGAAGTCTGTTTTAGCAGACATTTATAGTCTTTAGAGTGTGTTTATACTAAAAGATAGTTCATATTTAACTTTATAGAGCCATTTTGTTTTTTTAAGGGATGCTTACTACTTAAATTCTATAGTGTGGTTTGAATTTGTTGAACATTTGAGTTTGTGTGTATTTTTGATAATACCTTTAATACAAGTTTTCCTTGTGTGCATTTAAATATTTTTCATGGCTGACCAGGATAAGGAGAAACAACCCAAGTCTGGGTTTAAAACATGTCCAAAGTGTGCACAAAACATGTCGGTGTCTGATGGTCATGTTAATTGTGTTTATTGTTTGTGTGCTTTGCACTTGCAAGAGAGTTGCTCCATCTGCCAGTGTCTTATCTTTTCAGAGTCAGTCCCCAGTCCTGGAACTGGTCTCCCCTGTACTGAAGTCATCAATCCTACAATCAGTACCACCTTCTAGCCATTCATCTCGGTCCTCGATAAGCCTATCCAATTTGGATGTGGATCGTGTGGTGCAGAAGTTGTTACAGGCACTGGCGTTTGCAAAATTTGTATCAGTTCCGGCCCAAGTGGTTTCGGAACCGAAAACTGTTCATCCATCTACTTCTTTTCCTCCTCCGAGCCATACTGGTCCACTGGAACTGGAGGAGTTGGACCTTATGATTGTGGAGCCTTCAGAACCAATCCCTGCTCCAGTGTCATTGGTTCCGATTACTCAGACTTCCTTGGCATCCATTGAGGAGTCTAGGAGAAGACACTCGCTGGTCGGGTCCAGGGAGGATAGTCGGACCAACCTGTCAGTTCCGACTTTGCCTCTTGGGGCTTCGGCTCGGATGAGTTAGGCTCCTACCTCTGGATCAGAGCCCACTGTTCCGGTGCCAAGGGAATCACCTGTTTCTTTGGATCCAGCAGTTCCTTCTCACTGGAACAGGGGTGCTTTTGAGGCCATGAGGAGAGTAATGTCCCTCAGAACATCCACAACATCAGGACTAACTACCTCTTCCCCAAAAGTGCCTGTGTCTACTTCTGCCTCACAGATCCCGTTGAAGCGTAGAGACCCTGAGCCTCAGGAAGCCCCACTGGGTGGTCCCTGCTCTTCCGAGACCTCAACAGAAGCTCCCACTGTTGAGGTTCCCAGGAAGAGAATTTGCAAGAGGAAGCATCTAGACTCCCTGCAGGAGTCTCTCACAATTGACACTGACCTAGATGAATCAGAAGGGTCCCCACAGTCCCCCTCTGAAGATATCTCATTTGCAGATATATTGGAAATCTTTAAGCAGAGGGGTGGCTGTAAGCCTGCCAACCCCACTGAAGATGAGTCTGTCCTCCTGAAAGCTTTCAGGTCTCAGCCCTCCACCTCTTGGGTGTCTCCACCCTTCAATGAGCTCATGGAGCTGGTCTTACGAAGGGCGTCAGAGTCTCCGGACACTATGGATCCTGTCCCTAGGAGGCCCAATAAATTTATTTCTGCCCCTTATGATAAGACCTTTCTCACTAAGGGAGTACCTGTTGATGCCATGGTGGTGGTGGCAGCCACCAAAAAGGAGATGTTGGAAACTTCTTCCTCTGTCCATCCTCCTAACAGAGACTCCAGGATCATGGATAGGTACAGGAAGCACATGTATAGTTCAACGACTTTTGCCATGCGTTCACTGAACTACTTTAACATTTCACAAGACTGCAAAGAGACCTCCTAAAAGAGCTTGGAGATACTCTACAGGGTGCAGTAGCTGAGGGAGCTTCAGACAAGGTTGTGTCCCAGCTTGCTACCCTTAATTCCATAGTGAACTTGTCCATGCATCTGATTTCATATGCAGCTGATGGAACGAGTAGGGCAGCAGGTACAGGAATTGCTCTTAGGAGACATTCCTGGATGCACTTGTGTTCCTTTGTGGAGCCCTTTAAGTCATCCTTTGTCAACACCCCTTTTGATGGCTCATCTCTTTTCAGGCCCAAAGTTAAGGAAACTGTGACCAGGTGTGAGCAGGAAGGAAAGACTCTGTCTGCCATCGGAGTTCATTTTTCTACCCCTACTAGACCCTACCCCAAAGGTCAAAAGGGAGGAAAGATGTGGTTCCAAGAAGCCCAAGGAGCCTTTCTGGACACACGTGGTGAACCCTCCTCCAGGGGCAGAGGAGGGGGCAATAATGGAAGATGCTGCCCTCACAGCAGAGGGGGTCTGCAAAAACAGGGCGACAGAGACCAGTCCTTTGGGAAGCCCTACCAGCACTCCTGAAAGAAGGCCCGACTGTCCTACTCTGGAGGCAGTCGGGGGTCGCTTATCTTTGTATCCAGACGCCTGGCTCAAAATAACAAATGACAACTGGGTACAAAGCATAGTTTCCAGAGGATATTTTATTCCCTTCACCACTTACCCCCCCCCCCCCCATTGATAACAAAAATCCCGGACATTCCACCCAGTTACAGGGAACAAGCAACAGTAGGGGTCCAAATGTTGCTAGGAAAAAGAGTCATCCAACCAGTCCCAGCAGACCAGATAGGATCCGGAACTTATTCAAGATTCTTTTTAGTTCCAAAAAAGACAGGGGACTGGAGACCTACTTTGGACCTCAGCAGACTAAACAGATCTGTCAAGAAGAAGACGTTCCGGATGGTCATGCTGCAGTCGATACTTCCCTTGTTAGAGAAGGACAATTGGATGTGCTTGACAGATCTCCAGGATGTGTACTACCACATAAAAATGGCCAGACCATCCAGGGATCATCTGTGCTTCTGGCTGGGAGCCAGTCATTACCAGTTTAGAGCCCTGCCCTTGGTCTCACTACTGCCCCCAGAGTGTTCACCAAATGTATGGCAGTGGTCACGGCTCTACTGAGACATTTGGGATTCCAGGTGTTTCTGTACTTAAACAATTGGCTCCTCACCGCCACCACCAGCCATTAGCTGATACAAGCCAGGGTCACCACACTTGCTCTTTGCAATCAACTGGGGATTACCATAAACTCAGAAAAACCTGCCTTGTCGCCATCGCAACATATCGTTTGTATCGGAGCAGAACTGGGCACTACTGCCACCACTTTAAAATTTCCATCAGAAAGGATATCAGTACTTCATCAGCAAATTCATAATGTCATATCCAGAGACAAGGTGCCAGCCTCAGAAGTGCTAAAGTTGTTGGGGACGATGGCAGCTGCAATAATAGCGATTCCATTGGGTCGTATGCACATGCAAATTCTACAATGGCTTCTGTTCACACAATAGTCTTATCAAGAGGTCTCAATATCACATCTCATTATTTCAACAAACACATGCAAAAAGGATCTTCGGTGGTGGTTGACCTCTCTCAAGTAACGATAGGTCGTCCTGCCCTCAACATCCACCACGGTGACCATGGACACTTCCCTGATTGGGTGGGGGGCATTTTCAGGGAAGAACAGCCCAAGGCACTTGGTCCGAACAAGAGACAGATCTGCACATCAGTGTCCTGGAGATGAGATTGGTACTCTTGGCATTGTAGTACTTCCAGGACTCTCTTCCTCTGGGGACAATTGCAATTCAGACGGATAACATGTCGGTAGTCTGGTACTTGAAGAAACAAGGAAGAGCCAGGTACCATCCCCTTTGTCAAGAGGCCCTAAGAGTATGGCAGTGGGCTATATCCACCCAGTGCTTTCTGATAGCAACCTACATCCTGGGAAAATCCAATATGATTGCAGACAAACTGAGCACGGCAATCTTGTTGCCTCATGAGTGGTCTCTCAAAAAAAGAAATAGCGGAAAGAATATTCTGCAAATGGGTCCACCCTTGCTGCGATCTCTTTGCATCCCTCATGAACACAAAACGCAGAAGCTACTTTGCCCTAATTCCCCCTCTGGGAGATTCCCCAAGGGACACACTTGTACACTATTGGCCTCCAGGTCTCCTTTATGCATTCCCACCAATTCCCCCCGATACCCAAAGTATTACAGAAAGCCAAAGCCCTGGGAAGGAACATCATTCTAATAGCCCCTCATTGGCCTCGTCAGATTTGGTTCCCCTTCCTTCGACCTCATCTATTGGAAGAGCCTTGGATTCTGGACTCAGTTCTGGACCTTCTGATGCACTCATCGGGGATTCTTCATCCCTCCCTTCAGTCCCTAAAATTGACAGCTTGGCTGCTCCAATTCCCAATATAGCCAGGTTCCATAACCTCTCAAATGAAATGCAACATATCTTAATATCTTCTCATAAATCCTCTACTAGGAAGTTGTAACCTCAGCAAATGGAAGAGATTTTCCATATGGGCTTCTCAGAATAACACTGATCCTTACAAAGCTTTATTTCCTCTATTTTAGGATTTTTGACTATGCTCTTCAACAAAGGAGTGGCTGCAGCTACAATTCGTGTGCGGCTTGCTGTCATCTGTAACTTTCATCTTGGTACTGAAGGCTTTAACATAATGTCACACAAGCTATCCAAAGCCTTTCTCAAAGGGACTTTTCATCTTACACCACCAGTTAAAACCCCTTATACCCCATGGAACCAAAATGTTATGCTCTCACGCACTATTGTCCCACTGTTTGAGCCAGCTTCTTCATGTGAATTGAAATTTTTATCTTGGAAGACTATCTTTTTAGTAGCCATCACGTCTGCTCGAAGAGTCTCAGAACTACAAGTCTTGTCCGTAAAACCTCCATATTTGGTTTTTCATACTGACAGTTTCTTTGCGTACAAATCCTTCTTTCTTACCTAAAGTTTGTACTGAAACTAACTTTAACCAAACTATAGATTTACCAGTGTTTTTCCCTAATCACACCAACAGTTTGGAATATATGCTGCACAAACTTGACGTTCACAGACAACTCAGATTTTACCTAGATAGAACTAAAGAATTCAGAAGATCTGAACAACGTTTTCTTTCCTTTTCAGATTCTAGAAAAGGTATGCCAGTGGCAAAAACAACCCTATCAAAATGGTTATCTGATTGCATCACTCTCACTTACTCAGCTGCCAGTTTTCCTCTACAACACAAAATTAAGGCTCATTCAACCAGAGCTGTGTCCACATATCCTGCATTTTCAGCTAGGCTACCAATAGACAATATTTGTGCAGCAGCAACTTGGTCAAAGCCTCATACCTTTATTATTCATTACAAAGTCAATAGGGCCTCCAGGGACAGGGCCTCCTTTGGTTCTACTGTCCTGAGAGCCACCTGAGAAAGATGGTGCTTGGGACGCTATCCATCTGTAAGAATGAACGGTGAGATAGAACTTCACATAAAGAAGTTATGTACTCACCATAACCTTCCATGTGAGTTGTTCATCTCGCCTTCATTTTTACTTCCCACCCTCCTACCCCCTCCAGGTTTTTCGAGGACCGAGATTCTGGCTTTATCATGTTTTTTTGTCTTACTATGGTTTTTACCATAAAAAGGGACAGAATGGCATATGATATTATTAGAGGCAGCAAACAAGATCTTAGGTAACTCAAGGTGCATCATGGGATAGGGACTTGGCCTCAAGCTGTCTGAAGACCTTGAGCTTTGTAGTTGGCCGACTCGGAGCCGAGGATCAGCTCTGAACCCATCTGTAAGAATGAAGGCGAGATGAACAACTCACATGGAACATTATGGTGTGTATATAACGTCTTTGCTTACTGACCTCCCCAAGTCTGTGGAAACAAGAAAAATATCGGACTTATTGGCAGACGTGTGTATGCTGAAGTAGGAGGTTGGCTGAACTTTGTCAAAATGTAGCTGTTGGAATGGACTTTTTAAACATAGCTTTTCAAGGAGGACACTGACCATGTGATTAGCCCCACTACAATGTTATCTTCTAAACAGCCACAACAAGGGGTTATTAGATTTTTCTGCTTAATCTCAGTGGGAAAGGAGAGAATAGAAAGAAAGAAGGCAAAGAAAGGAAAGCACAGCTTTTACTGCTTAAGACTTAACCTTGTATTCCGTTCATACCGTATCATTCACTAAGCTTTAGGACATACACTGCCACACTCAGATTATTTTTTTCTCCCCTAGACCATTTTATCAGGCTGTAAGCATGTATGCTGGGATTTTGCACACCTTCCATGAGTCCGTGTTTGGTCGGTTTCTCAACTGACGCGCTCTCTCAACCCTTGAATACTGGACATTTCCCAAACTCTTATTGGAATAGAGGAGTGGAAGTCTCAGTTTCTCTTTTTTATCACTGATTTGAGGATGAGAACGGCTCTGGAGACCTTTGCTGGGACCCTCTACATTGTTCTGCAGGACATGGGTGTGGTTCTCAAAATCATTCAATGCCTTTGGCTCATCTGAGAGGACATGGGTGCAGAAGGGGGGTTTGTTTAGGAGGGAGAGTACAGGGTGGTGGCAATTTATTTATTGGCATCTCAGAGACACAGTTTGGAGAATGACTTGACTTTGGTGTCGAATTACTTTTCTCCCTCCTGGCTACAGGTATGTGGTTGCAGCTAAGCTGTTCTGTAGTGACAGTTTCCCCATGAACAAACATCATTTTAATAGTTATCCCCAGCTCTGTATTTCACTTTGTTTTATTTGAAGTTTCATGCCTTCTTTGTAGGAGTAAGTTATTGATAATGTTCGATCAAGGGAGACACTGACGTTAGGTAAAAACGTTTATTGCAGGGGGGAGAGAAGCATGTTAGATCCATGTTAAGTGATGCCACTAACAGAACCTATATTAGGGTAACTAGCTGACTTAGTTCCTAAGGTCATAGGTTCTCATTAGGCATACAGGGAAGAAGACCTACAAAAAGCTCAGTCATGTCACCCAGTACTGGTGGGACACTAACAGTGGACCCTGTTAATTAGATTTTCCCCATATATCCCATATGAAAATCTGTGAGCACCATCCAGTTTTCCAGACCAGTTTTAAAGGTTGTCAGGGAAGTACTCTGCTTGACAGGAAATGGCAGCCTGTTCCTTAAGCAGGAGATAGTTTTGGTTAAGTACCTGTCATGCTATTTATTGTTGTTGATGTGGTAGTACAGGTTAAGCTGTCCATAGCGGGTGTTTGCATTACCAATGGCACTACTTAGATGAAGGAGTTGTAAGAGTGCTGGATGATAAATCGCATGGAAGGCTAAGCAGAGATCCCCCTCAGGAGCCTATACAACACTGAGTGTAGGGAGAAGGATTATAGTCGACAGAGTGGCTAAGGGTACTGAGACCTGAGAGTTTTTGCTGAGGAAACTTTGAAGTCTCTTGATTTGATTTAGGCATTTAGTGAGGTACATGCTGAAGGGGCATTATAGTCAATGATGGGCCTAATAAAAGTTGAATAAAGTGGGACTCTAACCTATTTAATCTTTGAGGATAACTTGTACGATGTAGAAAGATTTTTTTATACACGACAGAGGGGTGATGGTCAAAGAAGACTTTATTGTTGTGTGCACCCGAGTCTTTAACAACAGTGTCAGATTTAAGTCAATGTTATCTGTATGGCATGTGGCAGTGACCGCTCCCTATTGAAAGGTCGACACTCAAAATGCTGAGTAATGACAAGCCAAAAAAGAAAAAGACCGAAAACACAGAAGACTGAATGTTGAAAATCGCTGTTCTCCTTTAAACTTCTTTTTGCAGGGGGGGAGCACCCCCCTGCATGCCCCCATGGTGGAGGCAAGTCCCCCAAACCCCTGAGCTTATATATACCAACTTCGAGATCACTATACCATGGAAAAAAGGGAATATTCTGAGAAATGGCATCTTGGACTTAGTATGTGTAAGCCTAATCTTTCAGTCATTCAGTCTCCACTTTCATGACTGTCTCTAGTGGGTCCCAACATTTCAAATGGTTATCGGCAGTGATGTTAGATTTACCAAAGAAAACTATGCTCTATTTCTTGGCATTGAGAGTAATCCCATTATTAACATACACACACACACACACACACACACACACACACACACACACACACACACACACACACACACACACACACAAAATTTGTTTGGACCAGTCCTTGTTAGTGAATTTAAGTATTAGAATATGATTTTATAATCTCCCTCACCATTTGCAGTCATTAGCAAACTTGGTTAGCCACAGTTCTGTGATATCAGTTTTCATGTCAGAGAAGTATAAAGCAAAGAGGAGGCAACCCAGGAAAGAGCCCTGTGAAACATTACCAGTGATGTTTTTCAGACTGTAGCAAGTACCCCCAATCTTAATGGCATTGATTCTGACAAATAGTTAATTACCTATCCAGTAATCTATGTATGAGTCGATGTTGAATTAGGAGAATCTATCAATAACCCCAGTATGGGAATAGTGTATGCTCTGGTATGGTCTGTACGTTCCATTTGGCTAATAACATTGAAGAAGGCAATATATGCCAAAACCGGTCTGTTATTTACTGCATTGAAAAATACATTTTGATTTGTATGGTCTAATATGAAATATATTTGACATTTTTGTCTCACTGACTACTGTGTGCTGGCCATCATTTTGAATTGTATTTGAGATATTTTGACCATTGCACCCTGCCGTACTTGTGAGGAGCTTGGTTGAATTATGGTCCAGATAGGAACCACTGACTTTATAACTCTTATCCATGACTTTGGTAACCCTTGCATGCCTGATCTGTCTTTTAGAAAGCTGAACTGGTATGTATCTAGGGATACAGACCATAGAGAAACTCTGCCACATCATCCAATACCAGTGGCAGACTGTCAGTGGCCCCTTCCACCCCTATTAAGCAGACTTTCTCTCACACCAGGTAGTTGGATTGCTGACACTGCACTGCAGCATAAGGTGATGCTGCACCCCTGAGTGTGCAATGCTTCGGATGAGATGGTAAACTGAGGTCCTAAATGAATGAGTTGTTGGTAGCTCAGATATCCTACTGCACCTCTTGAAAACAGTAGGGAACTTTCCCCAAGGTCCTGGCCAAATTTCATCTAGTAGTATAAATACCACCTTGGGCATTCCCTGAAAAGAAGCCACTACTTAGTGAGACTAGCCCAGTCAACAAGGGATAAATAAATACATAAACAAACAAACAAACATCCCTAGTGCAAATTTGTGATCACCCATTCAGTAATCCTTACTGATTTTACAGGTTGCTAAAGATGTACTCTGCCTGATAGGTGAGAGCTGCTAATTCCAGAAGTGGGTGATAACATTTGGTTAGGTGTCTGTCATGTGATCTGCCTGATAGGTGAGAGCTGCTAATTCCAGAAGTGGGAGTTACATTCAGTTAGATATCTGTCATGCCATCTGGTGTTGATCTGATACTATAGGTTTAGGTTTCTAGAATGTGTGTTTATTTATCCCTTGTTCTATTTAGGGGAAGGAGTCCCAAGAGGGCCGGGTACTTCACAGCTCACAGCATGTAAAGCTAAACAGAGATCAGCCATCAGGAGTCTGTATGACACTGAGAAGAGGGACAGAGCTTTTAGTCTATCAGAGTAGCTAGGGGTACTGAGACCTGAGATCTTTATGGTGAGGAAACATTGAGGTCTCTCTAGTTGGTTTAAGTGCTTGGCAAGGTACATGCTGAAGTGTGAATTATATTTAATGATGGGCCTAATAATGGATGAATAGAGTGTGAACATAACTTCTTTGGACATTGAGGAGATACCATGAAGGATCAGCTGTCCAGGTAGATGGATTTTCTACCCACCACAGAAACATGGTGGTCAAAGGAGAGCATGTTATCAACGTATGTACCCAAATTCCTGATTACTGTGTTGAATTTAAGTGGAATGTTATCTCTATGGTAAGCAGTACTGATACTATATTTAGCAAAGGAAGCTATGCTGCATTTCCTAGTGTCAGGGGTACACCCATGATAAATACATTTCCTAGTGTCAGGGGTACACCCATGATAAATACATTTCCTAGTGTCAGGGGTACACCCATGATAAATACATTTCCTAGTGTCAGGGTACACCCATGATAAATACATTTCCTAGTGTCAGGGTACACCCATGATAAATACATTTCCTAGTGTCAGGGTACACCCATGATAAATACATTTCCTAGTGTCAGGGGTACACCCATGATAAATACATTTCCTAGTGTCAGGGGTACACCCATGATAAATACATTTCCTAGTGTCAGGGGTACACCCATGATAAATACATTTCCTAGTGTCAGGGTACACCCATGATAAATACATTTCCTAGTGTCAGGGGTACACCCATGATAAATACATTTCCTAGTGTCAGGGGTACACCCATGATAAATACACCAAGCATTTGTTTGTCCAGCCCTTGCTGGAGAATTTTAGTATCGGCATAGAATTTTTTAACCACAATTTACAATCATCAGACAAACTTGGTAATTAATGGTCCCTTGATAGCAACAGTTTTGTAACAGAAACATACATCAAAGAGTAGGGGACCCAGAACAGAGCCTTGTGGGACACCACAAGTGACATTTTTTCTATTTAGAGCAAATGTCCCATACTTTAATAGTACAGGTTCTGTCAGACAGACAGTTACCAATATGAGTTTGTGGGACACCACAAGTGACATTTTTTTGTCTAGAGTAAATGCCCCTGACGTTAATAGCACGGGTCCTGTCAGACAGATAACTACCAATCTGAGTTGGTAGAGTGGAGACTTTCTCAATAATCCCAACATTAGGGACAGTGTCAAAGGCTTTGGCAATGTTTAGATAAGCAGTGTGGATTGTATGTTCCTTATCCATAGCTTCAGCAACTCTATCAAAGAACTCATACAAGTTGAGCAGGCATGATCTGCATTTTACAGACCCGAAATGATCTGTATCCAAAGAAATAAAGTCACCAATACCATTCGTTATTTGCTTAGCTATAATACATTCAAACTGCTAGTGAGAGTTATAGGCCTATAGTTAGTAAGGTAAGTAGAGAGGTCACCTTTTATGCAAGGGCACCACAACTGCTATTCTCCACACCTCAGGGACATAACCAGTGGATATTCTCAGGTTGAAGAGCTGATAGAAGGGTTTTGCAAAATGGCACTTTATACTTCTCAACAGGCATCCAGGGATATTGTTAGAATCAATGGAAGTAGTGTTTTTAATTTTGTAATGTGTCAAAAGGATGTGGCCAAAATTGATTTCAAGAGGGGGAGATGGGGGGAGGGGAGGTAGCAAACAAGATAACAGCTTTTCTGGGTGGGCTTGAACCACTAAACTTTCAGTTAAGGCCCAAGCATCTAAATTATTGCATCATAGAGACTGTGACCATCTCTCTTGACTCCACAGCCAAGGTCAGCATGGCCTCCAGAGGCAGAACATGGGGCAGTTTCCATCTGCCTCGTGAGCACACCCATTGACACTATGTGGGCTACCAAGGATCTCAGCAGTGTAAGCAGGACTTAAGTGACCTATGTAATGCTTGAGTGAAAATGATTGGGTAGATTATAAGTGATGTATAATGCTTGCAACTAGGAGTGTGTTAGTATGGTTTGTGATGTAAAATGCTTGCGACTATGATTGTGTTGTTGTGGTTTATTTTCATTTATATAAATGTATGATTGCCTATGTAGTAAGTGATGGTTTAATGAAAATGTTTCTTGTTAAAAAAAGAATTGAATAATTTATGTAATATTGCTTAGATTATATGATATATAGCAATATATGCGAAGTATAATGTTTATGTTAATATAGTTTGATTACTTTTATATGAATGTAAATTTGCCTATGTCACAAGTGATAATTCAATAAAAGGTGTTTGGGGGAAAAAAAGGATCTGAGCAGTGCTGTCTGTTCCCTGTCCCTATATGCCATGTCACGACGCAGGTGCTGCAGGTCATCCTGCAGGCCAAGCAGCACCATATGTTCCCGGCCTGACCCTATATTCTATGCCAGTATGCAGGTGCTGCAAGTCATCCTGCAGGCCAAGCAGCACCATCTGTTCCCGGCCTGACCCTGTATGCCACGTCACTATGCAGGTGCTGCAGGTCTTCCTGCAAGCCATGCAGAGCTGTCTGTTCCCTGTCCCTATATGCCATGTCATTATGCAGGTTCTGCAGGTCATCCTGCGGACTATACAGCACTGTCTGTTCCCTGTCCCTATATGCCATGTCATTATGCAGGTTCTGCAGGTCATCCTGCGGACTATACAGCACTGTCTGTTCCCTGTCCCTATATGCCATGTCACTATGCAGGTGCTGCAGGTCATCCTGCAGGCCAAGCAGCACCATCTGTTCCCGGCCTGACCCTGTATGCCATGTCACTATGCAGGTGCTGCAGGTCTTCCTGCAAGCCATGCAGAGCTGTCTGTTCCCTGTCCCTATATGCCATGTCACTATGCAGGTGCTGCAGGTCATCCTGCGGACTATACAGCACTGTCTGTTCCCTGTCCCTATATGCCATGTCACTATGCAGGTGCTGCAGGTCATCCTGCGGACTATACAGCACTGTTTGTTCCCTGTCCCTATATGCCATGTCATTATGCAGGTTCTGCAGGTCATCCTGCGGACTATACAGCACTGTCTGTTCTCTTTCTCTACATACCATGTGACTATGCAGGTTCTATTGCACATCATTAAACAGCTCACACACTACGCTCAACAGGTCTACCATGGAGTGGTCTACCATGGAGTGTAGAAGTTGACTATGCCTGGGTCACTAACCTACACATATGCTGATTGATGTATTGTCCCCAGGTTAGAAAAAGACCTAAAGTCATGGCAGTGATGCCCACCAACATGTCTGTCCCCTAAAGTGTGTGCACAAGTACCCTGATGCGGTGGTGACTCTTCTGTATCTGGACTGAGGCTCACAGTAACAGGATAACCAGCATCACCCATTTTATTTATATTAGTAATGGAGTTGTTTATCCACAAATTCAAGAAACGCTGAACAGTTTAGGTATAAGATCTTTCCTATATAATTTGGACTATCAGTAATCTATACTGGTAGTCTAAGCAAAGAAGACATATGAAATTCGAGCTATTCCTGTGCATGGAAATCCTCTGAGAATATAAAGAAACACCTCCAGTACCAGGAAATGAACAAATAATATGGTGTAATAGTGATCTAATGTTTTTTTTAAACCAGTTTCAGCTGCTATATAGTCTTTATCAGTATAAAATGCCAGCCAATACAAGGTCATATATAGCATTAAAAAGTCAAATGATCATTCAAAATGGTGTCTACATCCAAAAGCAGGAATATACATGCAGAACAAAATAGTGAGTGACAGAAAAAAAAATTTGCATGTTTCCATAATAGATAACAATACATGTTTACAGCTAGTGGTCATTTAAAAAACATCCAGATTTGAAATGCAAGCTATTGTGAAAACAATACATCTTGGGTAATCATTAACTGTTGTAGGGATTGAAAACAGGAGCTTTTTCTACTGATGTACAGTAAACTCTCAGTTAATCGGAACTCAAGCAACTGGCACTCTCAAGCAACCTGCAAAAAAAAAAATTGAAGAAATACAGTACAATTTCCAAGTGTTGCACTTTCTGTTTCCCCCTTACCTTTCGTTTCTAGAGTTTTAGAGTTTTAAAAATGAAGATAGGAATAAATTCCCTCTCTCTCCCCAACCTGAGAACAAGTCAAACTAAACAAATAGTATAGGGTATAGTATTAGTCAGGCGTATTTTTAATAGTAACTCTCAAGCAACCAGAAACTACAGTTATCCAGCATCTACCAATCCCCGTGGGTGCTGGTTAAAGTACAGATGTGTACACTTACCATAAATGTAGATGTTCAAGTGTATTCACTGTTGCAGTCATTACATTTGGGTAATCTGCTGGCAGGTTGCCCTCAGTCGGCCTGAATTCCAAAGTCTTGGGTCCTGCGTTGGTTGCTGTCTTCTCTTCCATGACTTCAGGTCGTCAGGGGTATAAAACATGCAGACGATGCCATTTTCTTTTGTTTTTCTTGCCCCCGATGTCAAGTGCCCTCAGAAAGGTAGCAAAAAAATATATATACATATATATATATATATATATATATATATATATATATATATATATACACACATCAATATAAACTGTACCTTCATCTACAAGCAAATACACCACATAGGCTGTAGAAGATAGAGTAGGAAAGATAAACTCCAGAATGACAAGGGGATGGCGGGAGGGTAACCTGGACTACAACAGTGAATACACCCGAACATCTACATTTATGGTAAGTGTACACAACTGTACTATGTTCTTCGTGTTTCACTGTTGCAGTCATTACATTTGGGTAGAATCCCAAAGCTATGGTTGGGAGGTTGGAGCTAAACAGCATTAGGTGCGGCTACAAGGCCCTGCAGCACTGCAGAGGCAAAGCCTGCCCTGGACTTAGAGTAGAGAGGCAAATGATAATGCTTTGTAAAGGTGTGAACAGAACTCCAAGTAGCAGCCTCTAGAAAGTCTTTGGTTGGTACTCCTCTGAGAAAGGCTGCTGAAGTAGCAGCAGCTCTGGTGGAATGAGACCTAATGCCCTTGGGCACAGGTTTACCATGGTGTAGGTAGCAAAAACGGATGCAGTGGCTTATCCACTTTGAAATTGTCTGCTTTGAAATAGCCTATCCTTCTGATCCTGCAGCATATGATACTAGTAATTGCTCAGTATTTCTTAGAGCTTTAGTCCTGCTCAAGTAGAATCTTAGCTGTCTGTGTACGTCCAAGGAATGCAGAATTCTCTCCCCCTTGTTCTGCAGATTTGGATAAAAGGTTGGCAGATGAATTGCTTGGTTAAGAGCCACACTGGAAACCACCTTAGGCATAAAAGTAGGATTTGTCCTCAGAGACACCCTGTCTGGGTAAAATATGATAAAAGGCTCTACAGCCATGAGGGCCTGTAGCTCTGAAACTCTTCTTGCTGAAGTAATTGCTAGTAGCAGAGCTGTTTTCCATGATAAGAACTTTATATCAGCGGTAGCAGCTGCTTCAAATGGTGGCAGAGTGAGCTTTTCCAACACATAATTGAGGTCCCATGCAGGTAATTGTGATCTTCTAGGAGGCCTTAAACTTTTGGCTCCTCTAAGATACTGCTTTAGTAAAGGATGAGAAAAGATTGGTGGCTCTGTATTGTAATGAGCCGAAATGGCAGAGGCATGGATTTTAATAGATGAGAAAGATAGGCCTTTGTCAAGCATCTCAGTAATATCTGAGGAATATTTGGTTCTGCTGTATCAGTTCCTTGTGCTTGAGTCCAAGCACAGAATCTCTTCAATTTTTCAGCATAAGATTTTCTAGTACTAGGCCTTCTGGCTTCCAAAATGACATCCATCACAGCTTTACTGAGAGGTGTTGTTTGTATAACTACATGATCAGCCATGCTGCCAGGTTCAGTGTCTGTAGTTGATTATGCAGGATCTGATTGTTTTGCTGGGACAGCAGTTGAGGTCTTTGAGGCAAGGTCTAAGCTTGGTATTGAGACAAGTTCCTTAGGATTGGGTACCAGTACTGGCGGGGCCAATCCGGGGCAATTAGTATCATCTTTGGTTTCTCTTGTCTGACTTTTAGGAGGACCTTGGGGATGAGAGGCAGAGGAGGAAAGGCGTAAACTGATAGGTTTTTCCAACTGAAGGAGGATAGGGTGTCCACTTTCCATGCTTGTCTGTGATAAGTCCTTGTGCAGAATCTTTTCAAGTGATAATTTTGAGAAGAGGCAAATAGATCTATGTCTGGGCTCCCCCATTTCTCTGTTATCATGCTGAGGATTTGTGGATTTAGTTTCCACTCGTGAGGATCCATAAGGTTTCTGCTTAAATCGTCTGCCAGTGTATTCTGTTTTCCTGGCAGGAATTGAGCTTGAAGATGTATTTGGTAGGTCAAAGCTGTGTCCCACAGTGCCATAGCTAATCTGCAAAGGGGGTATGAGTGTGTGCCCCCTTGCTTGTTTATATACCACATGACTGTGGTGTTGTCCGTCTTTATCAGTAGTTGTCCTGGATGAAGTAAGTCATTGAAGGCTGTTAGGGCATTTTGAACAGCTAGCATTTCTTTCTGATTGATATGTAGATGCATTTGTTTTGGGATCCATATGCCCTGAATGCATCTTCCTGCCATGTTGGCCCCCCAGGCATATTCCAAGGCGTTTGTTGTTAAGGTTTGGCTGGCAGGGGGGAGAGTGAAGGCCCGTCCCATGTTTTGGTGACATGCCTTTGCCCACCATAGAAACTCCTGTTGTAGGCAGGGAATGAGAGGAATCATTGCTTCCAGACTGTGAGAATGTTGACTCCATAAACTTTTCAAGTACCATTGAAGTTTCTTAATATGCAGTCTTGCATATGGAACCAGTAGGATGCAGGATGCCATGAAGCCCAGAGCCTGCAGAATTTGTCTTGCAGATAATTGGGTTTTTGTTGCCATCAGTTTGAAGTAAGTAGTCAGTTACTTTTGCTTGTCTGGCATGAGGTATGCCATCTGGGCAGTTGTATTCAAGCTTGCACCCAGGAATGTTATCTTTTGAGAGGGTACCAGTTGTGATTTCTTTTCGTTTATTGTGTACCCTAGGCATGTTAGAAGCCTTTTCACAAATGCCAGATGTCGAAGAAGAATGTCCTTGTTCTCTTCTTGAATGAGACAGTTGTCTAAGTAAGGATATATTTGTATACTTCTTTGTTTGCAAAATGCAATTACTGGTGCCAGGCACTTTGTAAAGACCCTGGGCGCAGTAGATAAGCCAAAGGGCAGTGCAGAGAATTGGTAATGCATTAAGCCAGCCTTGAATCTGAGGTATCTTATGCAAGATTGTCTTATTGGGACATGCAGATATGCTTCTTTTAGGTCTAATGTCACCAGTCAAGCATTCTTGCCCAGTATGGACAGAAGCTGCTGCAAAGTCAGCATTTTGAATTTTGGAATGTCCAGGTATGTTTTCAGAATCGATAAAAACAGTATTGGTCGCCATGCCTTGTCCTTTCTGGGTACTAAGAACAGTCCTGAGTAAAAACCTTGTCCTTTTTCCTGTTCTGGTACTGGCTGAATGGCCCCCATATCCATGAGGGATGTAACTTGTTTCTGTGCCTCTGCCCATTGATATTTTGGCAGATCTGGCCATCCATTTGCCATTGGCAGAGTATGGAAATGGAATCTGTATCCCTGTGATACTATGTTTAGTACTCACTTGTCCTGGGTTATTAACTGCCAATTTTGAGCAAAAAGTGCTAACTTTCCCCCTATGGGTGCTGCCAAAAGATAAATGCTTGGTGTAGGCAGAGGGAAGTCATTGGGATTGTTTACTGTAGGTTTGCGCTTTATCTTCTCCAGATTTGGAGGTAGAAGCGGCCCATTGCTTTGACCTGTATAAATCTTGCGCCTGGTATCTGGAACCCTTAGGGCATCTGGATTTGCCCCTTTGAGCTCTGTCTGACACAGGAAAGGACCAATTTTTTGTAGGCCAGTGTCTACTGAATCTTGGTGGCTGCACTTGTAAGAAGTTTTTAACAGTTTGCATAGACTTAGCTTTGTCTTCCATTTTCTTTAAAACCTCTTCTGCCTTAATACCAAACAGAGAATCATGCTGTAAAGGTGCATCTAGCAATTTAGCTTTAACATGATCAGGCAAATTTTGTTCCTTTAACCAGGCATGCCTCTTAATCACAGATCCAGTAACTGCGGCCCTGCATGAGGCCTCTTAGGAATCAAAACCACATTGCAAAGTATGCTTTCCAACATGTTCAGCTGCATGCAATAATTCCTGTAATTCTTAATTTTCTGCAAATTCTAAAATCAACATCATTTTCTGTTTCAGAAATCCCAAAACATGTTGTTGGTACTTTAGCATATGAAATTGACAGTTTAAGGCCCTGATTGCCAAGGTTGCAGATGTATAAACCTTTTTTTCCCATCTATCTAGTGCCCTTGAATCTCTGCCAGAGTGGGTAGGATTTTTTGCTGTTGAGGCCTTAACTCCCTTTGGACCCTGTGAAATAGTTTCAGGATCAGCAGCAGGGTTTCTAAATAAAAATTTATGTGAGTCAGGGACCCTGTAATATCTGTCAGGCTTACTGGGAGCCAGAGGTAAGGAGTCAGGGCTCAAGCTTGACTCCGAAAACACATCATCCACAATGTCTAAAATGGGGAATGGCTAAAGGCTTGTTCTGAGGGAGAAGAAGGAAATCCCTGAGCCTCTTTTTTGATTCTGAGAAGTCTTGACTCTCCCAGTGAAAATGCTCCCTCAAGGTATGCAAGGTTTCTCCAAAAGAATAATCCTCAGGAGGAGATGCAGATGGAATAGACTCCTCAGCATCAGAATCCTCATAGGAACGTATAGATAATTCCTGATCAGAAGAGGAATCAGAAGAAATGTAAACCTGATCTGAAGATTCATAATCAGTGTCTTGCCTAGGCCTCTTATCTGGAGGGGGATGGGTACCCCTGATCAAGGTAATAAGGTCTTCAGCCATTTTGATCATCTGCTTTTTAGGCATAGAGGCCTGTGCACATGGCTCATGCGTCAGTTTTTTAGTTTTAGAAGTTGCTTTAGTCTTTGGTTTTGCAGCTGTCGTCGGTTTGATATACAAATGTTGAGGTCTGAATACACCTTCAGAAGCCGGTGCCTGCTCAGCGGCTCCGGACCCATCCGAGGGAGATACATCCATCGGTCCAATACCTTGAGTATCTTGCGGCATGCTGGACTCCACATGGGTGTCGGTAGAGGCCTGCGACTTGAAGGTAGCGGGTATCAGGGGCTGCAAAAGCACCTCACTGAGTACCGGCGAACTGGCGACTGGCTTAGGAGAAGCTTAGTCGTCGGTTTTGGATCTCATCTGCCTTTCTCTGTCCTTTTCTTTGCGTTTTTTATGTACTCCGGTAGTCGGATTGCTATCCAATGACATTTCTGGGTAGTTAAATCTGTTTCCAAAATACTTTGATGCAAAAATATACCGATGCTTAATAGTGCGTTGGTTAAATCGAGCACAAAACCGACAGCCAGGCATGTTGTGATCACGGCCTAGGCAAGGAATACAGTATAAATGGAAATCCTTATGAGGTATTTGCTTCCCCCAAGTAATACAATTATTAACTTTTTCTGATATCGGTAAAAAGCAAGAAACAAGTTTCCCCAATGGGGTACTTAGCTTTAGTGAAGACTTCAGATATGAAACTCAAACTCGAATATTTCAGTAGTCGGCCAACCGACACTTGCGAAATGCTTCTGCTTCGGGCACCGCCCGGCAAGAAAGACTAAAGAAAATGGCGTCAGCTGCATGTTTTATACCCCTGACGTCATGGAAGAGAA
Organism: Protopterus annectens; assembly: GCF_019279795.1. Lineage (NCBI taxonomy): Eukaryota > Metazoa > Chordata > Ceratodontiformes > Protopteridae > Protopterus > Protopterus annectens. The sequence continues at coordinate 21,742,192 of NC_056741.1, forward strand.
GACAGCAACTGACGCAGGACCCAAGACTTTGGAATTCAGGCCGACTGAGGGCAACCTGCCAGCAGATTACCCAAATGTAATGACTGCAACAGTGAAACACGAAGAACATCTGAGAGTTTACTGTAATAACCACTATACTACAGAACCTTTCTTTTGTAAACATGCCCATTTTGTTAATAGTTGCCCTTCCTTCACTACATTCTCTATCCCTTTAACTAACAAAGAATGTTAGATACATTTCCAGAGTACATGACAGTGACTGTTGACATTTACTGATCATTTGGAAAACTTACAAGCTCCAAAATATACAAATTTAAAAATATTAATTTAACCCTGGTAAAAATAACACACCTCGGGCAATAATCCACAGCTGCTCCTTTTTGGATAACAAATGCTACCAGTCCATTTTGTCATTAGTACTCTTCACTAATCTTTGTAATCCTATAATCAGTATACTGTACATACCTCTCAACTGTCCAGATTTTCACAGAATGTCTGTATTTTTGCCTGATATTTTTATTTTAGTCCTCATAAAATTTGTCGGTTTCTGGCAAATCATGGGGATGATCTGAGGATTAAAGTCACTAAATAATGGCATGCATTTGAGTTTCAGACTTCATATCCTTCGGAAATGAATGCTAACACAAGTCCTGTTATTCTGTCAACTTTCTAAGTTTATGAGTAATATTTAAAATGTGTCCCTGTTTTGGGCCTTTGCCGCCTCATTATGCCAGGCTTTGTCCAGACTTCTTGTGCCAAGAGGTTGAGAGGTATGTAAACATACATTTTCCCCCAGGATTGGGGTGCTTCTACTCTTGCCAACTGTTTGATATCCTTGCAAGACAAATACATCCCCAAAGCCTCAACACCTTGTAAAGCCACCCAAAACCAGGGAACAACAACCAAACTCAAAACTTTAAATAACTCAAGGCATTCTTGTCTGGAAGTAGTAGAAAACATCCCCCTAACGTGAAAATGTAAATAATTTCATTGTTGACAGAAACTTAACAAAGAAGGCAAGGCCACCAGGCATGGTAAAGCTTAACACCTGTGGATGCTCCAAACATTCATGCATAAACCATAATAGAAGTTTTGTGACCTAGTTATTAATGGCTGGATTCCATGGACAGAACCTCTTAATGCAACCACTGCACATTGATATGCTTCACATAGCCCCTTTCTTCCCAAGATTTTGTTACTAAGGTAACTTGAGTTCAGTTGATTTGGGTTCGTATAAAAGTAGACTGGGGAAGATTGGAATGTGAAATTGCTTCAGCCTCACCCATCTTGGGAGGGGGGAGGCAGTGTTGCTCATCAGAAGGGTGATACATAGCAGAGTACTGTTTGTTACCTGATGGAGTTAGAGTTTGCCGAGCCGGCACTGTCTCATTGTATTTCACACTAGCAGTCAAGGAGAATTGAGTATGTGAAGGCATGCTTCCCCTTAGGAGACAACAATGGCTGAGCTGCTGATGGGTGTGCTCCCAGAAGCAGAGGGTGTACTGTCCCCAAAGACCATAAAGCTGGCCCACTAGCTATCATCCAAATCTTGCCAGAGAAAGAGATAGATTATGGGAGTTCCCAGACTGTTCAAAATCAAGACTATGTTCTAGACATCAGGGTGAATTTTTGGTCATAAAGACATGCCGTGACTGTATCATACATCCACATTGATGACATCTTGCAAATTACAAATGTAGAGCAGAGTGTGTATGTGTCTTTAAGAAGGATAGCAAATGATGAATGTGCACATATAAATAACGGACACGTGTTGTACCTAGTGCCATTTTGAAAGTGCAACCAGAGAGTAAGCATGTAAGAATGACTGTAGCTAGTTTGTATATAAGTTACCTAAGTGGAAGTTAATAGCTATAATCGTATTGTGTTTGAACATAATAAAGCTGCTTGCACAGAACCCATGAAGACTTGTCTATTATATCGAGACAAGACAAGCGACATGGTGTCAGAACCTGGATTCCAAAAATTGATGTTTGGATCCACAAGATACAGAGACAACAGTGAAGGTAAACTAAGATAAACAAACATGAAAAAGAGCCAGAAAAGAACCAAAGGTAATGAAAACTTGCAAAACTTGCATAAACAGTTTACTTTATAAAAAAAGTAAAGTGGAACATTATGAGGGTAAAAACTGTATTATTAAACAAGCTAGAGACACAAAATATTTATTAATTAAATGAATGTTTAAGATTAAGATATTAGACAAAAATAATACGTTTAAAGGAAAATTAATATGTTTAAAGCAAAACGGGCAAGTTTAGAGTCAAACGAGCACAAGAAAAGTGCAAGGGGCGTGAAAAGAGATTAAAAGAGCAAAACGAATATAACAAGGATAAAAAAGGGCACGTTAAGCATAAATAAAGCAAGACGACTGTATGTTTTTTGGTAAAACTCAGTGTTTTGGCATAACTACGAAATCATATTTTATCAGGACATAACTAGAGTTATTCAAAATATCTCAAAGTATGTAAAAGTGCTTACAGTGTGTGTTTATTACTGTGCATGTATTCCAAAGAGTTTAATCGTGTGCAAAGAGCAACTATTTCATAAAGTGCAGTCAAATACAACCATTTTGAAAAGTTTCTTGTGCTGGGTGTGTCTATTTGCAAAGTGCTGCCATTACAGAGTATTTCTTTAACTGTAAAGAATTATCTAGCAAAGTACCGCCATTTGGGGAAGTTTCAAAATACTGTTTATTTGCAAAGAGCAGTTGCTTCGAAATGTTTCTAACGCTGAGCTTCTTCTGCCCAATTCATTCGCACAGTTCAGTTATTTGAGATGTTTCTTAAAATGATGGTTAATTACTTTTGCTGTGCAGTAATTTCGATAGTGCTACAGCACCAAAGAAACTTATTTCACAAAATGCAGTCATTCAGAGGCTTCTTGTGCCATTGGGCAAAGTTACAAATACTGGCATACATTTCTGGCATATGTGTATGTCCGTGCATATTTTCAAAACCCCGTCACTGGTATGTGTTAATATGGCAGACTGATTTCAAAAGCCCTCACCACTTGTATTTGATCAGAATATTGCCGAGAATTGGAGAATATCTGAACAAGAGTACGATATTTTTTATACAAGCAGCTTATTCTGACAAAGATGCATGCACCAGGGCATTCAATTTGCTAAACTGAGCTGTGTCAGAGGCCATTGAATGAGAGCATTCATTTGTGTATGCACCAGTAGTATATTAGGGAGAAGGTGAAAATCGTTGTATTGTTGTACAGGCTGAACCAAGGGAAGGCCCTGAGTGTTTCAAGCGCATATTCAGAAAAATGTGCAACCCCCAGTCAAATATTACATTAGAGAGGTATTTGTTTTACACAAGAGATCCAAAACCAGGGGAAACTTTTGCAGCTTACAGTATATTACTGACCTGAGAAACAAGGCTAAAATATGTGTCGGTTTGGCAACTTAAAGGATGAGTTAATAAAGGTCAGGCTTGTATGTGGTATTAATAGTGCTGCTGTGAGAAAGATTTTGCTTCGTTACAGTGATTTAACTTTGAGTAAAGCTATTGAGATTTGTCATGAAGTTACAGGAAGACACACGAGTATGCTTGCAAGTGACAAGAGCATGATTTCAGCAGGCTTCAGAGCAAATTTAGATAGCATGCAACACGTGGCAAACAGAAGCAGGCCTAAGCACGTGGCAGCCACACCTCCTTCTGGTTCACCAGGAAAACCATGTAGTTTTCCGGCAAGTTCTAGGAAAGAAACAAGCTCAGTGCAATACAAATGTGAGTCAGCAAATCCCAAATCTAGCTTTATTGTTGTTGTTTTTCTTTCGGCTTTTCCCGGTTAGGGGTCACCACAGCGGAGCTCCCGTCCGCTAATGATTGGCAGTCGATTTTTACAGTGTCGAGGTGCCAGCCCGACGCCCAACCTTCAACGAAGGCACGCCCATTCACGCATGTCTTTTGAACGCCACTCAACTGTGGGGAGGACATGCAGACTCCACACAGAAGGCGAAAATCGAACGGGAGAACCTATCTTTATTGTTAACTGTCACAACTGTGGTACAAATCATGAGTTTAAAAGAGGAAAATGCTTAGCATTTGGTCAGCAATGCCACAAGTGTAAAAAATGGAACCATTTTCAAAAGTTTTGCAAACCAAGTAAACTTCACACAGTTACAAACTGAGGTCACTCAAAAACAGCAAGTTGATCAAGCAGAATTGCAGCAGTCTACTTTCTATGTAGATGGTGTATCAGTAATTGGGGAAAGGGTTGATGCAGTGAATTTACTGGCAAGGAACGAAGTGTTTTGTACTGTCCAGAGCAATGGTAAATTCACCAAGTTCAAAGTAGACACTGGTTCAAAGTGTAATGTTATATCAGCAGACACATTTGACAAGGTGAGAACTAATGAGCAACTCAATGTGGCTAGTAGTGAGAAACTTGTTGCCTATGGAGGTGAAGAAATTCAAACCAAAGGCTCAGTAGTACTTTCATGTTATTTGGCTAAGAACTGTTGCAACTTGTTATTCTATGTGGTTCGAAGACTTGTGCAGTCATTATTGGGTCTCAGAAATAGTTTAAGGATGAATTTGCTTTCTTTTACCAAAGAAGTTCTTCATATAAGTGGATATCCTATTTTTCTGAAGCCATTTCTCAGAGTATGTCAATGCTTTCGATGACAAGTTGGGCTAACTTCCAGTTGTGTATTCTATGAAGTTAGACCCAGAGGTCAGTCCAGTAGTCAGACCAGCAAGAAAAGTTCCAGTACCTATGCAAGATAAAGTCAAAGTTCAATTGAATAAAATGGTACAGCAAGGTGTAATTTGTCCGGTTACAGAATCAACTGAATGGGTGTCGTCCATGGTAGCAGCCCACAAGAAAGGCTCAGATGAAATCAGAATATGTATTGACCCAAGAGATTTGAACAAAGCATTAAAGAGACGACATCAGCCAATGCATACAGTAGAAGAGGTCGCAGCCCTAATACTGAATGTTTTTTCTGTCTTGGATGTCAAAAGTTCATTTTGGCAAGTGATGCTTGACCGCAAGTCCTCATTACTGACCTCTTTTGGCAGATACAGATTCCTCAGAATGCCATTTGGAATAAATTCTGCAGTGAAGTCTTCCATCATGCAATGGATCAAATTTTTTCAGGTTATCCTTGTGCCATAATAGTAGATGATTTACTGGTTGGAGGCAATGGTGAAGCAGAGCATGACAGAAACCTTAAGAAAGTTCTAGACAGAGCACATAAAGTGAACTTAAAGTTCAATACTCTAAAGTGCAAATTCAGACTACCAGAAGTTATGAATGTAGGCCATTTGTTTACCAGTCACTGGCTTAAGACCAGACCCATCTAAGCAAGCAGCTATTCTTGAGATGTCAGCACCAGATAATATTCAAGCTCTACATTGTTTTCTTGGCATGATCAGCTATTTATGCAAGTTTATACCAGACTTCAGTGAGTTTACAATACCTTTAAGAGAGCTAATTGGCAAAAATGAAACATGGTCTTGGTTGGAACAGCACCAGAAGACATTTGAAGACCTTAAGCAGAAAATTGCCACCTTACCTATATTAAGATACTATGATGTCAATAAACCAGTCACTCTTTCCTGTGATGCTTCAAAATTTTGTCTTGGTGTAGTTATTCTTCAGGAAGGCAGACCAGTAGCCGATCCATCTAGAACACTTACCCAAACTGAGATGCAATATGCTCAAATCGAGAAAGAACTTTTGGCAATAGTATTTGCATGTTCAAAGTTTCATGATTATATATATGGTCAAGCTATCCAGATTGAAACTGATCACCAACCTCTAGTTACTATTCTAAAGAAGGCTATGCATTCAGCTCCAGCAAGATTACAAAGAATGATGCTGAATTGCAAAAGTACAACTTCAAAATGGTCTATACAAAAGGCAGAATTGTTTTTCTGGCTGATACCTTATCCAGGTTGCCCAGAATTACAACGGAACAGCTTGACGCAGAGAATTTTGACTTTGACATAATGGCAGTGCATAATTTTTCTACCATGAGACTTGAGCTGAAAGATCATACAAAGACTGATATAATTTTGCAAAAACTCAACCACTACATTAATGTTGGATGGCCATCAAAGCAATCTAGTGTACCACCTGAAGTGCAAACCTATTTTCCTTACAGAGATGAGATGTTGATGGAAGATGGTGTTATCTTCAAAGGCCCTAAAATTGTTGTTCCTGCTTCCTTACAACATGAATATATCCAGATTTTGCATCGTGATCACCCAGGGTCTGACTCTACCAAAAGAAGGGCAAGATAACTAGTATTTTGGCCTTCACTAGTGAAAGACATTGCTAAAGTACTTTCTTCTTGTTCAGTATGCAATAGTACTAAACCACATTTGAAAAGGGAACCACTAAGTCAAGTTCCTGAACTACATTGATTAACAGTAGCCATTGACATATTCGAGTGGAACAATCAGCATTATTTAGTACTGGTAGATTCTTATTCGAACTGGCTTGAGATTGACTTACTACCTAATCTAACATCCACTACTGTTATTACCAAGTTGAAATGTCATTTCTCAGTCTATGGTAGTCCACACAAAGTTATTTCTGACAATGGTGCTCAATTTACTAGTCAGTTATTTCAGAAATTTGCAAGATAATAGAATGGGACTTTGTACATATTACTAGTAGTCCAGAATATCCATAGTCAAATGGACTAGCTGAACATGCAGTGCAGAGTGCAAAGCAATTACTTGAAAGGTCAAAGCGTGATAATACCGATAACGATTTGAATCTACTTAATCTCAGAAACATACCCCATGACAATACTTGGCTCGCCTGCTCAGAGACTTCTATCCAGGCAATCCAGGACAACATTGCCTAATAGTTCCAGTTTATTGAGGCCTATAGCAAAAACAAGAGAACCATCAGAGCCCAATTGTTCAAGACGCATTTAATCCAGAAATCCAGTTATGACAAATTGAGCAGATATCTCCTTCCATTGAAAGAAGGAGAGACAGGATACAAATGGTGAAACGTTTCGACCGGATTGGTCAGGTAACAGGTGTATGTACCGAACCAAGATCCTACTTTGTAGAAACCAAGGGTGTAGAGTACAGAAGGAATCATAGGCATCTCCTTCCTGTACCAGAACTGTTATCGCAGTATATAGACTCAAAGCCTCAGAGTCACTCAGACATTGTTCCTGTTCAAGAACATGTCAGACCATTTGATTCCAGTTCTAAGAATGTTCCTGACACTCCAAAAATCGAACTCTCTAAAGAAATAGGTCCAGTTGCTAAGCCTGATTCCCAGTTTTACATCACACGATTTGGTTGCATGCCCAGACCGGGTGCGAGATAATACGCTGACTTGGACATAACTATATATACGTACATAGTTTTGTGTAATGCATGACAAAAAAGCTATTTGTACTACTTGAATGTTAATTGATATCCTCTGTATCGCATTTTCTAAAAAGAGGGAGAATGTAGAGCAGAGTGTGTATGTGTCTTTAAGAAACATAGCAAGTGATGAGCGTGCACATATAAATAATGGGCACGTATTGTACCTCGTGCCATTTTGAAAGTGCAGCCAGAGAGTACGCATGTAAGAATGAATGTAACTAGTTTGTATGTAAGTTACCTAAGCTGAAGTTAATAGCTATAATCGTAATGTCTTTGTATATAATAAATCTGCTTGAACAGAACCCACAAAGACTTGTCTATTATATCGAGACAAGACGAGTGACAACAAACAAAGATCTTTGAATAACAGTTATCTTTATTGACCTTATCAATGCTTTTGATCTTATAATCAAGTGCAGGATTAAGTACCCAAGCCCTCCTTTGATTAAAGAATTATATCTAATTTGGGAGTATGAAAGTACAAATAAGGTCCTTCCCGTTATTTACTTCCCTCTTAACCAAAAGTGTCCTTCAAAGGTTTTATTATCTCCAGTTTCTATTCTCTCTCTTCATTGATAAACTCCCATGGGGCTTGCCACATCGTCCCCTTATTGTTTATGTGAAAGGCATTGTAATATGCAGATGCAGCCCATCCTATATCAACATTAAGAAAGACCTCATACAAGGCCTCACTTTCATTTCAAGCAAAAGCTGCTAGATAATGTCCTCTTCTTAAATACAAAGAAAAACAAGCCACTGACTTTCAGAATGCATGAAAAATTTCATCAGTTCCCCAAAACTAGTGCATAGTTTGCAACAATTAAGACGTCCCCTAGAAACAACTAAATAGTTCACTTTCCTTGGCATCTGGCAAGATCAACATCTTAATTCTCAACAAAGTACTGAGAACTGAGACACTGGCCCTTCCCCACCTGTCTGTTAAAAAGAGAGGAATTTAAAGACTGGGTAGTGGAAAGTATTCAAGACTTATTATTTATTTATTTTCATTTCTTTACCTTGATAGTCCACTGGGCCATAGTTAGCCCATTTTCAGTGGAGGCTCGGGCATAAAATCTCTATACTAAAATACACAGTACATAAAAATACACAGTACGTATAATATACAACATACAGTATATATATGCTATAGAACGCATTCAGTGCAACATACAGTAATTCAATACAATGGAACAACATAATATATAATAATCAAGTGGTACAGTTGCTGATAGAAAGGGCATGGTGAAAATCTGAGCACGATGATAGGTTAGACTATCTAGGATAAAGGTATATACAGTTAGAATAATTGCAAGTTGGGATATAAAAAGTTAGGATAATTAATTATTAGAGAAGATCATAGGATCTTAGGAAGTTACTAGGCTAATGCCCTAGGGCTCTTACAAGCCTAGCCAAGTTCTGCCCTTGTTTCCACAATCAGCACCTGTTTCCCCTGTCCAAGAGAGACACAGGTGGAACCCCTGGGCATAATTTATGGTTACCCGTCCAATCATCCAGATTGCACTTGAAGAGGGCCAGAGAGGTGCTCTGCTTTACATGAATTAGGAGTCTGTTCCACAGGAGTGGTAACCTCTGGGAGATGCATCTGTCCCTCTAGCAGGTTTTATTTTGCTTGTACTTCAGAGAAATAGATTCCGAACAGTAAAGGTCCCAGGACTGATCCCTGAGGAGCACCACTAGTTACTGGTCTGCTGTTGGAGGTAGATAGAAATTCCTTCTGAAAGTATAGCTAGGGTGTGGACTAAAATTAATGCGGAGTCTAAAAATAGAGTGGAAATAAAAGAAAAAGAAATATGGTTAAGAAGGAACAATAATTATTTAGAGGGACTGACAAAAGTTAAAATATTGCAGAATAGGGGGCATCTCAGAGAACAAGAAGAGGATGACCCGCAGAGTGCTAAGTAGAAAATACGGGAGTATCTGGACAATATGCATAAGTCTAGAAAGATGGCTGTTAAGCAACTGATTTTTGATATTAACTCCAGACCACAAAAACTTTTAGCACAATGCCTCAGGCAACAGAAAGTAGAAAGTATTGTTGCAAGTGTAAGGAGCCTATAACAAGGGATAATAACCAGAGATCAGGTAGAAGTATTAGAAATATTTCGGACATTTTATGAAAATTTGCATACAGCAGAAAAATGTGGAAATCTAGAAAAAGTATAAATGCTAATGTTTATGGAATAATTAAATATGCCAAGGTTAGAAGTAGATGTTTCTGAATTCATTGCACCGCCCCATGTGTGTGGCCCTCCCTAGTGAGGTCTGATCATAAATCAGTCTCATTAGAAGTAACAATAACATCTGTCCCGCCATTAGCAGTAACTAGACTAAAAACTTCTCCAAAGCCAATTACAACCTAATACATGATGGCATTAACAGCTTCATAGCCCCTGCCCTCACTGATAGCATGGACATCTATACTGGGATTTACACCAATGCCTTGTATAAGCATCTGTACAAATGTATTGACTCAGCTATACCTGATAGGATCAAGAAAGAACAAGCCTGTTGCCTGGTGGACATCCACCATTAACAGGTTATACAATAAGAGAAAGAAATTGCTGTCCAATACCAGGAAGGAACGGTCTCTGAATTGTAAGCATTCCCTCCTTGGTTTAAACAAGCAAATAAGACACATTGTAAGGCATTCTAAAGCTAACTATGAATCCAAAGTAGCCCCTTCACTAATGATAACTATAAGGCCTTCTTTAGCTACATCAGAAACCTTAAAGGAAAAACCCAAATCTGTGCAGAACTGATTGTTAATGGTACTACATATACTGAACCTGCAGAAATAGCCACCCTGCTAGCTGACAGGTTCAGTGAAAACTTCTTCCCTCTGTCCCCGCCACATATCCCCTAAAGCATCCCTACCACCTGCCCTCCACCTAGTATCTCCAAAGAGCAGGTCATAAATGCTCTCTCCAAAGCCAAAAACACAGCCTCTATGGGACCTGTTAATATCTCAGGCTGCATTTTAAATGTATTAAAACAGGAACTAGCTACAGCATTGGGTACCCCTTTTTAACTACAGTCTAAGCACTGATTTTATACCTGCTGAATGGAAAACAGCAACCGTCATCCCGTTACATAAACGAGGTGCCTCCACAGACCCTGGGAACTATCGACCCATAAGCCTGACCAGGTTATTCTGCAAGGCCATAGAAAAAGAATAATCACGGACCTTATCAACAAAGATATAGGAGACCTGCAAACACGTGACCCGATCCAGTCTGGCTTCGTTAAAGGGAGATCCTGCCTCTTGAACTTGTTGGACTTCTTTAAGACAGTCACCAAAACCCTGAACGAAGGCAAATCCATGCATATGGCCTATCTGGACCTGGCCAAGGCCTTTGATACTATTCCCCACTCAGACATCATTGATAAACTTACCCAGTTGGAGATCAAACATAGAGTGCAAGCATTATGGTATTGAAGCGGCTGAAAAACACTGGAAATATGAACCACAAAGCATCATAGAAAATGATGAAGTCTACATCACAAGGGATCATCCATTACCAACAGTTCAAAAGATAGATGCTAGAAAACCAGGTATAGTGGTCCAGAAAAAGAAGACAAAAGTAGCGTTGATCATTGAAATCGCCACACTCAGTGACTACAGTGTCCTCCTTACAGAGAGACACAAAGTCATAAAATATCAAGATTTGCAGGCAGAAATGAGAGCCATGTGGAAGAACGATACACAGATCGTTCCAATAGTAGTAGGAGCAATAGGTCTTATAAAAAAAGAGTCTGCAATCTTATTTAGATATGTTACCAATACATGTAACTCCATACGAATTGTAGAAGGAGTCATTACTGGGCACATTGCAGGTGCTGCAAAGAGCACTACTGGCTCACATCAAAGAGTAAAACAATACTAATTTCATGAACTTTAATCATACTTTGACTTCGGAATGAGGACCATTCCCATCACGGTATTAGAAACCCAAAAGATTTGGAGAAATTAAAAAAATGGAGATCAACCAGTATATTTATTCTCAGGTGGGCAGGCAAACTGGCTCATTGATAGAAGACACACAATCAAAATAGGTGACTCTACTTCCACCAGCAGACCCATAACCAGTGGTGTTCCACAGGGATCTGTGCTAGGGCCCCTGTTGTCTGGAATCTATTTCTCAGACGTACAGGCTAAAACAAAAGACCTATGGCTGACAAAGTCTGCTGATGATTGCAAACTGGGTGCAGTCATCAAATCCCCATACAATGTTAACATCCAACAAGATGGACTTACACAGACAAATGACTGGTGCCACAGTCATGGGCTAAAACTCAATGTAAAAAATGCATTATCATCCCCTTCAGCAAGGGCAGAGTCCCTGCAGATTACCACATTAATAACAAAACCCTAAGACTACAATCAGTGGTGACAGATTTGGGCACACAGGTTGACAGCAACCTTTCCTTTGAACATCATGTCTCCACAGTGGTAAGAAAGGCTTTTTACATCACTTAACTCATAAGTAAGAGCACTGCATCCAGAACAAAAGAGGGTTATAACCCCACTGTACTCCTCAGTCATCAGGCTAATAATAGAGTACAATGCTACCTTTGGTATGTACTTTACCAGACACCTGCAGCAAGTGGAAAGACCTCAAAGGTTTCTTGCAAAGAAAATTCAGGGTCTTCAGCATATGTCATATGCTGATAGACTGAAATCACTGTCACTATACTTTGTGTCCTACAGAATACTCAGAGGTGACCTCTGCCTTGCATATAAAGCAATCTTAAATCATGCTCTAATGGAAATGCTGCACATTCGTAAATCAAATGGTATAAGATGCACTAGCTCTAGGGAACTCAACCTAGTATGTGACATCAACAGGACTTGCTGGACAGACAGATATGTCTCACAGAGGTTACCTCTCCTCTGGAACAAACTTCCAATTCAGGTGAAGCAGAGCTCCTTACTGACCATATTTAAGCATAATTTGGATGATTGGATGAGAAACTACAAATTTGCCTTGGGAGTTTCACCTGTGTCCCTCTTGGATAGGGGCAGTAGTTGTTGACTTAGTTCTGCTTAATACCTTAATATTCTTGGGAACAGGGTTGTACTTGGCTAGGCTTGTAAGGGCTTTAGGGTCATTAACCTAGTAACCTCCTATAACCCTATGATCTACTAACCGAAACTATAATTCAAAGTGGAAAGAGATGATGACGAAATGGGGGAAAGAGCAATTTATGTAATGTTGGACAGATGACAGTTGTACAAAAGAACATATACAATGTATAATGTATGTAACTGGGAACATGTTATGTTTTTTCTTTTATATAAAATATATAAATGTATGTTTGACTATGTCTTAAGTTGTAATGTAATAAAGGTGCTAAAAACAAAACAGAAGCAAAAAAAAACATGAAACAACATATTTATTCCTTGGTTCTTCCTTCTTCCATTTTTTTAAACTACATTTGCCAGTACAGCAGACTGCTAACGTGACTCTGCTGTGGCCAGTGCTGGTTCCTTGGACTATTCATCTTTTCATCAGGTCCCACTGTTGTAATCATAGTCCCTACAGCCACTATAGGCTGGGGGTTAGACATGGTTAGACATGTCCTCTTTGGCATTGGGAGTGTCCTGGTCAGGAAAGGGAGAGCCACTCTTGACAGTGCTGTGTGAAGGGGCAGAGAATGTCACTATGTCTAGCCAGAAAATTATGCCCCCAGAGGTCTTTGTTGGCAGTGCTGGGTATGTTTCTTCAGATTTTCCTGCAGAAAGAGCAAATACTTAAAACATATGTCTTCTCATGTCTCGGTTTCTCTGTACAGGAGTTATTTTTAGGCTTAGTTAACAGTTTAGTGAATGCTCTTGATTTTTACTGTATGGCTATTTCTGGTAAATAAAATGGTATTCTTCATTTTTTGAAGAAATTCAAGTGATAAAACTTCTAAATGACTTTGAAGGGACTGTTTATGTATTTATTTTTTTATCTCCACTGCTTTCTGATTCTGATGCTGAGGAGAATGTAGCTTTGGTCAGTCCCTTTGTAGGATTCTTCTTCTCTATATCTGTTTCCAGAATGAAACAGTTTTAAGTGGGACAGGGATGCTTCTCGGTCCCTCAGGAAGTATGATTTGTTACAACTGGAATGTCCAGAATTTTCTCCCACTACCCCTGTTCTTTCTGCTTGGGAAAATGTTTTTGTCACAGCCTGTAACTTGCCTGACAGCCAAGTCTGCTGCCCGTAGAAAGCAGGCAGACTGTACAATTCCTCTTTATTTAACATTTTTTGCACTAACCTCAGATCAGTCCCAGCAGCTATTGCTTTTCTGAATCCAGTTGCTGCTAAATATTTTGTTAATACTAAACCATCTACTTTTGACAATGATGAGAATGCTTTTGATAGATTTGGGATAAAAGTGTATTGTCTGAAACACTCATTTTTACAATTCTCAGATGTTGATGCTTGCCTCTTGTGAGACTATGAGAAATGTTTTTTGGCATCTGTTTCCTCCTCTGAGGAGAAATTTGTTTTGTGTCATTTGGTTGCTTCTGATGTGAGGTGGTTACTCTCTGTTTGAAACATACTTGTGATTTTGCTGATGCCACTTTCAGAGCGGTTGCCACTGAAAATGTTGGGAGGATGTTTGCTTGGCTGAATTATCAAAAGCTTACAGAAGATATTAAAAATGAAGTTTTGATTTGTCCTTTGGACAGAGGGTTAGTTTTGGACTATCTGCTACAGAGGTCCTTATGAAGTGTGATGAGAGAGGTTGATTCATGAGTCTCTCAGTTTTTCGGCCCTCCTTTTCCTAGTTTGCCAAGGGATTTAATGCTCTCCCTTGCTACCTTGTTTTAAGACAAAATAAACAATCCCAGCTAGATGCTGGTAAGTAAATATTTAAGAAGCTATAGCAGGATGTTTCCACAACATAGTGGACCCCTCTGAACTAAATACAGTCTAATAATCCTATTTACAAGACATCCCCTCCCTGCCACCATAGCAAGCCCTAAATCTACCAAGATTACTTTTGGCAGTGGGAGTCTCTTTCTCCTTTTTGAAGGATTCCCCACTCACTCACCATACATAACATTTTTTTCTTCCTGTCATGGAGAATATACTCTCTTAAGGGGTGCTGAAAATTCTCCCTCCTCCTGTTTCAGGAGAAGAGTTTTATTTGAAATTCGTTCTTACACCAAGTTATAATTGTTATTCTTTATTCTCTTTTGAGTTTTCTGGTAACCTTATATTTAAAAAAAATGCATGTCTTCATATCCTAGCTCCACAGGTTAGAAGTTTCTAAGGGTTTTCTGACTCTGCAGAGTAATATCAGTTAGTCTGCATTAAACTTTGGTGTATCCACTGCTATAAGGGTATATATAAAGTGCTTCTATGATAGCCTGCTACAAAATGCAAAGTGTTCAAATTTTTCCCCTTATTTTGGCGACTTGCTTTTCTTTGCTGTGTATTTTTCAAAGTGTCAGGAATCTCTCACGTTGGTCAGGGGTCTCCTACATAGACTGAAATTCCAGGAGAATATACAGACATCTTGCCTGACTAATTTTTACATGATAGTTTTCCTGAGGTGTGTCTAGGACTCCTCAATTCAGAGATTTTAGATTCATAGGTTCATAGATTAGTACTGGCAAACACCTTAACCATTAGGCCACCCTCCCAAGTAGTAGATCTGTATCTAGATCTGTTCCCAAGATTTTCTACTTAGACTACTGTCTCAGCAAGGGAATTCGTCAGGATTATGGGTTTCATGACATCTGTAATTTTCATGATATTTCTTGCAATACTCCACATGTCAAATATCCATTTGTACCTGTCATTTATATAGTTTCAACATCTACATCCCCCCGACCTTTCAGTTTCCAGTTTTGTGATCTAGGAATAGGGAAATTTTGGCTGGAAACATCATGATTTTTATACTCCAGGTCTCCAATTCTCCATCCCAGCTCCAACATAGTCAGTCATTATAGATTTATCAGACTTTGCTTGAGGAGCATTGTCTTTGGTTATAATAGTGCAAGGTCTTTGCAACAGACAAAAAAAAAAGACCAAAAAAATAAAAACAAAAGGAATTTTAACACTTATCAATACTCTCAACTCTCTCATTCATTTTTGATCACTGGGACTTTTACAGGTGTTTACAAGCAATGCCACAGCGATGTGGTACATAATCAAAAAAGGGGGAACCAGTCTTTACCTTTTATGCAGACTAGCCATGGTAGCCTGGGATATAACTGTTCAGCACAATCTCACTCTACAGGCATCTTACATACCATCAGAATAAAACTGACTCGCAGATAAGCTGAACAGGACCAGGACATACCCTCATGGTAAGTGGAACAGCCTTACAAGAATATCTGCAAATATATAGAGCTGAGTATATTTTTCTGTATTATTCTGTATTATAGAGCTAAATTGTTGCTTAGATATCTGTTGTCTTAGTGTTCTGCAAATATACAGAGATCAGTATATACACTCTGATTCCTCATATCTCTGTTGAAAACTTTCTTCACACACCCCCTCATTGTCCTTCCCTATTGCTTGTGTGTGTTGTCCCTTAATTTGAACTGTAGTCTGCATTTAAAGTGGAACAGCCTTACAAGAATATCTGCAAATATATAGAGCTGAGTATATTTTTCTGTATTATTCTGTATTATAGAGCTAAATTGTTGCTTAGATATCTGTTGTCTTAGTGTTCTGCAAATATACAGAGATCAGTATATATTTTTGGGTTTTATAATTTGCACTCTGATTCCTCACATCTCTGTTGAAACTTTCTTCCCCACCCCCTCATTGTGGTTTCTATTGCTTGTGTGTTCTTAACTCAAGGTTCCCTTAATTTGAACTGTTAATAGCAGCAGTCTGCATTTAAAGTGGAACAGCCTTACAAGAATATCTGCAAATATATAGAGCTGAGTATATTTTTCTGTATTATTCTGTATTATAGAGCTAAATTGTTGCTTAGATATCTGTTGTCTTAGTGTTCTGCAAATATACAGAAATCAGTATATATTTTTTGGGTTTATAATTTGCACTCTGATTCCTCACATTTGGTGGCTTTTGCAGTGCCCGCCCCACTGTAGATTTGATCTAGGACACTCCCTCAGTCCCATCTCTTCACCGCATTCTACCTAATAACCCCTTTCTGCACTTGCTTTTAGTCCTTTCTAATTTAATTACATTTTTTTCAAACTGTGTGTGGACTAATATTGCTACATACTCAAGTGTGCCAGCTTGCACTGCATGTGAATTGTTTTTACTACTGTTTTTGCTACTTTTCTGAAAAAAATTG
Source organism: Protopterus annectens (assembly GCF_019279795.1). NCBI lineage: Eukaryota > Metazoa > Chordata > Ceratodontiformes > Protopteridae > Protopterus > Protopterus annectens. Next base: position 21,758,862 of record NC_056741.1, read on the forward strand.
TAAGCCTGTTTCCTACCTTTCCTGTAATTAGTGTTCCAGATACAGATTTGCTGTATCCAGGACTATTTGTAAGCTTCTGAGCCCCCTTTCTGTGTTGGAGGGAAGCCTTCTAGCTTATCAGTAGAAGTGGTAAGCACTAGGTAACCTGTCTACCACATAAGGAGTGGTTCTGGCCCAGAATTTGTAGTTATTGGCCGTTTGGGCAGTCTTCCATCTCTCTCAACTTTCTGATTTGAAGGCCTGCATTTGCACTTGTTTCTGTCCTGTAACTCCTGGGCCCATCTCATTTGCTCACTCAAAAAAAAAAAAAATCTGCTTTTACTGTATTTGTGTTTCTTCTTACTTTATTTTGCTTTTGCGTCATCTTAAAAGTACTCAATTGTATTTATTACTGCTTGGTGTAACTCATTCTAAGCCTTTTAGTTTAAGCACTTGGGCTTCAGACCAGTTGTTTTACATTAGGAAGGTTTGTGGTCTGCACTGTGGTGGCAGGACAGGTAGCTTACATCCTTCTAAGTTGGGAACTGCTGATTGAGGGCTCAGTGTCTGTTATTCTAAAAGTGTATTAATTCTGTTTTAAGCACTTGGGCTTCAGGCCAGTTATTTTACATTAAAAAGGTTCATGGTCTGCACTCTTGCGGGAGGAGAGGCTGGACTCTGCCCTTCTAGCTGGGAATTTCTGGTCAAAGGCTTATAGTGCCTGCATATCTAAACTGCTTCTTAGTGAAATTGGTACACCTTGTTTGCTGTAGCATAGACTAGATCCAGGCCTGCTGAATCTAGCTTTGTTTGTATAACCTGAGCACTAATCCAGGCATTCTTTAAAGTATTCAATTGTATTTATTACTGCTTGGTAGTAACTTGATTAAAGTGTAGCTATCATTCTAAGTCTTTTGGATTAAGCACTTGGGCTTCAGACCAGTTGTTTTACATTAGGAAGGTCTGTGGCCTGCACTGTGGTGGCAGGACAGGTAGCTTACATCCTTCTAAGTTGGGAACTGCTGATTGAGGGCTCAGTGTCTGTTATTCTGAAAGTGTATTAATTCTGGTTTAAGCACTTGGGCTTCACGCCAGTTGTTTTACATTAAGAAGGTATGTGGTCTGCACTGTAGTGGCAGAACAGGTAGCTTTCATCCTTCTAAGTTGGGAACTGCTGACTGAGGGCTCAGTGTCTGTTATTCTAAAAGTGTATTAATTCTGGTTTAAGCACTTGGGCTTCAAGCCAGTTATTTTACATTAAAAGGGTTCGTGGTCTGCACTCTTGTGGGAGGAGAGGCTGGACTCTGCCCTTCTGAGCTGGGAATTTCTGGTTAAAGGCTTATAGTGCCTGCATATTTGAACTGCTTCTTACTGAAATTGGTACACCTTGTTTGCTGTAGCATAGACTAGATCCAGGCCTGCTGAATCTAGCTTTGTTTGTATAACTTGAGCACTAATCCAGGCATTCTTTAAAGTATTCAATTGTATTTATTACTGCTTGGTAGTAACTTGATTAACATGTAGCTATCACTCTAAGTCTTTTGGATTAAGCACTTGGGCTTCAGACCAGTTGTTTTACATTAGGAAGGTTTGTGGCCTGCACTGTGGTGGCAGGACAGGTAGCGTACATCCTTCTAAGTTGTGAACTGCTGATTGAGGGCTCAGTGTCTATTATTCTAAAAGTGTATTAGTTCTGGTTTAAGCACTTGGGCTTCAGGCCAGTTATTTTACATTAAGAAGGTTCGTGGTCTGCACTCTTGTGGGAGGAGAGGCTGGACTCTGCCCTTCTGAGCTGGGAATTTCTGGTTAAAGGCTTATAGTGCCTGCATATTTGAACTGTTTCTTACTGAAATTGGTACACCTTGTTTGCTGTAGCATAGACTAGATCCAGGCCTGCTGAATCTAGCTTTATTTATATGCTGCTTGTTTGTTTGCTTGTTATTTCCCTGAAACGCTAATTCCACCTAAAACACGGCTTTTCAGCGCTTCTGTGGATCCCTAGTGATATCTGCATTGCTTACTGTACTTATTTCCTTGTTTCACTTGAAAGAAAGTTACTGTTTGTCGTTTTTACATTTAAGTTACCTGTAACACATTGCATTTAAGTTACCTGGCACTTGCTCACTAAAGCAATTATATAAGTCAGCACTAAAATATTAAAAGCACTACACCCTTACAAAGTCCCTTGAGTACCTCGTTCCCCATTGGCCCTTTTTTCAATTATAAAGGAATTCCCAATACTATTCTAGCATGTCCAAAGGTCAGTTGTCAATCTCCTCTCTGGTCCAGCTGGTGAATCTGGGAATCTTGAGGCAATGTTACAATTGCCTCATGTACACAGACAACCCTCTCCTCCTCCCAACAAATTCCAACACATGTGAGAGATGCAACCATATAGCCATACTGGAGGCTAAGCTCTCTCAACTCAGTACTGGTGAAACCAGTCAGGAGGAGAAGGAAACCACACTCACTACAATTCCAGTCTCACATAGACCTACCACGACAGCAAACCAAACACATAAACACACAAAAACATACTCGGAGGCTCTAAATAAAAATCTGCCTAAGCAGCAGAGACCTCCAAAGTAGACACCCAAGCAACCGCTACCCCAAAACAAAACACGTGCAACACATAGCTCACAAAGCCAGTGTGCCGAACAGTCACAGCCCTTAAGGCTAAACAACACATCTGATACACTTGTAATAGGTGACTCTATCGTCAGACACACTAACGTCCCGCTCACCAGGTTAAACAAGGAGAAGGTCACGGTGAGCTGCCTGTCGGGCGCTAGGATCCGCCACATAACACAAGCACTCAGGTCACTCCAAGGCAAGTACAAATATGACTCAGTCATTGTCCATGCTGGTGTGAATGACCTGAGACTTACCTCCCTGGACTAAATGAAAAGAGACATAGAGGAGCTCTCTGAGCATGTAGCCCAGGCCGGTATGACCCTGACCTTGAGTAGCATCTTACCCTCACCAAGAATGATGCCACAGTATGAAGACAAGATGATCAATTTCAACAATTGGCTTAAGTATTGGTGTTATTCAAAGGAGATCCAATGCCTGTCTGCCTGGGATGACATGCTCGACAAGCCATGATGCTTCGCTAGGGACGGCTTGCACCTGTCACCCCTGGGCTTTCGGATATTGGCAAAGGCTCTTGCTACCCCCATAGTGCCTTTTTTAGGAAAGGCTCAGAAGACAAACCCACCTCCATAGGTATCACAAGGGATAAGAAACTAAGAGTAATGCTACTCAATGCCAGAAGTCTAAACCTCAAGATGCACGCACTCGAAACTCTCCTTAGCATGGAGAATATCGATATCTGTGCAGTAACAGAAACCTGGTTCAAGGCTCCCGAGAGCACCCCAGCACTACCAGGTTATACCTCATACCATGCTTTTCGGCCCCAAAACTTGGAACGTACCACAAAAGGAGGGGGAGTATCAATATTCGTCAAAGATACCCACACCTCCAGGTTGGTGGCACAACACAAAGCATCAGAGACTATCCACGTGCAACTAACAGTGGGTAAAACTGCCTTCCAGTTTATAGCCTGCTACAGACCACCCTCCCAAACCCAGGAACCCCACTCAGCCTTCCTGAGAACACTGGAAAATATGAAGGTCTCTCCAAACACCATTATATTGGGCGACTTCAACTACCCAAACATAGACTGGGAGCATTACTCTAGCTCCAACACCCTAGACCAAAGGTTCCTAGAATTTATAAACTCAAATGCTATGGAACAACTTGTTACCACTCCCACAAGAGGGGAAAACATACTGGACCTGATCATCACCAACATGGGGACTCTATGCTCCAGACCAGAAGTGTATCCCTCACTGGTAAGATCAGACCATAAACTAATCTCACTGGATATTCACATCCCGACTCCACCCCTGCCCTGAAAACCACAGTGAAAAACTTCTCTAAAGCAAATTTCACACTCCTCAAAACCGAGGTGGAATCCTTCAAAGCCCCCGGGCCTGTGGAAAATACGGCCCAGACCGCAGAATCCTTTATAAACGCATTCTATGAACACCTTCAGGAATGCATGGATCATGCAATCCCAAATAAAACCAAGACCCAATCCTCCAAAGGCAGACGTCCTGTCTGGTGGACCCCAGCCATAAACAAACTATACAATAGAAGGAGGAAGCTACTACATGATAGAGCAAAATCCCAAAAGGGAAGGCATCTGTGATCAGTATTAGCAAAAAAACTATGGGCACTCATAAAATCGTCTAAGGCCAGCTTCGAGAGAAAAATTGCACAGGACACTAAGGATAATCACAAGGCTTTCTTTAGTTATGTTAGGAACCTGGGTGGAAATTCCCAGATATGCTCAGAATTAGTCCAAAATGACAAAAAATACACCGAACCCACAGACATTGCCAACATCCTAGCTGACAGGTTCAGCGCAAACTTCTCCCCCCCCTCCCCACCAAAAGGGCAAATATTTATCCCAGCAGAGTGCTGCCCCCCTGACATCTCAGATGCTCAGGTAAGAGCTGCCCTCTCCAAAGCAAAAAACACAGCATCAATGGGACCAGACAGTGTCCCGGGCTGCATCCTACGTGAACTCCAAGAAGAGCTAAACCCAAACATAAAACTACTGTTCAATCTCAGCCTTACTACAGGATATGTACCCAAAGAGTGGCGTACAGCAACAGTGGTCCCTCTCCACAAAGGTGGTGTCTCAACGGATCCTGGAAACTATCGCCCCATAAGCCTGACTAGCTTGGTCTGCAAGGCTATGGAAAGGATCATCATGGACCTCATAAATAAAGATATTGGGGACCTACAGACACTGGATTCCTACCCAGTTCGGCTTTGTTAAGGGCAGATCCTGCCTCTTAAACCTGGTTGATTTCTTTGAAACAGTCACCAAGGCCAATGACGAGGGGAAGGTGGTCCATACAGCCTACCTGGACCTCGCAAAAGCCTTCGATACAATACCCCACTCGGGCATTATAGATAAGCTCACCAGCTTAAATATAAACCCCTATGTCACTAGATGGGTTGCAAACTGGCTCAAGGACAGAACCCACATGGTTAGAATTGCTGGAGCCATGTCAGACTCCAAACCAGTTACAAGTGGCATCCCACAAGGCTCAGTCCTGGGACCTCTCTTGTTTGGTATATATTTCTCGGAGGTACAGGCCAACACGGAAAGACTGTGGCTGACTAAGTTCGCAGATGACTGCAAACTGGGCGCCATAATCGACTCTCCAGCCGACACAAGCATCCTCCAAAAGGGCCTCATAGAAACAGACAACTGGTGCCAGAGCCATGGCCTCAAGCTAAACGCCAAAAAGTGTATAGTCATCCCCTTTGGCAAAAACAAAATGCTCACAAATTACCACATAGGTGGTAATCCATTAAGTACAGAAGAAGTAATTAGGGACCTGGGGACCCAAGTTGATAGCAATCTCTCATCTGACAACCACGTGGCCAAAGTGGTTAGAAAAACATTTTATATAGCCCAGCTAATCATGAAGGGATTCACATCTAGATCAGGGGAGGTCATCGTGCCTCTTTACTCATCCCTCATCAGGCCCGTAATTGAGTACAATGCCCCTTTTGGGATGTACCTTACCAGACACCTGCAGCAACTGGAAAGACCCCAAAAGTACCTCACCAAGAGGATCATAGGGCTCAAACAGATGCCATATGCTGCCCGGTTAAAGAAACTCCAGCTCTACTCAGTGACATACCGCCTGCTCAGAGGCGATCTGTGCCTGACGTATAAAGCTATGTCCAAACCGGAATTAATGGACATGCTGCACCTCAGAAAATCCAAATCCCATCGAGCTACGCGCTCGAGAGACTTGAACCTCATCACTGAAATAAATAGGACATGCTGGAGGGACAGATTCATAACCCAGAGGCTCCCTTCACTCTGGAATAAAATCCCAGTCCATGTTAGGCAAAGTCCCTCATTGACTCTCTTCAAGAGGAATCTTGATGAGTGGATGGGAGATCGTAGGCTTACCCCGGATATCACTTCTGTGTCACTGTTAGAGGCACAGTATAATAACCTCGAAAAAGGGCATAGCAAAATTCATTTAAAATGGGTGGCGAAAGCCAAACACACTCTGGCTAGGCTTATAAATGCTCTAGGGCAGATAGCCTAGTATGAACCTATGAACCTATGAACCTGTGAATAAAAATGGCATCAGGAAGTGTTCCAAGAACTGTGGGGAACACCTTAAATAGATTTTTTGCCTCCATTCTGAACTATTGTTTGGTGAAATTCTGCTCTAGGTCTCCATCCTTGAAGGCCTGGAAGACAGATGTAGTTTCTTTTCCATGGAGAGGAATTTTCCTGTATGCATTTCCACCTTTTTCCATAATATTTAGAGTCACTCTGAAGACACAGAAGGACTGTCCAATAATCATTATGGCAAATCCCGAAGATACAGAACTCTCCAATAATCATTATGACAAACCCCTTCTGGAAGAGGCAATAATGGCTGTCCCTTCTTTTGGAATGGCCAGGAGCAATTACCACAAGCTTCCTCACAGACTGGTTCTACTCACACAAGACTGGGGTGTTTCAGACATACTGACCATAACAACTATAACCGACTGCCTGGATAATTGAATCTTTATACTTTTAGGCACTATTCTAGAGGACATTAAGTATAAAGGAGTCAACAAAACCTGCTACTAGAAAGTCATATAGTAGTAAATAGAAAAGGTTTCTAGTTAGATTGAAGAAGAGAAGCAGCATTCATTTAAGGCTAGTGATTCTTTGGTTCTACATTATTTGTGTGAGTTAATATCCTATGAGCTATTTTCCCCTCTTTCAAGGTTCATTTGTCGGTCATTGTAGCATGTTTGCTGTTGGATCCCCTTCTTTCAGTGCAGGCTCTTGTGAAAATATTTTTGAACGGGGTGTTGCATATGAAGCCTCTAGAATTCAGATGGCTCCCCACTGAGATCTTAATTTGGTGTTTGTATAACTAACTCTTCTTCCATTTGAATCATCTCATCAGGCTGTTGTAAGGTTTTTGACGTGGAAATCCACATTACTAATTTCTCTGACTTTCTGCAAGAGGAGTATCAGAGTTGCGAGCTTTTATGATGGGCTAGGAGAAATTATGCATATAGTGGTATCTGTGTTTACTTTTTGTCAAGCTTTTCATCTCCCTATCTTCCTTCCAGAACCTAATATGAGGAAGAAATGACATTTCATACATTGCATGTCCACAGGTAACTCATGTAGTGACTTGACAGAACAAAATCTTGCAGGATCTCTGGTCTGTTGTTCATTCTTGCAAAGGTAAAAAAGGGGGAAAGCTGTGCCAATTCATTCCATTTCCAAATGGTTTTCTCTTGCTATTACCTTTTCTTGTACCAACCACAACAAAACTATTCCAGGCAGGGTCGAGGTTCATTCTATCAGAACCTTGGCTTCATTTGTGGCTTTTTGGAATAGTTTGGATTCTAGAAGTTTTCTACAGGCACCAACTTGTTCCTGTCTACACACTTTTACAAAGTACTATAAACTAGACCCTGTCTCTAGGTCTAGGACAGGCTTTGCTTGGACCATTCTCTGGGTGTTTCTGGACCCTCAGCTTTCCTCCTCCCAGTTAGCATAAGCTATGGTAATCTACCCTTATAGCTTAGGCTGCTGCAGCAGTGATCAAATGATAAATGTAGTACAGTTCTATAAGTAAACTTACAAAAACAGTAGATGTTCAAATGATCACTGCTGCAGTAGCGACCCCGTCCCTCCATCCCCCTTGTTTATTGTATGTTTTTATGCGAGGGTGGGGACATTTATTATTATTATTATTATTTTACTGCCTCTCTCTCTCTCTGCTGGCAGGAAGGCTCTGAAGGGCTTTGTACCCAGACTTGTCTTTTAGCCAGCTCATCTCAAGCTGCTTGCCAGTTTGGGAGCATGGCAGGTGCTCTGAAGGTTTAGAAGCTGTCTGTCTCTTATACCTTTAGCAGGATATAATCCATATAGCTTGGACTCATACGGCAATGATCATTCAAACATTTACTGTTATGGTAAGGTTGCTTACACAACTGTACTTTATCCTTGGTGACTAGTTGTCCTACCTCCATCCAATATGGCAGGGTTGCTCATTAGTCCAGGGCTGTATGGAAGCATGACAGTCATCCCGTTCCACCTATCTGCACAGACATGCATTCAAACATTTATTTCATACACACACATATACACACACACACACACACACACACACACACACACACACACACACACACACACACACACACACACACACACACCTACCTAACTCCCTCACTAACTTCCCCACTGCTACCTCCCAGGCAAACACACACTCACATATATACTCACACATGCAGCCCCTCGGACACACTCATGCACACACTCCTGAACCCTTCCTTGCCAATAAACTCCCTAGCACTTACCTTTACTGTGATGAATGAATGCAGCCTTTTGGCCATGTCTACCACAATTTACAAGAAACAGCAATGTTAATTCATCAAGTAGATGCCTTCCAAGAGGCATTTCTTGGGGGTAGAGCATATTGCTAATTAACATATGTCTCTCTGCCAGACTGCCTCATTAGCATGTAGCAGCGCCATGTAGACAGCCTACCATGATGCTGCACATCTTCATGCAAACGCACTGTAGTAAGGCTGTCTATGACTTCGAAAAGGTTACCTTGAACTTGAGGTGTACACATGGTATACACCTTTCTACAATGTTTATGAATTCTCCTATGTCTCCATCTACAGCACTCTCCCGCATAGATATTAAATAATAAAAGTATATCTTGTGTGCTCATAAAGTTATCCATACATCCACCATATTCTCTTCTACCTCCCACCCATCTCTAGGAATGGGGGCAAGAAGAATTAAAAAAAGAACCTCCTCCCTCCCTGAGAAGGAAATATGTCCAAAGAATGTTTAATCCTTTCAAAAACAATCCCCTCCCTCGCACGGAAGGAAACGTGTCCAATGAATGTTTAATCCTTTCAAAAACAATCTCCTCCCTCGCACGGAAAGAAATCTGTGCAAAGAATGTTTAATCCATCCATTCCTGCTCATTCTTCGGATGAATGGAACATTTTGTGAAATCCTAGTCACCCTGTCTGCACATCAGCTGGTAACTTTTTCTAGGATGTCACAAGTGACTCCATTTTAGTTTGGCATGGTAACCTCACTGGCTGTTAGTGACGGGCTCACATTATATTCCTCTAAAATAATTATGGTGGTAGCGGTCTGTGACTCTGTGTTCCTGGTGATTAATAACAGTAATTGAATGACATGGTGTTCATGGAGCATAACCATGTGCCCGAGGAGAGATAGTGGGGTTCCATTACTCCCCATCTGGCTAACATACTAAGGGAGTATGTGGATCTAAAATACTGACTTAGTTACAAGGCATGAGAGAGAAATCACTTATTAAATCACATTACTAACCTATCCAAGCAGGGACAGCTTACTTACTAGGAAGGAAAATGAATAAAGTAATTGGGTCTATCACTGTTCATCTGCCTTTATAGATAATTTTTACCACACAGTCTCAATGAATTAGACGAGGGAGTAATGGGTATTATCACTGAGTTTATTGGTGGCTTGTAGCTGGTTCACTAACAGATGTGGCCAGATATTACCACTGTGTTGAAGGAGAGTGGCTGGACTAATACCTGTCATTTAGCACAGAAGATTGAGGCTCTAAGCTGTTAATTAGCTGCTTTTTTATGGTCCAGGGTTATGGGTTTGATTTCTTCCACCTCTATATGCCAATTGTATAACTCCACAAATGTCACTTAATCAGGCAGTGCTCCTGGGTTACCCTGAAAAAGGACACATGTCCAGTGGGCATACCCCGCTAACAAATGCATAAAATAAAAATATGCAGTCTTTGCCAAGCTAGAGATAATATGACACTTGTAGTGCCTTAGTGCTGAGGGGAGTAACCATGCACTTTTAATGAACTGATGACAGTGACAGTGGAGAGAGTCCCATGGTACCCAAAGTGAAAGGGGTATAACAATAAGCGAAATAAAGCTACTAAAATGTTAGTAGATAATGTAAATGTGAAATACTGAAATTGCTATTTTAAGTATGTGAGAGGGCATTTCATTTTAAGAAAGCATCTAGCTCATAATGCACTGCTCATCTCTAGCCAAAGTCAGTTTGATGTGAGATGTTTAGGGTTCTTGGAGTGTTAACATTGTTTTTAGTGAGCCGCCATGCTGTTCTAAATGAATTTTAATAATTTTACAGAAATACCAGTATCTTGACGTTCTTTTTTTAAAGAAGAGACATCTGTATTAAATTATTACTTATGGTGTTGGCAGTCATACAGTTATATAAATGACAACCAACCATATTGACAGATTTTCAGTTGCAGACATTCTACATCACTTGTAATCTATCCAGTCATTGTCAGTCAAACCTTACATTCACTTCCTGCCTTTCCCTTAAACCTCACTCCTCCAAAACATTACTTTGCATGTATTGTTCCAATAATTCCCATTTTTTTCTATGTAATTTGCTCCATCCTTTTTCTAAAGATCCCACTTCAGTTGTTTTATCTCTGTTACTATATTCACTACTTCTGGTACAGTTGGTTCAAAGTTTGGTTTCTATTTTCTAGTAATTGCTTTTTTGTCAGTCACCAGAATTAAACTCGGCGAAGCCCTATTATGCCAGGGCAAATCTGATTCTATATCGCAGCTCAAAAAAATCATTTCCTTAGTTACACCAATTTGCTCACCCAGTATTTCTGTTAGAGTAGTCAGCAGGGAATGTTTAAAGTCTGCCAACTCATTACACTGCCAATTAACATGTTCTCAATTACCTCTTTTCTCCCCATCACACCTCCAACACTTGCTATCTACCTGAAGAATAATTCTTTGGAGTTTGCTTGGGGTATAAAAATACCCATGTAAGCACTTCCAAGCAAAAGTCCTAAATATTCTGGCCTTTAGTGCATACTTGGAAGCCATACGTATGTCCTCCCATTGCTCCATTTTAAATTGAGTATCCAGTCTCTGTTCCCAATCCTTTCTAACCTCCTCTGATCGATTCTTACACTTATCATGCAATATTTTATATGCCCTACTAATGATCCCCTTTTATAACAGCAGCTTTTGTTCTAGACTCAGCTAAAAACTCTTAACAGAGTAGGTCTTTCATTCAGGATTTCCCTATCCCTTTCTCATTGCCTATTTTCCTGATATCAATCCTTGATAGGAAAGGCAGTCTCTAGCCTGCAGTCCAAATAAATTCATGGCCTCTTCCCATTCTATTACCTTTCCTTCCCTGGTTATTTACTCCCAATACCCAGGCTCCTTTGCCAGTTTTCTCCAGTAAATTCCAGCCTCCTCTTGCCTATTCTTTGCACCCCTAATTGCAATTATCCCTATCTGCATAATCTCCTCACTCCATCCCCGTCTTAGCCTCATTCTTATAATACTTTCTGCTACTTTATGTAAAGTTATTGTTATTCTCCTTAAGGCTCTGCATCCAAAATCCCAGTCTCACCTTGTTTCTTGAGCTTCCTCCATGTTTCATCATCATCTCATCTCTTAGGAATTATATCTTTTATCTTTTTTTTTTTATAGAACTTAACTCTGTCTGCTTCTGAAATACCTCTCCAAATCAGGTAACCCCAAACCACCTTGTTCTATTGGAAGGATAAGCTAATCCCTGACTGACTCTTTGGCCTTTTCCTTTTAAAAAATCTTACTTAATTTTATCATGTCCCCATAAATATGGGTGTTGCTGAACCAATTTGTATGTTGGTATATAACTTACAGCCATTGGCTTTGTTTTATCTTCATTAATTCTGTATCCCCAAAAGACCTGAAAGTGTCTCAGAATGTCCAACAACACTGAGATGCCCTTTTCTGGCTTTATCAGACATAAAATAACATTATCTGCAAATAAAGCTAACTTTTTGTCACTACTATACTAACTATATCCTTGATTTTCTGAGTCCCTTGGTATTCTGATGTGTTCTTGAGAGTAGTAACAATTATCATACGGTAACCACAAGACTTACAGCTCTAACAAGGAGGTGACCTAGCAATGTAGTACAGAAAGTTTGGGCCTGACTATGTCCCAGAAGATCAGGTTGGACCTGTAGCCCAGACACAAGAGTAATCACTGAGGGAGGAAGGGATGCAGCTATCTAGCTAAGTGTTGCTCACCCAACACAGAGGGAAGGAGTCAAACTAAGCCCTGCCACAGCAGTGTCACCTGGCAGAAGGCTGAGCATTGTGCTCCCATGTACCAGGGCTCAGGGGTGTCAGCCCAGCAACAGGATGCATGCATTCCACTCGACACGAGAGAGTGTACCGAAGTGCTCATTCCCAAGCAGCTCAGCAAAGTCAACCATTGCACTGCACCTGTTGTCTGAGAGGGGCAGGACTTTTAGGAGTATCAAAAGTCTCATAACCTCCATCTCCTATACGATAGCCATGATCCTGAGCTCTCAAGTCTCTTTCTCTCTTTATCTGTATGTTTCCATATCAGGAGCCTGGTAAACTGAATGGGTGATCTGAGAAGAAAGCTTGGTGTTCCCAGGAGATGGGAGGGGGGTAGTAGAGGCCAAACAACAAAGTTAAAAATGTGTGTGTGCATCCTGTAAGACATTTGATACATGGGCCACCCCTACTTCTCTACTCACTGCAGGCATTATTCCCAATACCCTGCCCTGATTCCAAAGCTTCATTACAAACAGACAGTTTAAAGTTCAAATCAGCAAAACCTCATTCACATATGCCCCTCTTCCCAAAGGGGTACCAAAAGGCTCCATCCCTTAACCATTACTCTTTTCCCTTTTAATACCTATCTGTGAGCCCACCTTACTCAAACACCTACTATCCCACATTCACATGACACGGTTATGTATAGATCACACCCTACACGAAACACCATGAAAAGACAGATTGAAAATGAATTGTCCTGCCTGTCCACTTGTCTAATTAACAACAGTCTCATTCTTAATACAAAGAAAACCAAATCCATGATCCTTTGCACCAAACCAAAAATTTCCCCCATTCCTCTTAACTTGACCATAGCACACAACAGATAGGAAAGCAGTGAAATATCTAGGCATCTGGTTGGATCAGTCTCTAAGCTTCCAGTACCACATCAACACTACCATGGTAAAACACAACTTACTTCTTTTCTGGGTAAAACATTTTCTACTTTCTCTCTCTCCAGTAAGCAGAAATGCCACAGGGAAAGGAGTCCTACTTTCTCAACTAGAATACAAACTCCCCTGTCATAGGCTCATAGGTAAGTACAGTGGATATAAAAAGTGTACTCACCCCTGTTAAAATGCAAGGTTTTTGTGATATAAAAAATGAGACCACAGTACATCATTTCAAAACTTTTTCTACCTTTAATGTGACCTATAACCTGTACAATTCAATTGAAAAACAAACAAATCTGTTAGGGAAAAAAACATGCAATACACTGGTTGCATAAGTGTGCACACCTTTAAACTAATACTTAGTTGTGTGTGCACACCCTTAAGCTAATACTTTGTTGAAGCACCTTTTGATTTAATTACAGCATTCAGTCTTCTTGGGTAGGAATCTGTCAGCATGGCACATCTTGACTTGGCAATATTTGCCCACTCTTCCTTGCAAAAGCACTCCAAATCTGTCAGATTGCAAGGGCATCTCTTGTGCACAGCCCTCTTCAGGTCACCCCACAGATTTTCTATTGGATTTAGGTCTGGGCTCTGGCTGGGCCATTCCAAAACTTTAAATGTGAAGTTGTTTAATCTCGCCGTTTATTCTTACACATGGGTACAGAGCCGAGCCATTGGCTCTGAGTCGGCTGCTTTACTAGCTAAAGATCTCAGAGTAGCTCTAGGCCAGACCCCTATCCCATGATGCTCTCTGTCCTACCCCAGATCTAGTTTGCCACTGCAACTGATCGCAAGGTCATCGGAGAGCTCGGGCCAGTAGAATTTCTTTATTGTTTTTTTGGCTAATATTATATTTTAAATCTTATAGCTAACTAAAGTTTTTTCCCTTTTGATAACTTTAGGGCGAGTTAGCCTGTTGAATTCTTACTTTAAATCATTTTGTTTGCTTACAGAGCAGTTGCTCTTAGGCCTCGGCCGTTCCTTGGTTTATACATCCCCTATCCTTTAATATATATATATATATATATATATATATATATATATATATATATTTATATAGTGCTTGTGTTAGACAGGAGTATGTTAGTTGTTAGTTCTTTGCAATTTTATCCTATAGTTGTACAGGGATCTGGCAACTTAGGACTACTAAATTTTTTGTGTGTGTCGAAGGCGTCCTCGGAGCCCAGGTCATTGGCTCCAAGCCTTTTCATGAAGGTGCAGTCACTGGCTCTGCATTCTTCGGAGCCGTGCACCGAGCAAGTGTTTCGGAGCCGGTCCCCTGTCTTGGGGCCAGTCTCCGAAACTTTAAGGTCACCCATCCTTCAATCAGTGGTGTCTTCGGTTCCTTCGACTCATTCTTCGAGGACCCTTTCTGATGTGGATGTGGACCGGGAGGTGCAGGGGCTTCTGTAGAACCCAGCACTGGCTAAATTGCTATCGGCCTTGACCCAACAGGGTTTGAGGCCTGAGACCATCCCCTGGCTGTGACTATTCCTCCTCCTCCAAGCTGAGCAGGGCTTTCGGAGCCAGGGGAGGAGGATCTGATGGTTGTGGAGCCTTCGGAGCCAAGGCCTGTTCTAGTGCCTTCGGCTCCATCAACCCTGACTTCTTCGGTTCCATTGGAAGAGTCTCGGAGCCGACACTCTCTCATCGGTTCCGGGGGGTTGAACCGATGTGTCGGTTCCGACCCTTCCTCTCGGGGCTTTGGCACGGATGAGCTTGGCTCTGTCCTCTGGTTTGGAGTCCACACTCTCGGCCCCAGGGAAGTTGCCATCTTCTTTGGAACCGGCGGCTTCCTTGGGTCAGAGCAGTGGTGCCTTCGATGCCTTGAGGAGGGTTATGTCTTCTAAGACACACACATTGTCAGGTCCTTCCTCTTCCTCCCCTAAAGTTCTGCTTTCTGCCTCTACATTGCAGGTTCCTATAAAGCGTTGAGACCCGGAGCCTCAGCTAACCCCATTGGGTGACCCTTGCTCTACTGAGACGTCACCAGAAGCCCCCATTGATGAGGTTCCCAGGAAGAGATTATGCAAGAGGAGGCATTTAGATTCCCCAGTGGAGTCTTTGACATCAGACACCAACATAGAGGAATCGGAAGGGTCCCCACGGTCCCCCTCGGAGGATATCTCCTTTGCAGATATCCTGGAAGTCCTGAAGTAGAGGGGTGATTGGCAGTCCGTTAGCCCTTCTGAGGATGAGTCAGTGCTCCTGAAGGCCTTTGGGTCTCAACCTTCCACCTCCTGGGAGACTCCACCCTTCGACGAGTTGATGGAATAAGTTGCTTGAAGGGTGTGGGAGTCTCCTGATACTATAGAACTGGTCCCTCGGAGACCCAGCAAGTTTATCACCTCCCCCCAAGACAAGATGTTCCTCACTAAGGGAGTCCCTGTTGATGCCATGGTGGTGGTGGCAGCCACCAAGAAAGAGATGTCAGAAACCTCTTCTACTGTCTATCCTCCTAATAGGGATTCTAGGATGATGGACAGATATGGGAAACGCATCTTTAGTTCTCTGACATTTGCTATGGGATTGCTTAACTATTTGACTCATTTTACCTGTCTTCAGAGAGATCTCCTGAAAGAGTTTGGAGTTACTCTGCAGGGTAATACAGATGGAGCTGTCTCTGACAAAGTGACAGCACAACTTAATACCCTTAACTCCATTGTGAACTCATCCATGCGGCTCACCTCCTATGCAGCTGATGGTTCAAGTCTGGCAGTGGGTTCAGTGATAGCTCTTCAGAGACAGTTCTGGATGCGCTTATGCTCCTTTG
Source organism: Protopterus annectens (assembly GCF_019279795.1). Taxonomy (NCBI): domain Eukaryota; kingdom Metazoa; phylum Chordata; order Ceratodontiformes; family Protopteridae; genus Protopterus; species Protopterus annectens. Next base: position 21,774,747 of record NC_056741.1, read on the forward strand.
AGGAAGCGTTCAAGTCTTCCTTTGTCAACACCCCATTCGATGGCTCTTCTTTGTTTGGGCCCAAAGTCAAGGAGACTCTCACTAGGTGTGAGCAGGAGGGAAAGACTCTATCTGCCGTAGGAGACCATACCCCAAAGGGCAGAAAGGTGGAAAAATGTGGTTCTGAAAGTCCCAAGGAGCTTTCCAGAACACACGTAGTGAACCTCCCACCAGGGGCAGAGGAGAGGGCAATAATGGAAGACACTGCCCCGGCGGCAGAGGGAGTCCACAGAACCAGGGTGACAGGGGTCAGTTCCTTGGTAAGCCCTATCAGCGCTCCTGAAAGGAGGGCCAACTGTTCTGCTCTGGAGGCATTCAGGGGTTATTTGGATTTGTATCCAGATGCCTGGCTAGGAATTACAACAGATTCTTGAGTACAAAGCATTGTTACTGGAGGATATATTATCCCATTTGTAGAAAATCCACTTGTTGGCAAAAAAATCCCAGACGTTCCACCCAGTCTCAGGGATCAAGCAGCCATAGAAATCAAGAGGCTGCAGGAAAAGAGAGTCCTCCAGCCAGTCCCAGCAGACTAGATAGGATCCGGAACTTACTCCAGATTCTTTTTAGTTCCAAAGAAGACAGGGGACTGGAGGCCCATCTTGGATCTCAGCAGACTCAACACATTTGTAAAGAAGGAAAAGTTCCGGATGGTCACGCTTCAGTCTATTCTCCATTCTCAAGGATGCATATTACCACATCAAAATGGCCAGGCCATCCAGAGATCATCTGTGCTTCCGGCTGGGAGCCAGTCACTACCAATTCCGAGCACTGCCCTTTGGACTCACAACAGCCCCCAGAGTGTTTACCAAATGCATGGCAGTGGTTATGGCTCACTTGAGGCATCTGGGATTCCGAGTGTTTCTGTATCTGGATGACTGGCTCCTCACCACCGCTTCCAGGCATCAACTAATTCTGTCCAGGGATCACACTCTCAATCTCTGCTCTCAGTTAGGCATCACTATCAATTCTGAAAAGTCTGTGTTGTCGCCATCGCAGCGTATCTCCTTTATTGAAGCAGAACTAGACACTACCACCACCACAGTAAGTTTGCCCCTGGACAGAATAGCCACTCTCCGAAATCAGGTCTAAAACATTCTGCAGAGAAGAAAGGTACCGGCCCATCAAGTACTGAAACTCCTAGGCACCATGGCAGCTACGCTCATAGCAGTTCCTCTGGGACGTATGCACATGAGGATTCTTCAATGGTTACTATTCACCCAGTGGTCATACCAACAACTTCCCATGTCATTCTTAATCATGATTACGGACTCTTGCAAGAAGGATCTTTGCTGGTGGTTGACCAGTCAACAAGTTACAGTGGGTCGACCATTTGTTCTTCCCCTGCCGTCAGCCACGGTGACCACGGACGCTTCTCTGATCGGGTGGGGGATTTTTCAGGGAAGAACAGCCCAAGGCATCTGGTTGGAAACAGAGTCACAGTTGCACATCAATGTTCTGGAGATGAGAGCGGTGCTTTTGGCGTTGCAGCACTTCTACAACTCTCTGCCTCTAGGGATGATTGCAATACAGATGGACAAAATGTCAGTAGTCTAGTACATCAACAAGCAAGGGGGAACCAAATCCTACCCCCCTGTGTCGAGAGGCTTTGAGAATTTGGCAGTGGGCTGTGTCCACCGGGTGTGATAGCAATGCATTTCCCGGGGAAATCCAACGTGATAGCTGACAAACTGAGCAGAGCCATTCTGCTACTGCATGAGTGGTCCCTCAAAAACAAGGTTGCGGAGAAGATTTTCCACAGATGGGGCCAGCCTTGCTGCAACCTGTTTGCATCCCCTATGAATGCCAAATGCAGAAGCTACTTTGCCCTAAATCCCCCACCAGTGGAAAGCCCAAGGGACTCGCTCTTACATGATTGGCCTCCAGGACTCCTGTATGCCTTTCCACCTACACCCCTAATTCCGAAATTCTTGCAGAAAGCCAAAACCCTGGGAAGGACTGTAATTTTATTAGCCCCTCTTTGGCCTCATCAGATTTGGTTCCCTTCCTTTGACTCTATCTACTGGAGGAACTTTGGATTCTGGACCCAGTTCCAGACCTACTGACACATTCGTCAGGGCCCTTCCATCCCTCCTTTCATTCCCTCAGACTGACAGTTTGGCTGCTCCGATTTCCTACCTAGCCAGGTCACATGAACTTTCTTCGGAGGTACAGCACATTCTTGTATCTTCGCATAAGGCTTCTGCTAGAAAGTTGTATGCTAGTAAATGGAAGCGATTTGCATTTTGGGCCTCTCAAAATAACATTGATCCTTATGTTGCCCCGATTGCTAGTATCCTGGAATTCCTATCTAAGCTTTTTCACGAAGGTGCTGCAGCTGCCACTATTAGAGTTCAATTGGCTGCCATCTCGAATTTTTATCTCGGAGCTGAAGGCTCTAATTTAATGTCTCACAGATTATGTAGGACCTTTCTTAAAGGCACCATTCATCTTAGGCCACCTGTTAGACAACCCTTTACTCCCTGGAATCTAAATTTTGTGCTGTCACGTGTTAGTCTTCCCCCCTTTGAGCCTGCATCATCCTGTCAGCTTAAGTTTCTTTCTTGGAAGACTATTTTCTTGGTGGCCATTACTTCATCACGCAGGGTACCTGAGATTCAAGCCCTTTCTGTCAAACCCCCGTATTTGGTGTTCCATCCAGACAGGGTATCATTGCGGACTAATCCTTCATTCCTGCCAAAAGTGTGTTCTGAGACCAATCTGAACCAAACTATTGAACTTCCAACCTTTTTCAGTAATCATTCTAATCAGTTGGAGTACATGTTGCATAAACTTGATGTCCTCAGAAAATTGAGATTCTATTTGGACAGGACAAAGGAATTTAGAAGATCTGACCAACTCTTTGTATCTTAAGCTGATGCTAAGAAAGGATTACCAGTTTCTAAAGTTACCCTTTCCAAATGGTTAACTGACTGCATTAAACTTATTTACTCTTCAGCGAACCAAACATTAGAGCATGGTGTGAAGGCCCATTCCACTAGAGCCGTCTCCACTTCTTCGGCTTTTACGGCTCATTTACCTTTGGACATTATATGTGCAGCTGCCACTTGGTCTAAGCCTCATACCTTTATCAATCATTACAAAGTGGACAGGGCCTCCAGGGACAGGGCTTCCTTTGGTTCTACTGTCCTCAGGAATATACTCCCTTGAGCCATCCGGGATTAGGATGCTTGGGACGCTACCCATGTGTAAGAATAAATGGCGAGATTGAACTATTTCACATAAGGAAGCTATGTACTTACTGTAACGTTCCATGTGAGTTATTCATCTCGCCTTTATTCTTACATTCCCACCCACCTTCCCCCTCTCGAAGACCGAGTAGATTTGGGGTCTGGTAGTCATGTTCTAAGACTTCTTACTCTGGCTGGAGTATTTAGTGAGTTATACTTGCTCATGCTGAGTTCAGCAAACTAGATCTGAGGTAGGACAGAGAGCATCATGGGATAGGGGCCTGGCCTCGAGCTACTCTGAGATCTTTAGCTAGTAAAGCGGCCGACTCGAAGCTGATGGCGCGGCTGCAAACCCATGTGTAAGAATAAAGGCAAGATGAACAACTCACATGGAACTTTATGGTAAGTACATAACTTCTTTTTTTCTTTTGGTGAAGCCATTCTTTTGTTGATTTGGATCTATGCTTGGGGTCATTGTCGTGTTGAAAACTGAAATTCCTCTTCATCTTCAGCTTTCTAGCAGACACCTGAAGGTTTTGAGTGAAAAGTGACTGGTATTTGGAACTGTTCATAATTCCCTCCACCTTGACTAAAGCCCCAATTCCAGCTGAAGAAAAGCAACCCCAAAGCATGATACCACTACCACCATGCTTCACCATGGGGAATAGTGTTCATTTGGTGATGCGAAGTGTTGTTTTTGCGCCAAACGTACCTTTTGGAATTGTGGCCAAAAAGTTCAACCTTGGTCTCATCAGACCATAACACATTTTCCCACATGCTTTTGGGAGATTTGATGTATTGTTTTACAAATTTTAGGCGGGCTTGGATGTTTTTCTATGTAAGAAAAGGCTTCCGTCTTGCAACCGTACCCCACAATCCAGACATGGAGAATACGGGAGATTGTTGTCACATATATTACACAACCAGTACTTGCCAGAAATTCCTGCAGCTCCTTCAGTGTTATTGTAGGTGTCTTGGCAGCCTCCCTGACCAGTTTTCGTCTTGTCTTTTCATCAATTTTGGAGGGATGTCCAGTTCTTTGCAATGTCACTGTTGTCTCATATTTTCTGCACTTTTTGATGACTGTCTTCACTGTGTTCCATGGTATATCCAATGTTCTGGAAATGTTTTTTGTACCCTTCTCCTGACTGATACCTTTCAACAATGAGATCCCTTTGGTGCTTTGTAAGCTGTCTGTGAACCATGGCTTTTTCTGTAGCAGACAACTGAATAAATGTCAGGAAACTCCTACCAGGAGAGCTGAACTTTATTTGGGGTTAATCAGTCTTTTTAATTGATGGCAGGTGTGTACCCAAGAAGACTGAATGTTATAATTAAATCAAAAGGTGCTTCAACAAAGTATTAGTTTAAGGGTGTGCACATTTATGCAACCAGTGTATTGTACGTTTTTTATTTTTTATATTTTTCCCCTAACAGATTTCTTTGTTTTTCAATTGAATTGTACAGGTTATAGGTCACATTAAAGGTGGGAAAAGTTTTGAAAAGATTTATTGTGGTCTCATTCTTTTATATCACAAAAACCTGGCATTTAAAAAAGGGTGTGTACACTTTTTCTATCCACTGTACTGTAGGACAGGAAGAAATGGAAACAGATGATCCGCTGTGGCGACCCCTAACGGGAACAGCCGAAAGAAGATGATGACCCATTACACAGGTTAAGTCCTCTGTAAGATGTATTTCTATTGAAGTAAAATAACACAGATAGGTATACTCATCCTTTCAGCTATCTTCACTGCTGAATCCATCTTCAGGCCTTGTCTACTGTCCCATTCTTTACTTGTATTTATTTGTCAATTTCACTTTTCCTGCCGACTATCAATTGTAAGTTATTGCAGATATCTCTGTAGATCACTTGTACTCAATATGAGCCAAGTTCATGGCTGAAAAGGGTCAGTAGACCATCCTGCCAACCTGTTTAACAAACTGGATGAATGAATGAATGAATGAATGAATGAATGAATGAATGAATGAATGAATGAATGAATAATTAAATAAACTTCTCATTGCAAAATCTCTGGTTGCCACTAGATGGTGCCATTTTACCACAAACAGGTTTGTTAGCCCAAAGATGTTTTTTCATGTGGGCTTTTTCTGGGAGAAGTTAGCTCCAGTTTAATGTAATGCACAACATTTTTCTACTATCAATTTATTACTAATAAACTCCCACTCTTATAAAGGTTCTTCATTCCTACAATACAGGTTTGACATCAGAAACAGGATCATCATAAGCATTATATAATCCGGTTGTATACGGATTATAAGTAGCTAACTTGACACGAGTTAATGTGTTATGTCCAGTCATGAATTGTGAATATATGATTTTATTGGAGGGGGTGTATTTACAATAAAGTGTCTACTTTACTGAACTGTTGGGAAATGCAAAATCCTGACATGCTGAAAAAAAGACTGAAAATCCAAGAGAAAAGCAAATATTGAATGCAACTCTTCCCCTTCAAATTTCTTTTTTGCAGGGGGCAAGCCTCCTACAACCCGCAGTATGTGTATGTATGTGGGGGGGGGGGGGGGTTAGCCCACACAAATTTATATATATATATATATATATATATATATATATATATATATATATATATATACTAACTCCCTCCCATATATATATATATATATATATATATATATATATATATATATATATATATACATATATGTATACCAACTCCCAGATCACCATACCTCTAAGAAAAGGGAATATTCCTAGAAATGGCAGTCTCAAGTCAGACTTAGTATATGTAAGTCCAGATTTTTGTCATAACAGTATCCATATTGTAGGACTCACTCACTTGAGCCCTGGTATTTCAAATAGTTACTTCCAGGAATGGTACAAGGAGGCAGTGGTCACTGAATGATAGATCCTGAGTAGGTGAGTAGGTTAAGATATTTGTCTGATCAGTAGTGGTCAAGTCAGAAATTTATCATTGTGAGTCTGGAGGCTGGGCTTGGTGGTAGCATGCAGGTTTTGAGTGAAGCCATGTTTGCTAAGTGTATGACTAAGTAAAAAATGTCACTTTGATGCACCAGTGCTGAAGTCACGAAAGATGATGGAATGTTTTTCAGCAACTCTGAATGAAAATAGCAACGGTTTTGGGGTTACTGTGTACTAATGACTTTGAGGAAAGGGGGGTAAACTTGGTCAGTAATGACTTTTTATGGACCCCAGTCAAGCATGAAGTAATAGTGCAGCAGGGTGGAATCAGTGTCTGATATCAGTTGTGCTGGGCCAAGAAAGTACGTCCTTATATGCTTACTAGGCCCAAGACCTCAGTTCCCATGTGTCATTCTAGTCTATACGTTCTGACTGCAGTGAAAGCTGTGTAATATGGTTCATGATAGTTTGTTTCCTCTATTCACAGGAGATTCTGAAATTGTGATGTATTCAGCCTTAATTATTACCCTTAGGCTTTTGAATACTGGCCAAGGCTCTTGCCACCCCCTTAGTGCCTTTTTTAGGCAAGGCTCAAAAGACACCTCCATAAACAACACAAGTAACCAGAAACTGAGGGTAATGCTACTCAATGCCAGAAGTCTAAACCTCAAAATGCATGCACTCGAGGCACTCCTTAGCATGGAAAAAATCGATATCTGTGCAGTAACAGAAACCTGGTTCAAGGCTCCAGAGAGCACCCCAGCACTACCAGGCTACAACTCATACCATACCTTTCGGCCCCAGAACCCGGACCGAAATACAGAAGGAGTGGGTGTATCCATTTTTATAAAGGATACCCACACCTCCAGGTTAGTAGTACAGCATGAGGCCTCGGAGACCATCCATGTGCAACTAACAGTGGGCAAAGCTGCTTTTCAGATTGTAGCTTGCTACAGATCACCAACCTTGTCTCCGGACCCCCACTCAGCATTCCTGAGAACATTGGAAAATATAAAGGTCCAACCTAATACCATGATATTGGGAAATTTCAACTACCCAAACATTGACTGGGATAACTACTCAAGTACAAACTCCTTTGCCCAACGCTTCCTAGAGTTTATAAACTCAAATACCCTGGAACAGCTGGTCACCACGCCCACAAGAGGTGACAACATATTGGACCTGATCATCACCAACATGGGGAATCAGTGCTCCACACCAGAGGTAAAAGCCTCGCTGGTAAGATCAGATTATAAACTAATCACACTGGACATCCTGACCCCACCCCCTGTCAAGGAAACCACTGTGAAAAACTTTTCGAAAGCCAACTTCACACTCCTCAAGACCGAGGTGGAAAGTTTCAAAGCCCTCTTGCTAAAGGATAATGCTGCCCAAACTGTAGAATCCTTTACAAATGCATCCTATGAGCATCTACAGGAATGCATAGATTGAGCCATCCCAAGTAAAACCAAGACTCACTCCTCCAAAAAGAGGAAACCAGTCTGGTGGTCCCCGGCCATAAATAGGCTATACAATAGAAGGAGGAAACTATTGCATGATAGAGCAAAATCCCAAAAAGGAAAGGCATCACTGATCAATATTAGCAAGAAACTACGATCCCTCATAAAATCATCTAAGGCCAGTTTTGAAAGAAAAATTGCCAAAGACTCTAAAGATAATCACAAAGCCTTCTTTAGCTATGTCAAGAATCTAGGTGGCAACTCTCAGGTATGCTCTGAGCTAGTGCAAAATGGCAAAAAATACACTGAACCAACTGACATTGCCTGCATCCTGGCAGACAGGTTCAGTGTAAATTTCAACCCCCCTCACCCCCAAAAGGGCCCGTGTCCATCTCAGACGAATGCAGAGCCCCAGACATCACAGACATGCAGGTAAAAACAGCACTCTCCAAAGCTAAAATCATAGCATCAATGGGGACCGGATGGTATCCCAGGGTGCGTCTTACACGAGCTCCAAAATGAACTAAACCCTCACCTAAATTCACTGTTCAAACTCAGCCTTACCACAGGCTATGTACCCAAATAATGGCATACAGCAACAGTCATCCCGCACCACAAAGGTGGTGCCACAACAGAACCCGGGAACTATCGCCCTATAAGCCTGACTAGAATGGTCTGCAAAACTATGGAGTGAATCATCATGGAACTCATAAACAGAGACATTGGGAACCTCCAGACACTGGACCCTACCCAATTCGGCTTTGTTAAAGGCAAATCCTGTCTCCTAAACCTAGTTGACTTCTTTGAAACAGTTACAAAGGCCATAGATGAGGGAAAGGTAGTTCACACAGCCTACCTGGACCTTGCTAAGGCCTTCGACACCATTCCCCACGCTGGTATCATAGATAAGCTCACCAGCTTGAACATTAACCCCTATGTCATGAGATGGGTTGCCAACTGAATCATGGATAGAACACACATGGTCAGAGTTGCGGGTGCCATGTCCGACTCTAAACCAGTTACAAGTGGCGTCCCACAGGGCTTGGTCCTGGGACCTTTCCTGTTTGATATATACTTCTCTGAGGTACAGACAAGCACGGGAAGATTATGGCTGACCAAGTTCGCACTGCAAACTGGGGGCCATAATCAACTCTCCGGCTGACACAGACATCCTCCAGAAGGGTCTCACAGAAACAGATACCTGGTGTCAGAACCATGGCCTCAAGCTAAATGCCAAAAAATGCATAGTCATCCCCTTTGGGAAAAACAAAGTGCCCACGAATTATCACATAGGTGGTAATCCACTAAGCATGGAAGATGTAATTAGGGACCTGGGGACCCAGGTAGATAGCAACCTCTCCTTTGATAATCATATTGCCAAAGTGGTTAGAAATTCCTTGTATGTAGCCCACCTAATCACAAAAGGGTTCACATCTAGATCAAGAGAGGTCATTGTGCCCCTCTACTCATCACTCATTAGGCCCATAATAGAGTACAATGCCCCATTTGGAATGTACCTTACTCGACAGCTGCAACAGCTGGAAAGACCATAGAAGTACCTCACCAAGAGGATCATGGGCCTCAAACAGATGCCCTATACAGCTCGACTAAAGAAACTCCAGCTCTACTCGGTTGCTTACCGCCTGCTCAGAGGTGATCTCTGCCTGACGTATAAGGCCATGTCCAACCCGGAATTAATGGACATGCTCCACTTCAAGAAAACCAAATCTCTTAGAGCCACACGCTCCAGTGAATTAAACCTCAACACAACAATAAACAGGACATGCTGGAGGGATAAATTCCTGTCCCAGAGACTTCCCTCGCTCTGGAATAGAATCCCAGTTTATGATAGGCAAAGCCCCTCACTGACTCTCTTCAAGAGAAATCTTGACGAGTGAATGGAAAATTGTAAATTTACCCCTGGGATCACTTCAATGGCCCTGCTAGACAGAGGCCCAGGAAACTAATTCAAAAGGGAGGCGAAAGCCAACACATTCTGGCTAGGCTTATAAATGCCCTTGGGCAGATAGCCTAGTACCTATCTATGAACCTATGAACCTATAAGTAGGGAAGATTTGTTCATCTGGTGGTGGTTACTGGTGATGATAAATCACTTGACACTAAAGATGCAAAGGATGTAGGATACATTAGAGCTGATTTAACAGGGTGGTCTAAATATTTCAGTTTGTTCTATAAGCTAGAGGTCTCAAATGCAAATGATCATAACAGGTGTATGAAAAGTGACACACATAGCCAAGGGCCACAATCTCAAAAACAAAAAGAAATGTAGGTAGGAATATAGTTTATTAGATTCCTTCTCCCAGAATTTTACTGGTTTGAGGGATTCTTGAGGCCTGAGGGTCATGAGTTTAAGATCTCTATTCCAAAACGTCTGTCTTAACTCATTACATCTGAGTGACGCCCCCAGGTGCATCTGCAGTTAAGTCCTACTGACACCTCTATGTGTATAATATTGCTTGTTCATATTTGCATCAATAATTCTAAAACCATGTTATGTACATGTTTTTAAAAGATTTCATCTTAAAACTTACACAATGGTAAACTCAACTGCATTAATATTTGACCTCTAACTAGTGCAGGCAATTAGATATTAACTGTTGTTTTTATGATATTAATTTATATAGATGTAATTTTCACATTTTTCTAAATATCTCAACGTCTAAGTAACGCAGACAGACCTCCTTAGCCTCATATGAAAGCTCTCAACTAGATGAATAAAATTCTGCTGACAGTATGTGTGTAACTTGAGTGATGCTGAGACATTGTAAGTCGTTTATAAAATATTACAAATGTAATAATTACTGTGTTTACTGTGACTTATAAAATTCAGTTTAAGACCAAGAACCTAAAGAATACTACCACTATAAAAATAGTTTGTGCTGAAAAGTTTGCCATTTATGCTTCCTTCATAACCCCTATGGTTTCAGAAATATGAACATTTGTTTGAAATGCCAGGGCATAATTTGATTCTGTCAAAAGGCTTAGGCTCCACCCATTGGAAGTTACACGGCAAACTTCCTGAGCTGCATTGGAGTGAATGAGTTAAATTTATTTTTTATTTTATTTTGCATTTGTTGACCAGGATAGTCCGACTGGATGCATGTCCATTTTCAGCGGAGGCCCAGGGAGAAAAGCTCCAAGGGTAAGCATATAGAGCATTACATATTACAAACACTATTTACAGAGATTACATAAGTAAGCAAGTTAAACAAGTTCCACAGGTTACAGTTAATCCTGAGCACAAGTCAGGATTAAATTAAATTACACAGTAAACTGGTTAACAGATTTTTACACATTCTAGAGAGAGTTAGCCAGGCTTGATACATTGACATAGCCAGTTAAGTGACAAATGTTGTTTTGAGTCTAGTTTTAAATTGACCTAAGGTGGAAAGTAAGGTAATATCAGCTGGAAGAGAGTTCCAGGATCTACTTACAGAGTTTGCAAAGAGAGAATCACCGGCTGTGTTATTAATTTTGCTAGTGTGAATTAGTAGTTTGTTAGAGGATCGAAGCGGTCTAGGATTGTTATAGGGGGTGATAATATTTTTAAGTGCAGGAGTATTGTCCGGATTATAGAGGATTTTATAGGCCATAATCAGTTGGTTATACTGGATTAGGCTGGGTAGTTCAAGCCACCCAAGCTGATTTAGATTGATGCAATGATGTGCCCTAAAAGGCAGCCTAGTGGCAAACCTGGCAATGTGGTTGTAGCAAATTGAGAGTTTGTTAAGGACAGTCTTGTTTACATTCGAGAGTAGAGGGGATGCATGCAGAAGGGTTGAAAGAAGGTGAGAGCGAGCTATGGCAATTTTAGCTGGAGGAGTTAGGAAGGCTTTTATTCTTTAAAGTGACCCTAGTTTTTTATTGATGGTTTCGATAGTTTGGTTAACATGTAGGTCAAATTTTAGATTATTGTCTATGATGACACCTAATAGTTTTGTAGATGGGTCAGGGGAGATTATTGTGCCATCATTTGATTTTATGGTAAAGGTGAAAGCGGTAGACCTATGTGTTGGTGAAAATAACAGCATTTTAGTTTTTTTGGGATTTAGGATCAGACAATGTTCAGAAAGCCAGTTTTCTATGGTATTAAAGGTGGTCTGGGTAGCTGACCATAACTCTACTGGAGATGTGGTTGAGCAAATCAGAGTAGAGTCATCAGCATATTGGATACAGCTGACTTTTGGGATGACAGCATAAAGGTCATTAATGAAGATGGAGAACAGCAAGGGCCCTAGTATAGAGCCTTGTGGTACTCCAAGGGTGTTAGGTAGAAGGTTAGAGAGTTTGTTCTGCCAGAGGACAGCCTGCTGTCGACCATTCAAGTAGGATTGAAACCATTGGAGGGCTCCAGTATCTAGACAGAATGTTTGCAGGGTGTGGATTAAAAGTTGGTGATCAACCATATCGAATGCCTTGGAAAGATCCAAAAAGAGGGCTGAGGATATATCATTATTGTTGCGATTATGGTTTAAAGATGAATGACTTTTCAAAGTTATGTTTGGTAGATGGTGCAGAGTGTTAGAGCTGTGAGCTCTAGTTCCTCTGGTATAGGGTTCGATTCCTTCAACCCTCATTGACCTACTAACCAGACATTACTCCAGGGTTGCCTCTGAAAAGGGACTGTGGGCCTAAGTGATTAACAAATAAGTATTATATCTAAAGCTATTTATTTTTGCTAATTCTATATTAGAGCAAATCACAAAGTACTTTTGACCGAATTTAAATGGATGTAAATACTATTTAGCATTCTAAATAATTTTTGGAAAGAATCTCACAGGTTGAGTGGTTCTAAACAGTGCTGAGAATTGAAAATTCATGACATATTATTGTTCTATATTTCAGCCTTACGTATTGTTTAACATTATAATTTATTCTGCAAAAGGGGAAAGGCTAAGCCCCATTTAGGTTATTTTGTATAACTATCCTAAACTTAATTAAATAAATCCTGAATTAACTTTCTTCACAGCAAAGAGAAAGGAAATGTTATCCTTTTACCCCAAATTATTAATAATACCTTCCTCCAAGGTTAAAGCCATGGTGGTGCAGCGGTAGCATTGTCGCCTCACAGCAAGAGGTTCTCCCGTTCGATTCTCGGCTGGAGCACCTTCTGTGTGGAGTCTGCATGTCCTCCCCGCGGTCGAGTAGCATTCGAAAGACATGCATAGGGCGTACCTTAGTTGAAGGTTAGGCATCAAGCTGGCACCTCGGCACCGTAAAAATCTACTGCCAATCATTAGTGGACCGGAGTTCCACTGTGGCGACCCCTAACTGGGAAAAGCCGAAAGAAGAACAACCTTCCTCCATGGTTAAGTGTAAAAAACAGCTCTCCGTTTCTGAGCTTAGTAGTAGGACTGCATACCATTTTCAGTAATATCTGCCATCTGTCTAATTGGGACAGAGCAAACTTGTTAAAGTATAAGAAAAATGGGAGGGTGAGAGAGAATCAGCACAATATTTACTGTATATAGATCCAATTCGCACCCGATTAGAAGGGTATTAAATAAATATTGACACATTTTGAAGACTGATAATTATTTTGCTGAAAACTACTTGATGTATATAATATTGATTGTAGAAGAACAAAAAACATTTCACATTTTTTGGGAAGTTATCAATAATCTTTTTGTTGTACAAACAATTGTTTTACAATTGATGATACCGGAATAGGGGGATGTAATCCATGTGGTTATTGTTCCTTCTGTAAGTTTGTTATAAAAATTCATAATTTATTTCTGTAAATGCTTACAATATCTTGCAGAACAGAATCAGTTATACACTTATCCTTGTCCCACTTTTATTTTTCTCTTTCTCCAGATTTCTTGCTCTAAGTTTGAGAGGTATGGTTCCATACTAAATCAGAAGGTTGTATTTACCTTGGAAGACTTTTCAGCATAATTACGAGACACAGAGCCTTTTTAATATATTTGCTTATTTCCAATATAAACTCCCATGTAACCTTGCAAATAACCTTTTTATTAAGCTACTTTAATTCTTTTGGAATTGACTATGCTTTATTGGTTCGGACGTAAGCATAGAGAGCTAATGCGACAGCTCAGTAAACTGTAAGTCTGTGAATAACATCTGCACAAATTAAAATGTCTGAATGTCAGATGGCTTTAGATTGGAGGGAAGTTATATGTTTACTCCAGTATGTAGTATGATCTTAGAGAGTTTATGGATTTCTTACTGATTTACTTTTTGCTGAGCAGTTGTTTGCTAATTTATTGATGGTCCTTTTGGTGGTGGGAAATTGGATGGATGAGTCCATCTCTAGTATGATTTTTTTCAGATATTTTTGCTTCCAGACAATTTCATTCAATGAGTGTGTGTCATGTGATTACTGAGATTGCCTATTTTAGAACTAGGGGCTCTTTTTGTGAGAGAGAGTGTGTGTGTGTGTGTGTGTGTGTGTGTGTGTGTGTGTGTGTGTGTATGTGTGTGTGTGTGTGTGTGTGTGTGTGTGTGTGTGTGTGTGTGTGTGTGTGTGCGTGTGAGAAAGAGAGACATTTAATATGTGTACTGAATATATTTTTGCAAATGGAATTCTTAGTTAAATAGGCCCCTCTTCTTGGGCAAGTAGACTTGAGTAACCAATATTAGATCTTAGCCATCCAGCTAGGAAAGTTTAGTATGTGGATTTTCCATCCGGTTTGATGAAGGCCATGCTACTTACTCAAGCAGTACATTTATGGCTATCCATCCATTTGTCATGTTGCTGAACCACATTGTTTGATAATGAGAGGAGCTTTTTACAGAAGTTGAAGTTTTTTTATCAAGAACCTGTCCATACAGAGTGGCTTGTTTATGGTGCAATGAAGGCTGTTGTCTTTGTAGTGAGCGTTTTAAGTATAACCAGTATTTCTGAGGTGGAGGAAGTCTCTTAAGGCAGGATCTTTCTTAGCCTGGAAAGCAAGCCAGTGATGAAATTTATAGGGGCCAGTGAGAGACAGAGGAAAGCAAGAAGCTTTTTACTCTGTTTTGATAACTAAGTGAACTTAGTCCTTTGACCTTTTTTGTCAGAAATGGTTGTAGTCTTTCTTTTGGCAGGGTGTTTTGCTGAGGCACATGCCAAAAGGGGCTTTGCACTCAGTAATGGCTCTTATAAAGGAAGAATACAGGGATGTTATGACCTCCTTGCCCCTGGATGAGATACCCTTACTAATGAGGTGGGCCATGTAAAAAGCTTTTCGTACAATGGAGAAAACATGGTGGTCAAAAGTCAGGTTTCTATCAACCTGGGTGCCCAAGCACCTCACGACTGATTGCATGCTTACAACATTGTTATTAATGTGATAATTTGTGGGGACATCACTCTACCCAAAGGGGATGATGATGCATTTTTGGCATTTAGCTTGAGGCCATGTTTTTGGCACCAGTCATTTGTTTGGGTGAGACCCTCTTGTAGCTTATTTAGAATAGTTTTATTACGTCAGTAATGTGAATTTTTTACTTTATTGCAAATTTGTTGGCTTATTTTTGTGGATTATAGTATTGTAGGAATGCTAATGTTGACATTTTACTTAGATGGACTGCTGGAGTGGTTTTTCCAATGTGAAATGCTAGTGCTGTAGTGAATATATGTTTATTTGTTAAAAAAAAAATATATATATATATATTAACTAAGATGTTAGAGTTAACTGTTAGATTAGAGAATTAGAATTAGAATGACAATTAGAATTTTAAGGCAAATATTAGGCATTTATTACATTTATTCATTGTTCAAATGCACCTACAGTACAGCCAGGAGGTTGACTTTGGTCGCCCGCAGCAGCGAAAGAGTTAACTATATGATATATTTTTTATGTGGCCCCAAGACAATTTCTGTTCACTCAATGCGGCTCCAGCAAGCCAGAAGGTTGGACACCCCTGATTTAGACCAAAGTTCACTTTCACTCACTAGCTGAATCACATATAATGATATACTCCTCTTTACTACCCCTCTTGTTCACACCCCTCTTGTTCACACCATACCTCCTTACCTTGTATGAAAACCAGTTTCTTACGGGATTTCAGGTCCCAAAAGGCCATACTATCACCCCAGCTGTAAATCCTTCCACCTTCAACCATACTTACAGTACCAGATCCTATCCAACATCTTGTTCAGTCTATCAACATCTCAACCCCAGGCACATTAGCTCTAGATCCAAACACTACCACAAACTAATAAACAAATTCCTGAAGTTCATCACCAAGTATAGACTCAACCTAATACTTGGTGGTGATATTCACCCCCTCTACTTGTAATCTAAGCTACAAACCTACAATTAATAGGCCAACTAACTCTCTCCTAGTCTGTCATCTCAATATTAGAAGCATTAATAACAAGGTACATGAATTGCATGCACTTCTGGATGTCCACTCTGAGATTCTCTGTTTATCTGAGACCTGGTTAAAACCTAACACTAAAGACAATGAAGTGTTACCACCTGGGTACAACATACACAGGCTGGATCGTGCTTGAGGAAGGGGTGGGGTAGCTGTACTCTCTAAATCTGAGTTGAATGTCACCATAGATGTAATACAACCTCCTCAGATTAATAACTCTGAGATTATTGCCACCAAATTGCAAATTAATAAAAATAAATGCATTAATATCATCTGTATGTACATTCCCCAGGTAACAATATATCTACATTTGAAGATATCCTGCACTGGTTATCATGTCACTACCCCAAGAAACCCTACTACTTGGAGACTTTAACATAGACTGGGGCACCTGTTCCTTAGAATCCCCAACCACCCATATTAACCTGCATGCATTTACACAAATCATATCCACCTACCAGGATAGGTAAACCCAACCAAAAGAAAGTATACTTGACTGGGTACTCATAAACAGTCACCCCAACTGTACACCTCTGGTACCCTCCTTAATGGCCTAAGCGATCACCTTCTCACATATGTAATTAAGCACAAAACCATTAATTCCCAAAAACCCTTACTCAGAAAGGTTAGAAACAATAAAACTTTGACCCTGCCAAATTCCAACAAGAACTAAACTCATGTAATTGGTCTATTCTAAAACACCTCCCCTTAGAGGAAGCAGTAGCATACTTTAACAACAAATTCCTTGAGATCCTTGATTTGCATGCACCTGTTCGTTCAAAGAGAACCAAGGCAAAAACTGCACCATGGCTTTCTATAGAGTCTAAACTCAAAATTATCCTTAGAAACAAAGCATGGGCTTTATGGCGTTCTTCTAAAGACCCTCAAGATCACATTAAATACAGGCAATCCAGGAACGAAACCAAAAAATCAATTTTACAAGACAAAAAACAATACTACTGTAATTTACAGACAGTAAATCAAAATAACCCTCAGAAGTTTTGGACAGATTTAAATAATCTACTACATCCTGGACAAACTTCAACCCCAATCCCTGCTGCTACTATTGATAAAAACCCTGAAGATGTTTCTGATAGTTTTAACCAATTCTTTACTGAGACAATTCAAGCCCTAGCTAGCCAACTACCTCCTAGCTCCCCTGGTCCTGAAAATAGCACCCCTAGAAACCAACTTGCGTTCAGCTTCCAACCAGTCGCCACTTCACTTATCCGTACCTTGATCAAAAAATTAAAACCCACTACACTTTCTGCTGATCAACTCCTGCCGAGTACCTACAAAATCAGCTGATGCTATTGCTTACCCCGTCTCAATACTAATCAATCGAACCATAGTAGAAGCTAAAATTCCCACCATCTGGAAAATATCCTATGTAATCCCACTTCACAAAGGAGGCAGCTCTACTGAATTCTCCAATTATAGGCCAATAGCTATACTCTCTCCACTTGCAAAGATTATGGAAAAATGTATTCATAGACAATTCATGCACCACCTAATCCAAAATCGCCTTATGGCAGACACTCAGCATGGCTTCCGTCCTCATCACAGCACTACTTCAGCCCTCCTAGCCTTTACTAACACCATAAACCATAATCGCAACAATAATTATATATCCTCAGCCCTCTTTTTGGATCTTTCCAAGGCATTCGATATGGTTGATCACCAACTTTTAATCCACACCCTGAAAACATTCTGTCTAGATACTGGAGCCCTCCAATGGTTTCAATCCTACCTGAATGGTCAACAGCAGGCTGTCCTCTGGCAGAACAAACTCTCTAACCTTCTACCTAACACCCTCGGAGTACCACAAGGCTCTATACTAGGGCCCTTGCTGTTCTCCATCTTCATTAACAACCTTTATACTGTCATCCCAAAAGTCAGCTGTATCCAATATGCTGATGACTCTACTCTGATTTGCTCAGCCACATCTCCAGTAGAGTTATGGTCAGCTACCCAGACCACCTTTACTACAATAGAAAACTGGCTTTCTGAACATCGTCTGATCCTAAATCCCAAAAAAACTAAAATGCTGTTATTTTCACCAACACGTAGGTCTACCGCTTTCACCTTTACCGTAAAATCAAATGATGGCACAATAATCTCCCCTGACCCATCTACAAAACTATTAGGTGTCATCATAGACAATAATCTCAAATTTGACCTACATGTTAACCAAAATAATCAAAACCATCAATAAAAAACTACGGTCACTTTACAGAATAAAAGCCTTCCTAACCCCACCAGCTAAAATTGCCATAGCTCGCTCTCACCTTCTTTCAACCCTTCTGTATGCATCCCCTCTACTCTCGAATTTGAACAAGACTGCCCTTAACAAACTCTCAATTTGCTACAACCACATTGCCAGGTTTGCCACTGGGCTGCCTTTTAGGACACATCATTGCATCAATCTAAATCAGCTTGGTTGGCTTGAACTACCTAGCCTAATCCAGTATAACCAACTGATTATGGCCTATAAAATCCTCTATAATCCGGACAATACTCCTGCACTTATAATATTATCACCCCCTATAACAATCCTAGACCGCTTCGATCCTCTAACAAGCTACTAATTCAGACTAGCAAAATTAATAACACAGCCGGTGATTCTCTCTGTGCAGACTCTGTAAGTAGATCCTGGAACTCTCTTCCAGCTGATATTACCTTACTTTTCACCTTAGGTCAATTTAAAACTAGACTCAAACAACATTTGTCACTTAACTGGCTATGTCAATGTATCAAGCCTGGCTAACTCGAATGTGTAAAAATCTGTTAACCAGTTTACTGTATAATTTAATTTAATCCTGACTTGTGCCCAGGACTAACTTTAACCTGTGGAACTTGTTTAACTTGCTTACTTATGTAATCTCTGTAAATAGTCTGTTTGTAATATGTAATGCTGGTATTATGTAATGCTGTATCTGCTTATCCTTGGAGCTTTTCTCCCCGGGCCTCCGCTGAAAATGGACATGCATCCAGTCGGACTATCCCGGTCAACAAATGTAAAATAAAATAAAAATAAAAATAAATAAAGTTCAATAATCATTCATACTTTTGCATTTTTTGCAACATTGTATTTGGCCACCAGATGTCAGTCTAGTACACAGAGACTTTCTAAGTACGTCAACCTAAGTAATATTTGTCTTTTCAGGTATTTAGTCATTTATTACATTACACTTGTATGCAAACAGATATATACAATAATTAAATGTGAATATTTAACCTCTGCAATATGAAGTCAGTTTTGACAATGTGCATAAGGTTGTATTTGCTCCATTAGATAGAGGACTCTGAAGAAGGTGCATATCTCATTGAAATCGGTTTAACCAGTTGCCTTTGTGCTTGACTGGAGTTGTAATAAAAGTAGATTGGAATTATATTTACTGTTGCCATGTCATGGTGTGCAACTCTACTTGGTTTTATGGGATGAAATAGCAATGAAGCAATGCAAGCTCAGAATATGTATAAATCCTCAAAACTTAAACAAATGAACAGGAACACTAACCACTACAAACAGCCGAGGAATGCTTACTATTAGTGAGTTCAGTCAAGCTCATATTACAGTTGCTTGAGCATAACAACTCGTCACTAATTTTGTATTATACTTTTCCTGCAGACTGATACAAGTGATAGACTAGGGCTCATTTGTGCCCAGCTAGATTGTCCACTTTCATGCTCTTCTGGTGAAAGAGGAGACAGGCTTTTATACTGTCTTGACAGTGATTGCCCTTTCTCTGAGATGCAGTGACTTCAGAGTGAGAATAATAAAGTCTGAGGGTGCGGGCGGCTTGATACTAACGTTGGAGCAGAGGAAACTTATCTCCCTGAAAAAAAAATTGAAAAATACTGCATTTTCTTATATTGCTTATGAGCTTGATTGGAATACATTCAAAATATCACAGACCAAAATGATAAAGGCAGAAACACCAACCACAAAATATCAAAACAGAAAAACATGAATATGCTACAAACGTTCTCTATGTAGGGGGCTCGTATGTGTTTTGTTAGCCTGACCAATCTCACAGTTTCCTGGAAAAAAAAGACAAACTTTACACTGTCTGACAGGGCTTGCCCTTTCTCTCGGATGCAGTGACTTCAGAGTTAAAATAATAAAGTTTGGGACTGTGAGCGGCCTGACCCTAACCTAGGAGTATAGGGGATTTGTCTCTCTGCAAAAATAATTTATATAAATGCTTTATTTGCCCATATTGTTTATAAGCTTGAGTAGAATACATTCAAAATATCAGAGTCAAAATGATGAAGGCTGAAACATCGACCACAAAAGAGACAGCAAAACCTGAATATGCTGCAAACATGTTCTATGCAAGTGGACAAGCCTCCTTGAACCTCCTCACATCCCCTGCTCGCGTGCGCTCGCTCTCTCTCTCTCTATATATATATATACATATATATATATATGTATATCAACTCTGAGGTCGCACTACAGTGAGGAAGGGAAAAAAATGGTCCCTGCTGTTTTGTAATCTTGTACAACACACTGCTAGTTTTTTAACTACTAAAAAAACAGGTAGAAAATGGAGTTGACCTTACATGCTTTGACCATCTGTGATGCATCTTATAGCCAAAGACATTTCAGCCAGTCAGTATTTTAAAGATATTCCAAAAGAATACATGTAATACAAGTTTATGAGTACTTGAGCTCATATAATATGAGAAAATATTGCCAAGCTTTTGTATTACAAGCTTGGATGTCTTTGCACATTCAGCACCCCTTTGGGTATATGCAAGTTTCTACAATTGCTTTTTGGAATACTGTTAGCCCCAAAACTGTTTGTACGTTTGATAATTGAAATAACTAAAGGGTTAGAAGTAGCAATCAATGCAACTGATGATCTTCCATTGTGAGAATCGATCAGATATGAGCATGATTTGTGACTTAGGCTGCTGGGCAAACTGAAGCAGGAAGGCTTGAAAATAAATAGAAATGAGTCCCAAATCTATGTGTGTACTTGTAAGTACATGACATATGTCATGACCTCTGAAGTTCTTAAAAGTGACTCTGCTGAAGTCAGCACCATACTCATTCATTCATTCTGCATTCACCTGCTTAATCCATTTAGGAATGCAAGGGAGTCATAATAAATAAAACTGCTCATTGGCTTCTCTGTGTTTACTGTTATTCCAAGTACAAACAAAAGAAAAAGATGTATTTGTTGTTGTTATTTTCACACTTCTTATTCAAAGTATCCAGAAACAATATAGTTGTTTGAAACTACCGGTCACATTGTCATGATATTGAAGTATATTTTTGCTAGACATGCTGTACCAGACTAACTGATAATAGATAATAGCCCATAATCCATAAACCTAGAATTTTGTACGTCTGTAAAAATGTGGGAATTTAAGCATATTTCCTCAGGTCCCAGATATCTGAACGCAGCTGGCATGCAGGATGTGCAGTCCTTGTTGTAAAGAGACTAATGGGAAAGTGTGACCCTTCAGAAAGTCAGGTTGCTAACTATGGGACTTGTTACAATCTATGGGACTGGCACCAGTGCAGTATTTGGTGGGAATACAATCTACATAGCTTCATATTCATTGTTATTTCCTGAGAAATCAAAGTACCATGCATTTAGTGAAGGAAAGGTAAAATAATTAGAAATTCTACTATGACAGCTTAACAGAAAAGAAAAAGGAAGGAAGTGAAGATTGATACAGATTTTGGAATTAAAACTTAGAAAAAAAATGTATAAAAATGAAACAAGGAAAATGCAGTTGGGGCAGCACAGTGGTTCAGAACTCTGCCTCATAGTTGTAGGAGAGAGTTCAATCCTGCGCTTTGGTCACTGTCATTGTGGAGTTTCCATGTTCTCCCCATGTCTGCTGGATGATTGGTTACTCTGCACGGTGCATATGTAGTATATTTACTCCTGCTCTTGGTGCCTGAGTCATGGCTGTAGAGTCTGAGGACCAGTTTACTTATTCAGTTAAATGAATAAAATTAAAAAAACTAAGAAAGAAATTCCATTTACACACTTAAGATATACAGGAGGAATAGATGGCACTTAATTAAAAAGACTGGTCTTGATGAAGCTCATTTGTTCAGGATTTTTTAATCTCCAAGTGCCACCTCAAAGTTCTGACTCAGATTAAGAACTACTGCTTTCAGTACCATAGTTAGGGTGGGGCAAGGGGGGTAGATGTCCCAGGTCTAAGCTGTTGGGTGCAATTAGCAGTTGCTGATTGAGCATGAGTACAACATCTGGATTCATGTAAGAAGCAGCAGTTGATATTGTGACTGTTTAAATGAAAGCAACTATTGCAAGGAGCTTGCATAAGCACTTTTCTACCCTGCAACCAGTTCAGAGTCCAGGAAAAGTGATGGTCTGCAGCCTTGGAAGACTTTTTTTGGAGGGGGGGGGGTAATGGGCATCAGTTGACCTAGCTATGACTCTAGACTACCTTCTTAGGGTACTAACAAAACTTAATGTCAAGATTTGGAAAGCTAGGAAGTTATTGAGGCTGACCTTCTCACTAGAGTAAATATACAAGCTACTGTTGTGATAAAAGTTAACCCATCTCCAAATCACTAGAGTGAATACACAACAGGCTGCTGCTGTGATATAATTTAACCCACCTCCAAATCACTAGAGTGAATACACAACAAGCTGCTGTTGTGATGAAAGTTAACCCACCTCCAAATCACTAGAGTGAATACACAAGCTGCTGTTGTGATGAAAGTTAACCCACCTGCAAATCACTAGAGTGAATACACAACAAGCTGCTGTTGTGATGAAAGTTAACCTACCTCCAAATCACTAGAGTGAATACACAAGCTGCTGTTGTGATGAAAGTTAACCTACCCCAAATCACTAGAGTGAATACACAACAAGCTGCTGTTGTGATGAAAGTTAACCTACCTCCAAATCACTAGAGTGAATACACAACAAGCTGCTGTTGTGATGAAAGTTAACCTACCTCCAAATCACTAGAGTGAATACACAACAAGCTGCTGTTGTGATGAAAGTTAACCCACCTCCAAATCACTAGAGTGAATACACAACAAGCTGCTGTTGTGATGAAAGTTAACCTACCCCCAAATCACTAGAGTGAATACACAACAAGCTGCTGTTGTGATGAAAGTTAACCCACCTCCAAATCACTAGAGTGAATACACAACAAGCTGCTGTTGTGATGAAAGTTAACCTACCTCCAAATCACTAGAGTGAATACACAAGCTGCTGTTGTGATGAAAGTTAACCTACCTCCAAATCACTAGAGTGAATACACAACAAGCTGCTGTTGTGATGAAAGTTAACCTACCTGCAAATCACTAGAGTGAATACACAACAAGCTGCTGTTGTGATGAAAGTTAACCACCTCCAAATCACTAGAGTGAATACACAACAAGCTGCTGTTGTGATGAAAGTTAACCTACCCCCAAATCACTAGAGTGAATACACAACAAGCTGCTGTTGTGATGAAAGTTAACCCACCTCCAAATCACTAGAGTGAATACACAACAAGCTGCTGTTGTGATGAAAGTTAACCTACCTCCAAATCACTAGAGTGAATACACAACAAGCTGCTGTTGTGATGAAAGTTAACCCACCTCCAAATCACTAGAGTGAATACACAACAAGCTGCTGTTGTGATGAAAGTTAACCCACCTCCAAATCACTAGAGTGAATACACAACAAGCTGCTGTTGTGATGAAAGTTAACCTACCTCCAAATCACTAGAGTGAATACACAACAAGCTGCTGTTGTGATGAAAGTTAACCCACCTGTAAATCATTAGAGTGAATACACAACAAGCTGCTGTTGCGATGAAAGTTAACCTATCTCCAAATCACTAGAGGGAATACACAACAAGCTGTTGTTGTGAGGAAAGTTAACCCACCTCCAAATCACTAGAGTGAATGCACAACAAGCTGCTGTTGTGATGAAAGTTAACCCACCTCCAAATCACTAGAGTGAATACACAACAAGCTGCTGTTGTGATGAAAGTTAACCAACCTCCAAATCACTAGACTGAATAAACAACAAGCTGCTGCTGTGATGAAAGTTAACCCACCTCCAAATCACTAGAGTGAATACACAACAAGCTGCTGTTGTGATGAAAGTTAACCTACCTCCAAATCACTAGAGTGAATACACAACAAGCTGCTGTTGTGATGAAAGTTAACCTACCCCCAAATCACTAGAGTGAATACACAACAAGCTGCTGTTGTGATGAAAGTTAACCCACCTCCAAATCACTAGAGTGAATACACAACAAGCTGCTGTTGTGATGAAAGTTAACCTACCTCCAAATCACTAGAGTGAATACACAACAAGCTGCTGTTGTGATGAAAGTTAACCCACCTCCAAATCACTAGAGTGAATACACAACAAGCTGCTGTTGTGATGAAAGTTAACCTACCCCCAAATCACTAGAGTGAATACACAACAAGCTGCTGTTGTGATGAAAGTTAACCCACCTCCAAATCACTAGAGTGAATACACAACAAGCTGCTGTTGTGATGAAAGTTAACCTACCTCCAAATCACTAGAGTGAATACACAACAAGCTGCTGTTGTGATGAAAGTTAACCCACCTCCAAATCACTAGAGTGAATACACAACAAGCTGCTGTTGTGATGAAAGTTAACCTACCCCCAAATCACTAGAGTGAATACACAAGCTGCTGTTGTGATGAAAGTTAACCCACCTCCAAATCACTAGAGTGAATACACAACAAGCTGCTGTTGTGATGAAAGTTAACCTACCTCCAAATCACTAGAGTGAATACACAACAAGCTGCTGTTGTGATGAAAGTTAACCCACCTCCAAATCACTAGAGTGAATACACAACAAGCTGCTGTTGTGATGAAAGTTAACCTACCCCAAATCACTAGAGTAAATACACAAGCCACTGTTGTGATGAAAGTTAACCCACCTACAAATCACTAGAGTGAATAAACAACAAGGTTCTGTTGTGATTAACTTTAACCTACCTCCAAATCACTAGAGGGAATACACAGCAAGCTGTTGTTGTGATGAATGTTAACCTACCTCTAAATCTCTAGAGTTAGTACACAAGCTGCTGTTGTGATGAAAGTTAATCCACCTCCAAATCACTAGAGTGAATACACAACAAGCTGCTGTTGTGATGAAAATTAACCTACCCCCAAATCACTAGAGTGAATACACAACAAGCTGCTGTTGTGATGAAAGTTAACCCACCTCCAAATCACTAGAGTGAATACACAACAAGCTGCTGTTGTGATGAAAATTAACCTACCCCCAAATCACTAGAGTGAATACACAACAAGCTGCTGTTGTGATGAAAGTTAACCTACCTCCAAATCACTAGAGTGAATACACAACAAGCTGCTGTTGTGATGAAAGTTAACCTACCTCCAAATCACTAGAGTGAATACACAACAAGCTGCTGTTGTGATGAAAGTTAACCCACCTCCAAATCACTAGAGTGAATACACAACAAGCTGCTGTTGTGATGAAAGTTAACCTACCCCCAAATCACTAGAGTGAATACACAACAAGCTGCTGTTGTGATGAAAGTTAACCCACCTCCAAATCACTAGAGTGAATACACAACAAGCTGCTGTTGTGATGAAAGTTAACCTACCTCCAAATCACTAGAGTGAATACACAACAAGCTGCTGTTGTGATGAAAGTTAACCCACCTCCAAATCACTAGAGTGAATACACAACAAGCTGCTGTTGTGATGAAAGTTAACCTACCTCCAAATCACTAGAGTGAATACACAACAAGCTGCTGTTGTGATGAAAGTTAACCTACCACCAAATCACTAGAGTGAATACACAACAAGCTGCTGTTGTGATGAAAGTTAACCCACCTCCAAATCACTAGAGTGAATACACAACAAGCTGCTGTTGTGATGAAAGTTAACCCACCTCCAAATCACTAGAGTGAATACACAACAAGCTGCTGTTGTGATGAAAGTTAACCCACCTGCAAATCACTAGAATGAATACACAACAAGCAGCTGTTGTGATGAAAGTTGACCTACCTCCAAATCACGAGAGTGAATACACAACAAGCTGGTGTTGTGATGAAAGTTAACCCACCTCCAAATCACTAGAGTGAATACACAACAAGCTGCTGTTGTGATGAAAGTTAACCTACCTCCAAATCACTAGAGTGAATACACAACAAGCTGCTGTTGTGATGAAAGTTAACCCACCTCCAAATCACTAGAGTGAATACACAACAAGCTGCTGTTGTGATGAAAGTTAACCCACCTCCAAATCACTAGAGTGAATACACAACAAGCTGCTGTTGTGATGAAAGTTAACCTACCCCCAAATCACTAGAGTGAATACACAAGCTGCTGTTGTGATGAAAGTTAACCCACCTCCAAATCACTAGAGTGAATACACAACAAGCTGCTGTTGTGATGAAAGTTAACCCACCTCCAAATCACTAGAGTGAATACACAAGCTGCTGTTGTGATGAAAGTTAACCCACCTCCAAATCACTAGAGTGAATACACAACAAGCTGCTGTTGTGATGAAAGTTAACCTACCTCCAAATCACTAGAGTGAATACACAACAAGCTGCTGTTGTGATGAAAGTTAACCCACCTCCAAATCACTAGAGTGAATACACAACAAGCTGCTGTTGTGATGAAAGTTAACCCACCTCCAAATCACTAGAGTGAATACACAAGCTGCTGTTGTGATGAAAGTTAACCCACCTCCAAATCACTAGAGTGAATACACAACAAGCTGCTGTTGTGATGAAAGTTAACCTACCTCCAAATCACTAGAGTGAATACACAAGCTGCTGTTGTGATGAAAGTTAACCTACCTGCAAATCACTAGAGTGAATACACAACAAGCTGCTGTTGTGATGAAAGTTAACCTACCTCCAAATCACTAGAGTGAATACACAACAAGCTGCTGTTGTGATGAAAGTTAACCTACCTCCAAATCACTAGAGTGAATACACAACAAGCTGCTGTTGTGATGAAAGTTAACCTACCTCCAAATCACTAGAGTGAATACACAACAAGCTGCTGTTGTGATGAAAGTTAACCTACCTCCAAATCACTAGAGTGAATACACAACAAGCTGCTGTTGTGATGAAAGTTAACCCACCTCCAAATCACTAGAGTGAATACACAACAAGCTGCTGTTGTGATGAAAGTTAACCTACCTCCAAATCACTAGAGTGAATACACAACAAGCTGCTGTTGTGATGAAAGTTAACCCACCTCCAAATCACTAGAGTGAATACACAACAAGCTGCTGTTGTGATGAAAGTTAACCCACCTCCAAATCACTAGAGTGAATACACAACAAGCTGCTGTTGTGATGAAAGTTAACCCACCTCCAAATCACTAGAGTGAATACACAACAAGCTGCTGTTGTGATGAAAGTTAACCTATCTCCAAATCACTAGAGTGAATACACAACAAGCTGCTGTTGTGATGAAAGTTAACCTACCTCAAAATCACTAGAGTGAATACACAACAAGCTGCTGTTGTGATGAAAGTTAACCCACCTCCAAATCACTAGAGTGAATACACAACAAGCTGCTGTTGTGATGAAAGTTAACCTACCTCCAAATCACTAGAGTGAATACACAACAAGCTGCTGTTGTGATGAAAGTTAACCCACCTCCAAATCACTAGAGTGAATACACAACAAGCTGCTGTTGTGATGAAAGTTAACCCACCTCCAAATCACTAGAGTGAATACACAACAAGCTGCTGTTGTGATGAAAGTTAACCTACCTCCAAATCACTAGAGTGAATACACAACAAGCTGCTGTTGTGATGAAAGTTAACCCACCTCCAAATCACTAGAGTGAATACACAACAAGCTGCTGTTGTGATGAAAGTTAACCCACCTCCAAATCACTAGAGTGAATACACAACAAGCTGCTGTTGTGATGAAAGTTAACCTACCCCCAAATCACTAGAGTGAATACACAACAAGCTGCTGTTGTGATGAAAGTTAACCCACCTCCAAATCACTAGAGTGAATACAACAAGCTGCAGTTGTGATGAAAGTTAACCTACCTCCAAATCACTAGAGTGAATACACAACAAGCTGCTGTTGTGATGAAAGTTAACCTACCTCCAAATCACTAGAGTGAATACACAACAAGCTGCTGTTGTGATGAAAGTTAACCCACCTCCAAATCACTAGAGTGAATACACAACAAGCTGCTGTTGTGATGAAAGTTAACCCACCTCCAAATCACTAGAGTGAATACACAACAAGCTGCTGTTGTGATGAAAGTTAACCTACCCCAAATCACTAGAGTGAATACACAACAAGCTGCTGTTGTGATGAAAGTTAACCTACCTCCAAATCACTAGAGTGAATACACAACAAGCTGCTGTTGTGATGAAAGTTAACCTACCTCCAAATCACTAGAGTGAATACACAACAAGCTGCTGTTGTGATGAAAGTTAACCTACCCCCAAATCACTAGAGTGAATACACAACAAGCTGCTGTTGTGATGAAAGTTAACCCACCTCCAAATCACTAGAGTGAATACACAACAAGCTGCTGTTGTGATGAAAGTTAACCTACCTCCAAATCACTAGAGTGAATACACAGCAAGCTGCTGTTGTGATGAAAGTTAACCTACCTCCAAATCACTAGAGTGAATACACAACAAGCTGCTGTTGTGATGAAAGTTAACCCACCTCCAAATCACTAGAGTGAATACACAACAAGCTGCTGTTGTGATGAAAGTTAACCTACCTCCAAATCACTAGAGTGAATACACAACAAGCTGCTGTTGTGATGAAAGTTAACCCACCTCCAAATCACTAGAGTGAATACACAACAAGCTGCTGTTGTGATGAAAGTTAACCCACCTCCAAATCACTAGAGTGAATACACAACAAGCTGCTGTTATGATGAAAGTTAACCCACCTCCAAATCACTAGAGTGAATACACAACAAGCTGCTGTTGTGATGAAAGTTAACCTACCCCCAAATCACTAGAGTGAATACACAACAGGCTGCTGTTGTGAGAAAAGTTAACCCACCTCCAAATCACTAGAGTGAATACACAACAAGCTGCTGTTGTGAAAGTTAACCTACCCCCAAATCACTAGAGTGAATTCACAACAAGCTGTTGTTGTGATGAAAGTTAACCCACCTCCAAATCACTAGAATGAATATACAACAAGCTGCAGTTGTGATGAAAGTTAATCTACCTCCAAATCACTAGAGTGAATAACAACAAGCTGCTGTTGTGATGAAAGTTAACCTACCTCCAAATCACTAGAGTGAATACACAACAAGCTGCTGTTGTGATGAAAGTTAACCCACCTCCAAATCACTAGAGTGAATACACAACAAGCTGCTGTTGTGATGAAAGTTAACCTACCTCCAAATCACTAGAGTGAATACACAACAAGCTGCTGTTGTGATGAAAGTTAACCTACCCCCAAATCACTAGAGTGAATACACAAGCTGTTGTTGTGATGAAAGTTAACCCACCTCCAAATCACTAGAGTGAATACACAACAAGCTGCTGTTGTGATGAAAGTTAACCTACCTCCAAATCACTAGAGTGAATACACAACAAGCTGCTGTTGTGATGAAAGTTAACCCACCTCCAAATCACTAGAGTGAATACACAACAAGCTGCTGTTGTGATGAAAGTTAACCTACCTCCAAATCACTAGAGTGAATACACAACAAGCTGCTGTTGTGATGAAAGTTAACCTACCTCCAAATCACTAGAGTGAATACACAACAAGCTGCTGTTGTGATGAAAGTTAACCCACCTCCAAATCACTAGAGTGAATACACAACAAGCTGCTGTTGTGATGAAAGTTAACCCACCTCCAAATCACTAGAGTGAATACACAACAAGCTGCTGTTGTGATGAAAGTTAACCCACCTCCAAATCACTAGAGTGAATACACAAGCTGCTGTTGTGATGAAAGTTAACCTACCCCCAAATCACTAGAGTGAATACACAACAAGCTGCTGTTGTGATGAAAGTTAACCACCTCCAAATCACTAGAGTGAATACACAACAAGCTGCTGTTGTGATGAAAGTTAACCTACCTCCAAATCACTAGAGTGAATACACAACAAGCTGCTGTTGTGATGAAAGTTAACCCACCTCCAAATCACTAGAGTGAATACACAACAAGCTGCTGTTGTGATGAAAGTTAACCTACCTCCAAATCACTAGAGTGAATACACAACAAGCTGCTGTTGTGATGAAAGTTAACCCACCTGCAAATCACTAGAGTGAATACACAACAAGCTGCTGTTGTGATGAAAGTTAACCCACCTCCAAATCACTAGAGTGAATACACAAGCTGCTGTTGTGATGAAAGTTAACCTACCCCCAAATCACTAGAGTGAATACACAACAAGCTGCTGTTGTGATGAAAGTTAACCCACCTCCAAATCACTAGAGTGAATACACAACAAGCTGCTGTTGTGATGAAAGTTAACCTACCTCCAAATCACTAGAGTGAATACACAACAAGCTGCTGTTGTGATGAAAGTTAACCCACCTCCAAATCACTAGAGTGAATACACAACAAGCTGCTGTTGTGATGAAAGTTAACCTACCCCCAAATCACTAGAGTGAATACACAACAAGCTGCTGTTGTGATGAAAGTTAACCCACCTCCAAATCACTAGAGTGAATACACAACAAGCTGCTGTTGTGATGAAAGTTAACCTACCCCCAAATCACTAGAGTGAATACACAAGCTGCTGTTGTGATGAAAGTTAACCCACCTCCAAATCACTAGAGTGAATACACAACAAGCTGCTGTTGTGATGAAAGTTAACCCACCTCCAAATCACTAGAGTGAATACACAACAAGCTGCTGTTGTGATGAAAGTTAACCTACCTCCAAATCACTAGAGTGAATACACAACAAGCTGCTGTTGTGATGAAAGTTAACCTACCCAAATCACTAGAGTGAATACACAACAAGCTGCTGTTGTGATGAAAGTTAACCCACCTCCAAATCACTAGAGTGAATACACAACAAGCTGCTGTTGTGATGAAAGTTAACCTACCTCCAAATCACTAGAGTGAATACACAACAAGCTGCTGTTGTGATGAAAGTTAACCTACCTCCAAATCACTAGAGTGAATACACAAGCTGCTGTTGTGATGAAAGTTAACCTACCTCCAAATCACTAGAGTGAATACACAACAAGCTGCTGTTGTGATGAAAGTTAACCTACCTGCAAATCACTAGAGTGAATACACAACAAGCTGCTGTTGTGATGAAAGTTAACCCACCTCCAAATCACTAGAGTGAATACACAACAAGCTGCTGTTGTGATGAAAGTTAACCCACCTCCAAATCACTAGAGTGAATACACAACAAGCTGCTGTTGTGATGAAAGTTAACCCACCTCCAAATCACTAGAGTGAATACACAACAAGCTGCTGTTGTGATGAAAGTTAACCTACCTCCAAATCACTAGAGTGAATACACAGCAAGCTGCTGTTGTGATGAAAGTTAACCTACCTCCAAATCACTAGAGTGAATACACAACAAGCTGCTGTTGTGATGAAAGTTAACCCACCTCCAAATCACTAGAGTGAATACACAACAAGCTGCTGTTGTGATGAAAGTTAACCTACCTCCAAATCACTAGAGTGAATACACAACAAGCTGCTGTTGTGAGGAAAGTTAACCCACCTCCAAATCACTAGAGTGAATACACAACAAGCTGCTGTTGTGATGAAAGTTAACCCACCTCCAAATCACTAGAGTGAATACACAACAAGCTGCTGTTGTGATGAAAGTTAACCCACCTCCAAATCACTAGAGTGAATACACAACAAGCTGCTGTTGTGATGAAAGTTAACCTACCTCCAAATCACTAGAGTGAATACACAACAAGCTGCTGTTGTGATGAAAGTTAACCCACCTCCAAATCACTAGAGTGAATACACAAGCTGCTGTTGTGATGAAAGTTAACCCACCTCCAAATCACTAGAGTGAATACACAACAAGCTGCTGTTGTGATGAAAGTTAACCCACCTCCAAATCACTAGAGTGAATACACAACAAGCTGCTGTTGTGATGAAAGTTAACCTACCCCCAAATCACTAGAGTGAATACACAACAAGCTGCTGTTGTGATGAAAGTTAACCCACCTGCAAATCACTAGAGTGAATACACAACAAGCTGCTGTTGTGATGAAAGTTAACCCACCTCCAAATCACTAGAGTGAATACACAACAAGCTGCTGTTGTGATGAAAGTTAACCTACCTCCAAATCACTAGAGTGAATACACAAGCTGCTGTTGTGATGAAAGTTAACCTACCTCCAAATCACTAGAGTGAATACACAACAAGCTGCTGTTGTGATGAAAGTTAACCTACCTCCAAATCACTAGAGTGAATACACAACAAGCTGCTGTTGTGATGAAAGTTAACCTACCTCCAAATCACTAGAGTGAATACACAACAAGCTGCTGTTGTGATGAAAGTTAACCCACCTCCAAATCACTAGAGTGAATACACAACAAGCTGCTGTTGTGATGAAAGTTAACCTACCTCCAAATCACTAGAGTGAATACACAACAAGCTGCTGTTGTGATGAAAGTTAACCCACCTCCAAATCACTAGAGTGAATACACAAGCTGCTGTTGTGATGAAAGTTAACCTACCTGCAAATCACTAGAGTGAATACACAACAAGCTGCTGTTGTGATGAAAGTTAACCCACCTCCAAATCACTAGAGTGAATACACAACAAGCTGCTGTTGTGATGAAAGTTAACCCACCTCCAAATCACTAGAGTGAATACACAACAAGCTGCTGTTGTGATGAAAGTTAACCTACCTCCAAATCACTAGAGTGAATACACAACAAGCTGTTGTTGTGATGAAAGTTAACCTACCTCCAAATCACTAGAGTGAATACACAACAAGCTGCTGTTGTGATGAAAGTTAACCTACCTCCAAATCACTAGAGTGAATACACAACAAGCTGCTGTTGTGATGAAAGTTAACCCACCTCCAAATCACTAGAGTGAATACACAACAAGCTGCTGTTGTGATGAAAGTTAACCCACCTCCAAATCACTAGAGTGAATACACAACAAGCTGCTGTTGTGATGAAAGTTAACCTACTTTCAAATCACTAGAGTGAATACACAACAAGCTGCTGTTGTGATGAAAGTTAACCCACCTCCAAATCACTAGAGTGAATACACAACAAGCTGCTGTTGTGATGAAAGTTAACCTACCTCCAAATCACTAGAGTGAATACACAACAAGCTGCTGTTGTGATGAAAGTTAACCCACCTCCAAATCACTAGAGTGAATACACAACAAGCTGTTGTTGTGATGAAAGTTAACCAACCTCCAAATCACTAGAGTGAATACACAACAAGCTGCTGTTGTGATGAAAGTTAACCCACCTCCAAATCACTAGAGTGAATACACAAGCTGCTGTTGTGATGAAAGTTAACCTACCTCCAAATCACTAGAGTGAATACACAACAAGCTGCTGTTGTGATGAAAGTTAACCTACCTCCAAATCACTAGAGTGAATACACAACAAGCTGCTGTTGTGATGAAAGTTAACCCACCTCCAAATCACTAGAGTGAATACACAACAAGCTGCTGTTGTGATGAAAGTTAACCCACCTCCAAATCACTAGAGTGAATACACAACAAGCTGCTGTTGTGATGAAAGTTAACCCACCTCCAAATCACTAGAGTGAATACACAAGCTGCTGTTGTGATGAAAGTTAACCTACCTCCAAATCACTAGAGTGAATACACAACAAGCTGCTGTTGTGATGAAAGTTAACCCACCTCCAAATCACTAGAGTGAATACACAACAAGCTGCTGTTGTGATGAAAGTTAACCTACCTCCAAATCACTAGAGTGAATACACAACAAGCTGCTGTTGTGATGAAAGTTAACCCACCTCCAAATCACTAGAGTGAATACACAACAAGCTGCTGTTGTGATGAAAGTTAACCTACCCCCAAATCACTAGAGTGAATACACAACAAGCTGCTGTTGTGATGAAAGTTAACCCACCTCCAAATCACTAGAGTGAATACACAACAAGCTGCTGTTGTGATGAAAGTTAACCTACCTCCAAATCACTAGAGTGAATACACAACAAGCTGCTGTTGTGATGAAAGTTAACCCACCTCCAAATCACTAGAGTGAATACACAACAAGCTGCTGTTGTGATGAAAGTTAACCTACCTCCAAATCACTAGAGTGAATACACAACAAGCTGCTGTTGTGATGAAAGTTAACCCACCTGCAAATCACTAGAGTGAATACACAACAAGCTGCTGTTGTGATGAAAGTTAACCCACCTCCAAATCACTAGAGTGAATACACAACAAGCTGCTGTTGTGATGAAAGTTAACCCACCTCCAAATCACTAGAGTGAATACACAACAAGCTGCTGTTGTGATGAAAGTTAACCTACCTGCAAATCACTAGAGTGAATACACAACAAGCTGCTGTTGTGATGAAAGTTAACCCACCTCCAAATCACTAGAGTGAATACACAACAAGCTGCTGTTGTGATGAAAGTTAACCCACCTCCAAATCACTAGAGTGAATACACAACAAGCTGCTGTTGTGATGAAAGTTAACCTACCTCCAAATCACTAGAGTGAATACACAACAAGCTGCTGTTGTGATGAAAGTTAACCCACCTCCAAATCACTAGAGTGAATACACAACAAGCTGCTGTTGTGATGAAAGTTAACCCACCTCCAAATCACTAGAGTGAATACACAACAAGCTGCTGTTGTGATGAAAGTTAACCCACCTCCAAATCACTAGAGTGAATACACAACAAGCTGCTGTTGTGATGAAAGTTAACCTACCTCCAAATCACTAGAGTGAATACACAACAAGCTGCTGTTGTGATGAAAGTTAACCCACCTCCAAATCACTAGAGTGAATACACAACAAGCTGCTGTTGTGATGAAAGTTAACCTACCTCCAAATCACTAGAGTGAATACACAACAAGCTGTTGTTGTGATGAAAGTTAACCCACCTCCAAATCACTAGAGTGAATACACAACAAGCTGCTGTTGTGATGAAAGTTAACCCACCTCCAAATCACTAGAGTGAATACACAACAAGCTGCTGTTGTGATGAAAGTTAACCTACCCCCAAATCACTAGAGTGAATTCACAACAAGCTGTTGTGATGAAAGTTAACCCACCTGTAAATCATTAGAGTGAATACACAACAAGCTGCTGTTGCGATGAAAGTTAACCCACCTCCAAATCACTAGAGTGAATACACAACAAGCTGCTGTTGTGATGAAAGTTAACCCACCTCCAAATCACTAGAGTGAATACACAACAAGCTGCTGTTGTGATGAAAGTTAACCCACCAAATCACTAGAGTGAATACACAACAAGCTGCTGTTGTGATGAAAGTTAACCCACCTCCAAATCACTAGAGTGAATACACAACAAGCTGCTGTTGTGATGAAAGTTAACCCACCTCCAAATCACTAGAGTGAATACACAACAAGCTGCTGTTGTGATGAAAGTTAACCTATCTCCAAATCACTAGAGTGAATACACAACAAGCTGCTGTTGTGATGAAAGTTAACCCACCTCCAAATCACTAGAGTGAATACACAACAAGCTGCTGTTGTGATGAAAGTTAACCTACCTCCAAATCACTAGAGTGAATACACAACAAGCTGCTGTTGTGATGAAAGTTAACCCACCTCCAAATCACTAGAGTGAATACACAACAAGCTGCTGTTGTGATGAAAGTTAACCTACCTCCAAATCACTAGAGTGAATACACAACAAGCTGCTGTTGTGATGAAAGTTAACCCACCTCCAAATCACTAGAGTGAATACACAACAAGCTGCTGTTGTGATGAAAGTTAACCTACCCCCAAATCACTAGAGTGAATACACAAGCTGCTGTTGTGATGAAAGTTAACCTACCTCCAAATCACTAGAGTGAATACACAACAAGCTGCTGTTGTGATGAAAGTTAACCTACCTCCAAATCACTAGAGTGAATACACAACAAGCTGCTGTTGTGATGAAAGTTAACCCACCTCCAAATCACTAGAGTGAATACACAACAAGCTGCTGTTGTGATGAAAGTTAACCCACCTCCAAATCACTAGAGTGAATACACAACAAGCTGCTGTT
This sequence comes from Protopterus annectens, assembly GCF_019279795.1. Lineage (NCBI taxonomy): Eukaryota > Metazoa > Chordata > Ceratodontiformes > Protopteridae > Protopterus > Protopterus annectens. The sequence continues at coordinate 21,810,830 of NC_056741.1, forward strand.
GTGATGAAAGTTAACCCACCTCCAAATCACTAGAGTGAATACACAACAAGCTGCTGTTGTGATGAAAGTTAACCTACCTCCAAATCACTAGAGTGAATACACAAGCTGCTGTTGTGATGAAAGTTAACCCACCTCCAAATCACTAGAGTGAATACACAACAAGCTGCTGTTGTGATGAAAGTTAACCTACCTCCAAATCACTAGAGTGAATACACAACAAGCTGCTGTTGTGATGAAAGTTAACCTACCTCCAAATCACTAGAGTGAATACACAACAAGCTGCTGTTGTGATGAAAGTTAACCCACCTCCAAATCACTAGAGTGAATACACAACAAGCTGCTGTTGTGATGAAAGTTAACCTACCTCCAAATCACTAGAGTGAATACACAACAAGCTGCTGTTGTGATGAAAGTTAACCCACCTCCAAATCACTAGAGTGAATACACAAGCTGCTGTTGTGATGAAAGTTAACCTACCCCCAAATCACTAGAGTGAATACACAACAAGCTGTTGTTGTGATGAAAGTTAACCCACCTGCAAATCACTAGAGTGAATACACAACAAGCTGCTGTTGTGATGAAAGTTAACCCACCTCCAAATCACTAGAGTGAATACACAACAAGCTGCTGTTGTGATGAAAGTTAACCTACCTCCAAATCACTAGAGTGAATACACAACAAGCTGCTGTTGTGATGAAAGTTAACCTACCTCCAAATCACTAGAGTGAATACACAACAAGCTGCTGTTGTGATGAAAGTTAACCCACCTCCAAATCACTAGAGTGAATACACAACAAGCTGCTGTTGTGATGAAAGTTAACCTACCTCCAAATCACTAGAGTGAATACACAACAAGCTGCTGCTGTGATGAAAGTTAACCTACCTCAAAATCACTAGAGTGAATACACAACAAGCTGCTGTTGTGATGAAAGTTAACCTACCTCCAAATCACTAGAGTGAATACACAACAAGCTGCTGTTGTGATGAAAGTTAACCCACCTCCAAATCACTAGAGTGAATACACAACAAGCTGCTGTTGTGATGAAAGTTAACCTACCTCCAAATCACTAGAGTGAATACACAACAAGCTGCTGCTGTAATGAAAGTTAACCTACCTCCAAATCACTAGAGTGAATACACAACAAGCTGCTGTTGTGATGAAAGTTAACCCACCTCCAAATCACTAGAGTGAATACACAACAAGCTGCTGTTGTGATGAAAGTTAACCTACCTCCAAATCACTAGAGTGAATACACAACAAGCTGCTGTTGTGATGAAAGTTAACCCACCTCCAAATCACTAGAGTGAATACACAACAAGCTGCTGTTGTGATGAAAGTTAACCTACCTCCAAATCACTAGAGTGAATACACAACAAGCTGCTGTTGTGATGAAAGTTAACCCACCTCCAAATCACTAGAGTGAATACACAACAAGCTGCTGTTGTGATGAAAGTTAACCCTCCTCCAAATCACTAGAGTGAATACACAACAAGCTGCTGTTGTGATGAAAGTTAACCATCCCCAAATCACTAGAGTGAATACACAACAAGCTGCTGTTGTGATGAAAGTTAACCCACCTCCAAATCACTAGAGTGAATACACAACAAGCTGCTGTTGTGATGAAAGTTAACCTACCTCCAAATCACTAGAGTGAATACACAACAAGCTGCTGTTGTGATGAAAGTTAACCCACCTCCAAATCACTAGAGTGAATACACAACAAGCTGCTGTTGTGATGAAAGTTAACCCACCTCCAAATCACTAGAGTGAATACACAACAAGCTGCTGTTGTGATGAAAGTTAACCCACCTCCAAATCACTAGAGTGAATACACAACAAGCTGCTGTTGTGATGAAAGTTAACCCACCTCCAAATCACTAGAGTGAATACACAACAAGCTGCTGTTGTGATGAAAGTTAACCCACCTCCAAATCACTAGAGTGAATACACAACAAGCTGCTGTTGTGATGAAAGTTAACCCACCTCCAAATCACTAGAGTCAATACACAACAAGCTGCTGTTGTGATGAAAGTTGACCTACCTCCAAATCATGAGAGTGAATATACAACAAGCTGGTGTTGTGATGAAAGTTAACCCACCTCCAAATCACTAGAATGAATACACAACAAGCTGCTGTTGTGATGAAAGTTAACCCACCTCCAAATCACTAGAGTGAATACACAACAAGCTGCTGTTGTGATGAAAGTTAACCTACCCCCAAATCACTAGAGTGAATACACAACAAGCTGTTGTTGTGATGAAAGTTAACCCACCTCCAAATCACTAGAGTGAATACACAACAAGCTGCTGTTGTGATGAAAGTTAACCTACCTCCAAATCACTAGAGTGAATACACAACAAGCTGCTGTTGTGATGAAAGTTAACCCACCTCCAAATCACTAGAGTGAATACACAACAAGCTGCTGTTGTGATGAAAGTTAACCTACCTCCAAATCACTAGAGTGAATACACAACAAGCTGCTGTTGTGATGAAAGTTAACCTACCTCCAAATCACTAGAGTGAATACACAACAAGCTGCTGTTGTGATGAAAGTTAACCTACCTCCAAATCACTAGAGGGAATACACAACAAGCTGCTGTTGTGAGGAAAGTTAACCCACCTCCAAATCACTAGAGTGAATGCACAACAAGCTGCTGTTGTGATGAAAGTTAACCTACCTCCAAATCACTAGAGTGAATACACAACAAGCTGCTGTTGTGATGAAAGTTAACCTACCTCCAAATCACTAGAGTGAATACACAACAAGCTGCTGTTGTGATGAAAGTTAACCCACCTCCAAATCACTAGAGTGAATACACAACAAGCTGCTGTTGTGATGAAAGTTAACCTACCTCCAAATCACTAGAGTGAATACACAACAAGCTGCTGTTGTGATGAAAGTTAACCCACCTCCAAATCACTAGAGTGAATACACAACAAGCTGCTGTTGTGATGAAAGTTAACCTACCTGCAAATCACTAGAGTGAATACACAACAAGCTGCTGTTGTGATGAAAGTTAACCCACCTGCAAATCACTAGAAGGAATACACAACAAGCTGCTGTTGTGGTGAAAGTTAACCCACCTCCAAATCACTAGAGTGAATACACAACAAGCTGCTGTTGTGATGAAAGTTAACCTACCTCCAAATCACTAGAGTGAATACACAACAAGCTGCTGTTGTGATGAAAGTTAACCTACCTCCAAATCACTAGAGTGAATACACAACAAGCTGCTGTTGTGATGAAAGTTAACCTACCTCCAAATCACTAGAGTGAATACACAACAAGCTGCTGTTGTGATGAAAGTTAACCCACCTCCAAATCACTAGAGTGAATACACAACAAGCTGCTGTTGTGATGAAAGTTAACCTACCTCCAAATCACTAGAGTGAATACACAACAAGCTGCTGTTGTGATGAAAGTTAACCCACCTCCAAATCACTAGAGTGAATACACAACAAGCTGCTGTTGTGATGAAAGTTAACCCACCTCCAAATCACTAGAGTGAATACACAACAAGCTGCTGTTGTGATGAAAGTTAACCCACCTCCAAATCACTAGAGTGAATACACAACAAGCTGCTGTTGTGATGAAAGTTAACCTACCTCCAAATCACTAGAGTGAATACACAACAAGCTGCTGTTGTGATGAAAGTTAACCTACCTGCAAATCACTAGAGTGAATACACAACAAGCTGCTGTTGTGATGAAAGTTAACCCACCTCCAAATCACTAGAGTGAATACACAACAAGCTGCTGTTGTGATGAAAGTTAACCTACCCCCAAATCACTAGAGTGAATACACAAGCTGTTCTTGTGATGAAAGTTAACCACCTCCAAATCACTAGAGTGAATACACAACAAGCTGCTGTTGTGATGAAAGTTAACCCC